>NC_132797.1:61513750-61815662 GCF_048594095.1 Paramormyrops kingsleyae
GACCCTACTGTGCCTGGTGCAAGCTGCTGGTAAAGAGCACCTTCATCTGGCCACATTGCATCTCCTGCACATACCGACCCGCGGCTCCTCATACCAATGCCAGAACCTGATCCCGTTAAGCTGGCCTGAATTCAGGGAGCTTAGGGGCAGAAAACCAAAACTTCTTGGGTAACAAAATACAAAATGAGTGCATTTTTATACATGCCATCTTGGAAAAAGGAAGTAAACCAGCTGGAAAGGTGTATGAGTGCCAGAACTATTCATTTCTGGGGGAGTCTGATGGCATCATACCTGAGGAAACACTGTTCTATATGCAGATCTATTTGCAGAAGAGCTATTGTCCATCGATAGACTTAGCATGGACCTTCCATCATGAAGCCACTAGCACTGATGCCTCTGTGTTCCTGGCAGAACTTCACCAAGTCCGGCGAGCAGGAGGCAGTGCGCTGTGATATCATCAGCGTGCTGCGTGAGCGTGGCTGCGGAGATGCTGACATCATCTCCCCACGGGGGAATCACCAGTACATAAAGAACTTGCCACTGACAGGAGGGTCTAACCCTGTGCAGATACAACCGCAAGAAGTGAAGCTGAACCTCCGACCAAGTGCGTATCCAGCCAGAGCTCCATCCACCCAAATATATTCTTATGTTTATTCCTAGATCCATATCAGTAAAATGTCACTGTAGAGGGTAGGAATTGGGGGCTTTGGGTGGGGATGCTGTAAAGCGCTTTGAGACAATGTAATGTTGTGAGAACGCGCTATACAAAATAAATGGAATTGAATTAAGAACATAAGAACATAAGAACTATACAAACAAGAGGAGGCCATTCGGCCCATCGAGCTCGCTTGGGGAGAACTTAACTAATAGCTCAGAGTTGTTAAAATCTTATCTAGCTCTGATTTAAAGGAACCCAAGGATTCAGCTTGCACTACGTTATCAGGAAGACTATTCCAAACTCTGACTACACGCTGTGTAAAGAAGTGCTTCCTTAAATCCAGTTTGAAATGTTCTCCCGCTAATTTCCACCTATGGCCACGAGTTCTTGTATTTGAACTAATGCTGAAGTAACTATTCAGTTGAACAGCATCCAAACCTGTTAGAATCTTATAGACCTGGATCATGTCCCCCCTCAGTCTCCTTTGCTTGAGGCTGAACAGATTTAGCTCAACTAACCTTTCCTCGTATGACATTCCTCTAAGACCAGGAATCATTCTTGTGGTTCTACGCTGCACCTTTCTCAAAGGCCGCAATATCCTTTTTAAGATATGGTGACCAAACCTGCACACAATATTCTAGGTGAGGTCTCACCAAGGAATTGTATAATCTTAGCATTACCTCCCTTGACTTAAACTCCACACACCTGGAGATATACCCCAACATCCTATTGGCCTTTTTTATTGCTTCCCCGTCTGGCGAGAATGAGACATGGAAGCATCAACATACACACCAAGGTCTTTCTCATAATCAGCTACCTTTATTTCAGTAGGTCCCATAAAATACCTGTACTTTATATTTCTGCTCCCTACATGGAGTACCTTACATTTGTCTATGTTAAATTTCATCTGCCAGGTGTCGGCCCAGTCAACAGGATTGAATTTAAAAATGGCTAAAAGCAAACAAACAGGCTTTCAGAATCAGACTTATTTTTCTTGATTTTCCAGATCAGCCTTGGACCTTCACCTTCAAGTTCAAACGGGCAGAGGGTTACCCAGTAGACCTGTACTATCTCATGGACCTCTCCTATTCCATGAACGACGACCTGCAGAACGTGAAAAGTCTGGGGAAGGACCTTCTGAAGGCCCTGCGGCAAATCACCAAACAATCACGTATAGGTGAGTGTAGAGGAAAGGACTCATCATATTTGTCTCATAGACTCTTAATGGAGACCTGTTCTTCTACATCAAGGGATGACATGACCAGGCTATTCAGCCAGTGTGTCTCCTGCCCAGCACTATGTGATATCAAAAATAAAGCGGATTGGTCAGGGTTGTCATGCTGAGGTCAAATGGCGGGGTAACACATATGTCTGTTTGTGCTGCAGGGTTTGGCTCATTTGTGGACAAGGTCGTGCTCCCATACACGAGCACCAACCCCAAGAGAGTGCAGAAACCCTGCCCTGATAATGAGCGCTTCTGCCAGCCGGCATTCGGCTACAAGCATGTGCTAAGCATGACAGACAATGAGATTCTGTTCAATAAAAGAGTCTCGGAACAGGCCATTTCCGGAAACCTGGATGTCCCCGAGGGGGGGCTGGATGCCATCATGCAGGCTGCAGTTTGTGGGGTGGGAGCCTCAAGACACAGGGTGGCTGGGGGGGTTTGGCCTCCTCAGACATTCCTCGGTGCTGGAAGCCCAAAAAGGCAGCATGCTGGCTTCCAGTTTGTTGTCTACTCCCTTATGTGTGTGCCCCCCCCCCCCATAACACTTCCTGTCATCAACAGGACAAGATTGGCTGGGGTAACAGCACCCGGCTGCTGGTGTTCACTACTGATGCTGGATTCCACATGGCGGGAGATGGCAAGCTGGCAGCCATCTTGGAACCTAACGACGGGCGCTGCCACCTGGATGCCAAAATGCTGTACTCGAAAAGCAGTGAGATGGTGAGGAGGAGGGGCACAAGGGGGTGTTCCTTTGGGGGCTCTGTCAAACGTCACCATCTGAATGCACTTGCTGTCCTGTGTGATGCTTCAGAATTAGTGTCTAGCTGCAAGGTCAAGCTCACTCTTAAATTCAAGCACCTGGTTGCTTCTGTTGCCCCCCTGGCCAAGCCGATAGACTCCAGATGAGCCTAACCAGCCTGGTCTGTTCCTAGGATTACCCCTCTGTCGGTCAAGTCATGCAGAAGCTGGTGGAAAACAATATCCAGCCAATCTTCGCCGTCACCAAGGACGTGGAACCAGTGTACAGGGCAAGGCTACCGTCTGGTCACTGAAAGCACAGGAGCATACATGCAGCTTGGCTCTCTATAATGCCTTGTGACTGCTATGCGATTAACTGTTAGCTGGGCTCTACAGGAGTGGGAAAAGCACAATGAGAAGTGTAAACATGTTGCTGATAAAAGGGAAACAGATGGAATTGGATAGTGGGAGAGTCACATGGTTTCTGACAGTCACATACTATACACAAGCCAAAGGACAGAGTGTAAAAAAGTGAGCCCAGGCTGCTCGAATAAAGTAAAAACCCACATTTTACCATGATTGATCCTTCGCCGTGATAAAATGAAACAAATCAGCAAGTACATGAAGAGGGATATTTCATGATATTATATTTTTTGCCTTAATACAGAGACTGAAAGACATCATTCCCAAATCAGAGGTCGGTGTGTTGACTTCCGATTCAAGCAATGTGATCAGTCTGATCCAGAACGCATACCGGGTGAGCACCGGTGCCCCTCTCGGGCCATCCAGCTGTGCGCTCTGCGCTCTCTATGTGTGCTCTGTCATCTACATGCTGTTGTCCCCTTCGTATCTTCACAGAACCTTTCATCTAATGTGATTGTGACTCATGATGATCTTCCCGATCATGTGACCGTCATGTACACATCAAACTGTCCTAATGGGGATCTGCCCAGCATCAGAGGGACATGTGACAATGTGGGGATTGGGAAGGAGGTTGGTACCAAGTGCTGCTGTCAGGTCAGAGCTGTGGGAGCTGGGATCCACAGTGGCCCGCTTCCCAGATGGCTGTGAGTTTGGGTGTGGCCCTGTGCTCTGACGGCTGTGCTGTGTGTGCAGGTCGAGTTCAATGTGACTGTCACAGCCCACAAGTGTTTGAATGAGCAGAGCTTCCTGATCGGACCTCTGGGCTTCAGGGAGAAGATCAGGGTCAACCTGACGACTAGGTGTGAGTGCGAGTGTGACGACAGGAAGGACAGCAATCACCAACACTGCAATTCACAAGGTCAAGTCAGCTGTGGTACCTGCAGGTGAGTCTGCAGCTCAGATCCAGCGTTCTCCCGGTGCACATTAGCAACTGATCTTCTCTTAGTTAAAGTCAACATGTTGACAGCAACTGAATATGTGCATTTTTGGCACATCTGAAATTAAAGGTCTGCTGCTCTTTGCGTTTCTGGGGGTCTGTCCTTCTTAAAGCTGCAACAAGGGCTTTGTGGGGCAGAAATGCGAGTGCAAGATCGGCGATAAGAGTGAGGCAGAGCTGCGACAGGCGTGCATGCCCGTCAACGGCTCCATGTGCTCGGGCCAGGGTGAGTGCGTGTGCGGCGTGTGCCACTGCTCTCCTGGTGAGGATGGCCGCAGCATCTACGGCAGATTCTGTGAGTGTGACGACAGAAGCTGCCCACTCTCCCGGGGGCAACCATGCGGAGGTAGGGTGCCCCCTGCTGACCCTTCGTTACACTTTGTTACACTCTAAGCCCCCTAAGCGTTCCTAAACGTTCCCTGTTTTCTGTGCCATTCCACCCCCTATCAGGACAGGGCCGGTGCTCATGTGGAACATGCAACTGTAACCCTGGGTATGAGGGCGATGCCTGCGACTGCAGGAAGTCAGATAACAGGTGCCGGACAGGCAATAAGGTCTGCTATGGGCGCGGCAACTGTGTGTGCGACGTCTGCAATTGTACCGTGGGCTACACGCGGCCGTTCTGTGAGACCTGCCCCGGCTGCCCGGCGCTCTGCGAGAGAGTGGCGTAAGCATGTTCTCGAAAAAAAAAACCCTAACACTAATGCTAATGTTAACTCTAATCCTAACCCTAACAGTCCTTGAGCATGCATTTGCATGATTCTGGTGTGGAATCAGTCACATTAATGATTTTGACTTTCTGACTTTGATATAATCACATACATACGCATTGGTTTAGCAGCCTTTCTCGACTTATCTAATTGCCTGTCAGACTCATTTCTGAGAAACTCGCAGTCACTCTGAATGAGCTTCTGCAAACCAGATTGTTGCTTCAGCTGGATGTTGTGAACACAGCAGAATTTGCAATATGACACCACAGAAAGGGTCCGGATGCTTTTGCAAGGTGTTCTACATTGAGAAGCACATTGATGCCGTCGTTGGGCCCCTGAGCCCAACCTTGCACCGTGATCAAGGTTGCTCTCACACCAAAGGGGATGAATAAAGTATCTCTGTTCTATTCCCTAAGGGATCATGACTCCCTGAGGCTGTGCTCTTTGGGGTCCTCATGCCTTGGGCAGTGCAGGTGCAGGCCAGCCCTGTGTATAATGTTGCTTCCTTGATATTTCAGGAGCTGTGTCGAGTGCCATATGGATGAGCGGAAGGGGAACTGCTTGGTCTGCCAGGGTGTGACCTATAGGGAGGAACCAGACCTGAAGGAGCAGCGGCTCTGCAAGCGCAGGGGGACCGACGGTTGCCAGATGATCTACAGCACCAAACAGCTGCAGGGTGTTGAGCAGTATGAAGTCATCTTTAGGAATAAAGGTCTGTGGTGCTGTGGAAACATTACTGTTTCACACATGCTGGGCGACAGCGCTACGTAGCTCACAGCAGGTTCACCTCCAGCCACATTTGAGGGGGCAGTGTGTGTGTGTGGCTCAGTGGTTTAGGAAACTGTGCCTGTGAGCGGAAGGTAGCTGGTTCAAATTCTAAGGTTTGCAGAGAGATTTCACCTTTGCATGTTCCAGGGACTAGCTGACTCTGTCTGCATTTCAGAGTGCCCAGAGCCCCCTGATCTCCGCCTTATCATTGGAGGGACCTTCTCTGGGGTGGCCCTAATCGGGATCCTTCTACTGCTGGCCCTCAAAGCTTTCATACACATGAGGGACCTCAAGGAGTTCAGGAGATTTGAAAACGAGCAGAAGAAGTCCAAATGGAGCAAAGTGAGTGTCCTTCTGGGGTGACAGCAGTGAGGCACAGGGCTGTTGGGGGTGGGTTGAATCATTCTGATTCAAGTATGTATTGCTTAGTTTCAAAATGGTAGACAGCAGCAACCTCCACATCAGCTCTTCCTGACATGAATAAAAAAAAAAAGAATACATGATGCAAATAAAACCAAAATAGACATGAGAGGGATAAACAAACCCCCAGGAAATACCATGTGCTCATCTGGTACTGGAAATGACCCCACGTCCTTTTCATGTCATCTTTTAGTTGGAAATGCTTTGGGCAGACCCTTTAAATGTTCAGACACAGAATTTTAAGCATCTTAAGAAAAGAGATTAAGATAAAATTATGTATAACTAGTAATCTGTCCCACGAGAAACCGCCAGGGCTTGGTGAGCCAGAGGAACCATGAAGCCAGACGCACAAGATTGTTTGTTTTCATTGCTGTCTCTTTCGCTTGTCCTTTGGCAGGCAGACAACCCGCTGTTCAAGACTGCAACAACCACCGTGCAGAACCCAAACTTCGGGGGGGACTGATGTGCGCAGTGTCAGACCTTACAGTATGGTGAGGTTTAGTGCAGTGCTGTCCCAGACAACACAAGGTCAGCTCAGAGTAGGTTGTAGTCATGGCCTGTGGATGACTAACTGTACACCAGACTGCAATCTTTGTTATTTTTACTCTTCCTACAAGTCTGTTTGCTGTGATAAATGCTCGTGCTAGTACCTCTCAGCTTTGGAAATGCTGTATTGCTAATGGTCCTGCTCTCTTTTGTGCCACTTTGTCAATGTGGGGTCAGAATATGTAAATTATAAGATCCTCTATTTGCAAAAACATTAAATGGATTGAGCCAGTTGTGTGTCGTGTTTGTTGCATTCTCCTTATTGGGCAGTTAGCCTACCCATCTGCCAGCAGCCTAGTAGCGTTATCAGCATTCACAGTTTACACACAACTTCTGCCAAATGTGTATCCCAGGAAGCAGCAGGATTTCTTCCTGGGATGGCCTGAGAGGAGCTTATCAAGAGGGTCTCTACAGCACCTGGAGAGATGGGTTCCTCTGCACATGAGGAATGTAGCTAAACAGGGGCAGCCAGGAAGCAAGATAGGAAGTGTCCCCAGTTATGTAAGGGGGGAGGGGGAGGTGCTGAGGAATTACTTAGAAACAGAAAAGGTGAGTTTGAATAATGTACTGGGAGAGGGAGAGTAGGGGGTGAGAGAGAGAGAGAAAGAGAGAGAGAGGGAGGGAGAGAGAGAGAGAAGGGAAGAGAGGGAGACGGAGGCACGACCGAGGACAGCAGCATCCCTTACAGAGGTAGGTGAGCTTCATGTTGACAGGTTATTTCCAGGCCTTTTTCAATTAAATTGTATGTTGGCACCTTCCAACTGATCTTAATTCACACTTATGGGGGTAAGTTCTCAGTTTTATCTAACTTTGGTGAACCTTTCTGAAGGGGTACTTGTGTTGGGGGGCACCTGCTGACCATAATGGTAGGGCTGGGGGGGGGGGGGTGGCACCTGCTGACTGTGACTGTAGGGCTGCAGGTGGACACCTGCATTCTGTGAACATAGGGAGAAAGCTGGGGTATTCAAGACACTTAATCAGAAAGCGATCCTAGTTCAGATTGAGGAGGTGGGCTTGGTAAACCAGCATAGTGTTAGTTAGGCTAATTCCGTGTTAGGTGAACAAGAGAAGGAGTTGGGTCACTCTGTGGGAAAGGCTGAGCATTTCTATGAATGCCTGTGCTGTGGGCGATGCCCTTCTTCACCAAATTGTTATAGGAAAAGAGAAAGTGAAAGGCTTCTGGAAAAATCGACCTGAACAAAGTAGGAAAATTGCAAAGACAAACACTTGGCAGCACAAGGTCTGTGGGCTGGGGCCCTT
This sequence comes from Paramormyrops kingsleyae, assembly GCF_048594095.1. Lineage (NCBI taxonomy): Eukaryota > Metazoa > Chordata > Actinopteri > Osteoglossiformes > Mormyridae > Paramormyrops > Paramormyrops kingsleyae. The sequence goes on from NC_132797.1 coordinate 61,521,436, forward strand.
TCAAAGAAAGAGTGAAACGAAACAGGAAGCAGGGGGGGTGAATATGTATGCCCCTCTCTATTCCTCACAGCCCTCTGGTAACTTATAACTGGCAGGAAATCAGTCCAGGGGCCAAAGGGCAGGCAGCTGACATACAACATGAAGGGCTCCTTTCTGAGACAGACGGGGAGATTCCCAGTGTCTTACCACGCATTTTGAAAAAGCTTAAGCCTTGGTGGATACCTAGAATCCTTCCAGCATCTGAGACCCTCACAGCAACAATCCCTACCTGTCATGGGGATGGTGGTGACACACACCAGCATGCAGAACGCCCACATTTACCATATATGGGCATGGAAGTGACAGGTGTGGCAGGTGATCAGTCAGCGAGACTAGCCGTGAAGTTCAGTCTGCGTGATCCTCCAGCCGTCAGCCACTTGCCTCCATCGCAGTGCTCCCCCCATGCAGCAGGTGAGTCCTGCCTGGCCCGCTTCAGTCCCAGGTCCGACCCACTTTCGCAGGTAATGAGCAGCTTTACATTAAACCATGCTTGAAGGAAGAGTAATATTCGATTAAATTTCATTTACATCGATAGCAAAAGCAATATAATGCAATGAGTACAGAGACGTGAAATAAATGTGGAGAAGTGCACGGTAGATCAAACGACAGCAACAGACAGCATGGACAGGTTTATACATGGGAAGCTTCTTGGCTTTGATTGTAATTCCTTGGCTTCGATCTGCTGTAATACCATACCCACTCTCTTTCATGTGGGAGAGCACCTCAGCCGAGCTCCATACAGCTGCATGGCACACTCGCAGAGGCTCAGTGCTGCCAGGGCAGCTGGAGTTAGGCCATGCTAGAGCTACAGCAGCTAGGATGACCTTTCTACCAGAAAGGCACCTGAGCGACTGCTATGTGTTCAGAGCTGGAGGAGGAATGGGAGGGGGGGTGGGCCCACGCACTGCTGAAATGGTTTCCTCAAAAAAAACATCATCCCAGCAGAGGAACATTAGGCAGGATCAGATGTGTCTGCTAGCTGGTGTGTGCTATGCTAATCGCTAACCTCATATCCAGAAAGATCAGTGCACTGCTACCTTTGTACTCTGCCTTTATCGTGCTTTCCATAAATCAGATTTATTTCCATGTTGCCACAGTGACAGCCACAAAAGGTAACCTTTGCTAATCATCCTATTGCTAATTCACCCGCAATGGGCCCACTCAATCTCCCAAAGCCATAATCCACTATCATTAGACCTCTGGGCAGTTGTGTAAGCTGATAGCGATAAGCAGGGCAATAAAAGAGCTTCTGCGAAGTGCCTTGTAGTACGGCTGTGGCAGTGCTCACAATGTTCGCATGGAGGATCAGTTCTTAGAGCAGAACCACACAAACAGCGGCTGCCTGCTTATCATGCTGAAGCGCCAACTGAGCTTCACTGCCCTCATGGGGGGTCGGGTTCTTGATCAGAAAGGAGGGAGGAACATAGGCACAGAGGCCAGCTGCCCTGCACCATCCGCCAGGAGCCAGGCACCGTAACGACAGTCCCCCGCACGTTCAAATATTTGGTCAACACTGAAGGAGACATGTCAGATGACTTTTACTGTCGTAAGCCGGGTGATTCACAGAAACTCTAAATAACGAAGTGAGTAACTCAAGTAAAGTCAATCATTTAGTGACTACTTAGAAGTTTATCAGTTTGACTGTAATGCCTGTCTATTTTTGGTGATATGTGCCTTAATAATATAGCACATTACTACTCTACACTTTTCATGTCTAAATCTTCCATGTATAACTGCTCCCTATTTGTTTACAGCTTACATACAGTTTATGGTGAAAGATAACCAGATAATTAGACAATAACCTGCTGCCCGCGAGTTCCATGGAACAAAGCCCTGTTTTGCAGGGGGTGGTGCCTACAGAGGTGTGCCAGCGTGAGGCAGGGGGAGCCTGGGGGCTTGTTATGCTATCGCTGATAAAAGACACTGTTTGGAGTCGTTCTTTTTAAAAAGCGGGTGATTGTTTGGTCCTGAGGAGATACTGAGGCAGATGGGACACTTCAGAGTCCCCAGAGAGTGGATATGTTCACAATGCTCCTGCTAATGATGAGGCTGAAAGTCGACCATCATCCTCTTACCTCCTTAATGCAGCAGGATTAGGGAGAAGGTGCAGAATCTGTTAATGTCATCACACATGTCATTATAATTCAGCCCTGAACAGGACACATAGCCAGACTCTCACAAACATGCTGAGAGGCCATAAAAAGTAAAAAAGTAAATAAGTACCCATCATGGTTCCATGCAACAGAGAGTCCGTGTAACAGCATTATTTTGTCTTTCTTTCACTTCCCCCTCACCCACAAAGGCATTTCCCTGAAGCTGCTACCATGTCACAAGTCAAAACACCAGTTACAAAAGTGCTCAATAAAACAACCCCAGGCCTTCAGATATGGAGGATAGAGGTGAGAAAATCGAACCCCCATCTAATGGCAGAAGTTATGCCATCTGATGTTGCGTCAGATAGAAACATGAAGAGCACAGAAATAGAAATGTGTTTCTAATCTTTGTAGCTCTTGGGTTTTGGAAACCACAGTTTTGAAATATGTTTGTCTGCACAGAACATGGAGATGGTTCCAACACCACCAAAGACTTACGGGCAGTTCTTTGAGGGGGACAGCTACATCATCCTAAACGTATGTCCTATGAGATGCTGACCACAGTGTGCAGCTAGACATAATTGGACTGACTCCCACTTCAGCATGCTTTTCCAGAAGCACATTTCACATAGGCAGCAAACGGCCCATCACCAGGCTAACAGTCACATCATTTAAACATTTAGTAAATGCAACACAAACCCACTCACACTATAAAGTAAGAACAAAGGATCAGTTTTAAGACTAAATCACTTATCTAATAATATACCTCCTCAAATCAAATCTTTTAGTGTAATTAAAACATTTCTGGTCATTTTCTATTATGTTGTGCAGTTGTTGTCATATTATAACCACAGATAGTAACACAGTGTTTCATACATCTTGTCCTTCATTGGTTTGCCTGTAAAATAAACACACACTCATTCTCTCTCTCTCCTTCGGGCTGATGCAGACCCAGAAGTCCAGCAGCAGCTTCACGTATGAAATCCACTTCTGGCTGGGCAGGGAGACATCACAGGATGAGCAGGGGGCGGCAGCCATATACACCACGCTGATGGACGAGCACCTGGGGGGCGTGCCCGTGCAGCACCGTGAGGCCCAGGGCTGTGAGAGCGACACATTCCGGGGCTATTTCAAGCAAGGAATCATGTGAGCACCCCGCTTCCCCCACTGAGCTGGACAGGAGCTACGGTGACCCCAGTTAACCGGCCCATTTACAGAGTTCAGCCCATACGCCGAGGCACACTCAAAACATGAGCTTCTTCTGAGGGAACATAACATTGCACCTTTTTCAGGAAGTCGCCATTCTGCTACTGCAACATTCGATGTAATAAGAAACGACATCCTCAACAGGGAAGTTAGAGGCGGTTAGCACATTTACTTGACTAATGTTTAAAGGTCACTGCTGACGCCACCACCTTCCCATGCACATCCTGGGGGGGAGGTTTGGGGAGAGGGTACTGGTGTGTCAACCATCTTGACAAGGCCCTCTGACACAGGTACAAGAAGGGCGGCGTGGCATCGGGCCTGAAGCAGGTGGAGACCAATATTTACAACATCCGTCGACTGCTGCACGTCAAGGGGAAGAAGCACGTTGTGGCCGGAGAGGTGAGGAGGGCCACGTCCAGGTTTCCACAAGAGAACAGGCATTTCGGTACACGGTGGACTGACCCAGTTCCAGGTTTCAAACCAACCCCTCCCTCCCCCACCATCTTTGATTTGCCCTGTGGGCCATGATGTGAATGATAATCCCAGTAAAAGTCTGTTTCGCTCAGGCTGCTTAGGTCAAGCACCCAAGTAGAACTGAACAGCCACTTCTTGTAATCACAAGCACCGTTATTTAACCGGCATATCTCTTGCTGCCCAAAGTCAGACCTGAGCACATGTAATCTTTGCGATGCAGGCTTTCAGTTCGATATTTTTTGGGGTCAGGTGGAGGTGAGCTGGGCCAGTTTTAACAAGGGCGATGTCTTCCTGCTGGACCTGGGCAACCTGATCATCCAGTGGAATGGACCCTTGAGCAACCGCATGGAGAGACTCAAGGTAGGCCTGCTTCCAGCGGAGCCAGTATCGAGTCCCACCGCTCAGCCCCTGTTAATCAGAAATGCGCCTCACAGGGCATGAACCTAGCCAAGGACATTCGGGACCGTGAGAGGGGTGGCCGGGCAAAGGTGACTGTGGTTGAGGGTGACGATGAGAAGGCCTCTGAGGACGCCATGAAGCTCATAAAGCAGGTCCTTGGGGAGAGGCGGGAGCTCAAGGATGCCATCCCCGATGAGGTGGTGGACCAGAAGCTGAAATCCAGTGTGAAGCTCTTCCAGTGAGTTCTGTCCAGGATGTAGCCACTTTGCTGTGACATGGAATGACATTTAACCATGTGACATTTAACTCCTACCCTCTTCACTAGAATCACAGATGCTGAGGGGAACATGGTGGTCCAGGAGGTGGCCACCAAACCTCTGACCCAGGACTTGCTCAACCACGAGGTGGGTTAGCAACAAGAGTGGAATTGATCACACCAAAACAATACACACAATTTCGGACACACCCATGTAGCATATACCATGTTCAAACATTCAAAAAGTGTATCACATTGAATACATGCATAATAAAACAATTGAGATCTGTTAAAATGCCTAAAATTAATAAGTCAAAGGCTGTATAATGGAAGACCACAAATTTTAACCAATTTTAATATAAAGAGACAAGACTTCAAATCGTCAGCTCAGAAAAGTACTTGCTAACAAGTCAGTACCATTGAAGTGGGTTCCTAAAGCCATAAGTGTATCATGGGGACTGGGCCCAGAAGAGGTCTCGTATCTGACACAGCAGACAGATTCAGGGATCTGGCAAAGAGTTCAGTCCAAACCAGGAAGTATTACACAGCTCAAAAGAAGAAATACCACCAAATACAAAGCAAATGGAGGGAGGGACAAAAAATGTCTCAACCAACCAAAATAAGGCAACTCACAGGGCTGCATGTGATAGCAGCAAGGTTATCCTTAGTGAAAACTAAAAGCCTAAACTAACTACCGAAATCAAATGATATCAAAATAAAAAAGTACAACTAAACAAAAACTATTAATATGCCTTCTGAAACTAAAATAAAACAGACATCAAATATGTTCTGTTACCATAAAAAATATCTAAAGTGATATGCTTACCTTTAATGACCATTAATAATACCTGGAACATGGCCTTGCCCATTTTTAAGGCATTAATACATAATATGCATTGTGTATTCATGTAGAATTCTCTATAAACCAGACACACATAATAGCTCTACAACCTTCAGTCTATCCTTAGAAATAAAATTACTAAAAGTTAAATATATATATATAAAAAACTAAATATGATAATATTTAAAACATAAAAAATAATAAAACCATACTGAAAACTAAGAGTTAAACGGGATTTCAAATTAAACACCTAAATATAAAAACTGAGTAATAAAAAAAACTATAGTAACACTAGATAGCATGGACTGATGCACCAGTGTCTCCAACTGAAGCAGGAAACACTGGAAACTGGTAAACCGACAATAGTGCCAAAGAAATCCAGTGACCGAAGGCCCATGTAATATACTAACCACATCAGGATGGCCCATATTTGTAGTGTTTCCACTTTACATTATTTGAGGGTGATGCTGAGTTGGACTGGGGAGTATAAGTACTTCATGAAGTGTGACCCTGGATGTCCTGGTGCATTTCCGACATCACTCATCAATGACTTTCTGTTCCCCAAAACAGGACTGCTACCTGCTAGATCAGGGAGGAATCAGAATCTTCATCTGGAAAGGAAAGAAGGCTTCCAAGACAGAGAGGGCTGAAGCTTTGAATAAAGCAGAGGTGAATATGACAGTGGAACGGTAAAGTAATACTGCACATGTAACATGCTCGAATACAGAACACCCTTAGTGTGCATTTCCAGCAAGCAGATTTTTTCTTCAATACAGTTGTTCAATTTGTATGATGTGATGGCTTCCTATTTAGCTATAGTACTTATTAGTTACTTAAAGTTCATTGTTAAGTACGACTTAAGGTTTCTTCATCACTTTAGCATTATATAAATTATGTACTATTGTTATAAATATACATGAACTGTAAGGAGGAGATATGGGGGAGCAGTATGTGGCTCATTGGGTTAAGGCACTGTGTCTGTGATCAGAAGGGCACCAATTGAAATCCCTGGGTTGGTAGAGTAACTCACAGTTGAACCTTGCTTTCTCAACTGTACGTTGTTTTGAATAACAACAACTGAGAAATATAAAATAAACATTTTCAATTTAGGCATACAAGAAAGCAAAGGGCTACCCTCCCTCAGTCAACGTGGAGATGGTGAACGATGGTGCCGAGTCATCAGTGTTCAAGCAGCTGTTCCAGAAGTGGACCGTCAAGGGCCAAACAGTGGGACTGGGAACAACACATACACGGGGCAAAATAGGTAAGTGTGGATGACGCAACTGGGAAGTCAGCTGGACGAGATGTTCAGGTTTAGTTCTTTAAGCAAAGGCTGGAACATTCATAACCAAGGAGAGATCCACTGGTCTCCTCAAACAGTGTTCAGAATTGACCTGTTTTAATACATGAGCACAGTTCTGAGCAATAAACTTAATCTCTAAGATGGTGAAAGTTGCTTTAAAAGCAGCTGGCTGACATCTGCCTTCACGTTTCCATCAATGAACTCAATGCTGCAGCCAAGGTGGAGCAGATCAAGTTTGACGCCACGTCCATGCATGCCAAGCCTGAAGTGGCTGCACAGCAGAAGATGGTGGATGACGGCAGCGGTGAGGTGGAGGTCAGTGCTATTCTTCATGGTGCCTCCTTTAAAAACCAAATATGCAAACATACTGAAATGAAGGCCATATTTTAACATGTCCCGGGGGCCACCATTAGGTATGGCGGATAGAGGACAATGAGATGGTCCCCGTTGACAGAAAGTGGCTGGGCCACTTCTATGGGGGTGACTGCTACCTGATGCTGTACAAGTACGAGGTCAGCAAGAAGCTCCACTACATCCTCTACATCTGGCAGGTCAGTAGCTCTGTGGTCTCCCCCCAGCAAATGGTACAGCCAAATGCCAGTCACTTTCTCTAACCCCCTGCATGATACCAACGGCACAGGGCCGGCATGCTACCACTGTGGAGCTGACAGCATCCGCTTACCAAGCTGTGATCCTGGACCAGAAGTACAATGGGGAGCCAGTTCAGGTCCGAGTGCCCATGGGCAAAGAACCACAGCACCTCATGGCCATTTTCAAGGGCAAAATGGTCATCTATGAGGTAGGTTGGTACAACTGACTGACTTACCCCTGGTGGTGTCTCCAGAAAGCAGACAGTTCAGGACGACTTGCATGATGACCTATGGTGGTCCTGCCTTCTAATCTTGTTCCCAGTGTTTCCAAAGTTATGATGTCTGACTCATGTGTCCTGGGTTCCCAGGAGGGAAGCTCCCGGGAAGGAAGCAAGCAGCCACAGTCTAGTGCCAGGCTCTTCCATGTTCAAGGCACCAATGAGTTCAACATCCGTGCCACTGAGATGCCGGCTCGCTGTGCCAGTCTGAATTCCAATGATGTATTTGTGCTCAAGACAGACATCTGTTGTTACCTATGGTATGGAAAGGTAAGACAGCCCTCGCTCTCTGTGGATGTGCATATTTACGGGAACCGCATACTGAGGAATTGGAACCATTACAGAAAAGGTGCTCTGTCATATCTAACTGCCTTCTGGATGACGTAACTGGGTTTACTACCTGCCAAGCTGGAAAATAACAGTGCATCCTGAACCATGAAGGGCTGCAGTGGAGATGAGAGAGAGATGGGGAAAGCCCTGGCAGACATCATCTCCAAGAGGGAGAAACATGTGATTGCTGAAGGCCAGGAGCCTGCAGACTTCTGGGTGAACCTGGGAGGGAAGTCTCAGTATGCCAACAGCAAGAGGTAATACTCACGTCTCCCAAGCTGACTGGCTCTCTGCTCAACCACTCTCTCTTTAAGAGACACTTACTTCTGACCCTTGTGTCAATGACAAGGCTACAGGAGGAGAATCACAACATTTCACCCCGACTGTTCGAGTGTTCGAATCAGACTGGGCGCTTCCTGGCTACAGAGATCACAAACTTTACCCAAGATGACCTGGATGAGGATGATGTCATGCTGCTGGACATCTGGGACCAGGTGAGGCAACATAATCCATTGACTACCTTTGGTCAGCATTAGAAGGTCTGCTATACAGGCCACACTCTACCTAGAATAATCTCTTTAGTAATGACCCACACTCTTTCAGGTGTTCCTATGGATTGGGAAAGGTGCCAACCAGACTGAGAAAGATTCGGCAAATACTATGGCACAGGAATACTTGCAGACTCACCCAGGGGGTCGTGACATAGAAACGCCCATTCTGCTGGTCAAACAAGGGTTTGAGCCTCCCACCTTCACAGGCTGGTTCCATGCCTGGGATGCTCAAAAGTGGAGCGTGAGTCACCCATCCATCAATTATCGCCTCAATCCATCAACAATTTAGTCAATTGGACGTAATAAGTATATAAACAGTAGTAGAACCAGGACGATTTCTGCTGCCTGTGATTGTTTGGCATAATTCCTGAGATGGAAATCATGTCAGCACTTCATCATAAGTCCTATACCTATACTGTACTGTATGCCTCAAGGATGGGAAATCTTACGAGCAGCTGAAAGCAGAACTCGGAGACTCTACTGAAATAATCAAGATTACAATGGTAAGTCACCTTCTGGACAAATAAGAATAAATACCAGAGCACTCTGTTTGTGGTAGCCAACTCAATGTTTGAAAAGACTTCAGGTATGAAATCATTCTACTACCAGCTGACTCCACTCTTCCAAAAATGGGTAGTTTTTGGTTTATAAGAGGTCATGCATCTGGAGCTCTACAGACATACACTAATGTCTTGGTTAACAAGTACACAAATTCCCTGACATCTGAAAGTCATGTTTGGGTTGTTTCTAATTCTAGGATGTAGCAAAACCGAGCAACTCCACCATGGTGCAGAACTCCATTAGCACAACCCTCCCTACATTCCCTGCAGACAAACTAATGAACTGCCCAACGGAGAACCTGCCGGAGGGTGTGGATCCCACCAAAAAAGAGGTCTGTACCCACAGAACATTAGAAGGAAAAGGGTGGGGGACGAGATTCATGAATAAAAAAAAAGAAATTAATAAAGTCAAAGGTTCATAACATATTCTTCAAAAAAAAAAAAAAAATCCAGAGCAATAAGCTGTTCTGGCACATGTACTGGTTAAACCAATAAATAATTCAGTTCATTCAGAGCACAGCCACATGTCAACCTTTGGCCGACAGAGAGCTTTTGTGACAGTGCTCCAAACATGCTGTAACGCACAAAGTTCAGCTGAGCTGTGTCCCCCTCAACACAGGAGTACCTCTCCAATGAGGACTTCACCAAGGTCCTGGGCATGGCACGACCTGAATTCTACTCCATGCCGATTTGGAAACAGAAGAACCTGAAGAAGCAGATGGGCCTTTTTTAGAGCTGGCAGCAGCAGAACAGAGCCTAAGACAAGCCTGCTGAAGAGCATAAAACCAAAATAGCCTGTGGTTAAAGTATAATTAGTATCACTGTGACTTAAGTGTTGCAGCACTCACAGAAGTACTTCTGGTGCAAAATGTGAACTCTGTGTTGCCTGACGAGAATATTTAAGCATATAAATGCATGAGAAAATCATATGACCTTCTGTAATTCTCTGGAAATGTAAGAATGTAGCATTTTTGTACTACTAGTGTTAATCAAGTTTTCTAATGAGACCCTCTGTGGTAAACTGTAATTCCAGCCCACATCAGTAGATCTAGTCTGTCCCTATGACTTCCCACCTATACCAGCAGATATACTATACCACTAGATGATCCACCCTACAATAGTAGATTCAACCTACACCTGCAAAATCTAACGATTCTTTGCTTTGACTTTCTGCCTTAACCCCATCTTCTAGGGAATTTACGGTGTTATAATATGATGTCAGTTACTAGGAGTAATTCACATAGTTCAAGTCTAATGACCTTTCTGAAGTCATAAATATAATCTCATTCCCATGTTTTGCTACATGTTGGTTTTTCCCTCCTCTTCTCATCTGTGAACTCTGATCATTGTTTTCATTGCCACGGGTTAGCTCTTCACCCAATCTCCAAGTCATATGGTCCCAATTGCTGCCGTGATTGGAGCCGATGCTGAATGCAAATAAAGTTACACAAACATGCCAGCTGGGTTTATGTGCATTCAGTGGCCTGTACTATGAAGGGGGTTTAACCAAATCAGACTTAACCCCAAGGTAATTTGCGAATGCGAGGTTGACAAAATCAGGTTGACTCCATCGGGGCTAATCAGTACTACGACGCCAGTTAAGAAGTTGATTTGTTAAATCGGTGTTAACTGCATTGGAGTTTGTGCGCGTTCACATAAATGGAGCACGTTCAGCAACGCAAGGCACCGTTTGACTCGTAGCGCGATCTCCATATGTTTCACGGAGGAAGACTGCATGCTAATTATGCAGGGTTATGAGGAGTTTAAATCAACACTGTAAAGAAAGTCCAATACCACTGCAGCCAACAAAAGCAGGCAGGCTTCTTGGCAACGTATTGACGACGGATAAAATGCATACGTACATTTTCACGGTCATAAAACGTGGTCTAAAATATCTCACGACCGAGTATTAGACAATTAAGTGTTTTCTGAAAACAATTGAAATACTGTTAATAATTACAGAGGCTAACAGATGCGACACAATTCAGAAGTCACCAATTATATGCTGCTAAGTAATGTAATGCTCCCTGAAGTTCCATTACTGTAATGTTACTCATAATGTAAACTTAATGTTAACAATAACTGATCCGATTTCAAATAGTAGTGGAAAGCGTACGTGGCAGCAAGTCAAGATGAAATATAAAAACATCATGTCAAGTGGTAGGGCTATGTATTTATATTTCTACTCATTATGAAAGATTTGTTGTGTCTAGCCTCCACTTAATAGCATGTTTCTATGTTTTACAGCTAATAAAAAGGTGTCTGTTCATATGACACTTAATAGAAGGTGAGCCACTGTTTAACAAACAATTAAATGATTTACAACAGGACAAAACAGAAGCATATGTGTAGTGAGAAAACGACTAGGAACCTGTCACCGCAGTTAAGTTAGCCTCATATTCCATATTCAGTTTTCTGGCTTTAATATCTTTACGGAAGTAAGGTGGGCGTTTTTAATGACAGAATTGTGATGTCCAGTACACAGACATCGATGCACACCGATTATTTTTCCGCTTCAAAACATTTTGTGATTTGTGTCAAATCATGTTAATAGCTAATATAATAGGTCCTTTCAGCCTGTGACATGATGGTTTAGTATTTTGGGCTCATGGCGACTGTTCCACACCCCTTTGTTTCCCAGATTGCTTTACATACGAATTTTAATTAATTTTTGAATGTTCGAATGTATCTGTATACTCATAATACTGTGCAGTCGACAATACATGAATGGGTTACTAACTTGAAAACTAGACAAGACAGGCACATCTAATGAAGTGTGCTTTGATCAGTGGACAACAGGGAACAATGCACACCCCTTGGGTTTTCAGAATAACATTCTCTGTAACAGTTATTAATTAATACATTTTATGCATATTATATGCCATGCTCCATTTCATACATATTAACAGAGAGAGCCCCTCACAATTTGCGCGTCAATGTCGTACGGATCATCCAGGTACGCTGGCATTGTCTTCGGAGAAATTGTAGTGGGAGGGGCGGTGCTCATATAGGGCTGGCTTACGCGGAAACCTCGACTTAACCAAGAAGAAAAACTGCTCGGAGCAGTTTTGAGATTTAGCATAAATTGCCATAGCAACATGTCTCGGCTAAAACCTACCCACCTTTCGTAGTACGGGTTAATCGCGAAGTTACACCACACGTCATCCAGTTACTCACAAAGTTACCCCGATAAGCCAGTTACCCCGCTTCGTAGTACAGGCCCCAGGTTATGTTAAAGTCTATACCAGGGGTGGCCAATCTTACTCGCAAATGGCCTGTGTGTATGCGGTTTTTCACTGCAACTACCTAATTAGATTACTAATTAGAGGACCGATTGGCTGAAGAGTCATCACACCTGGGTTTGAACAGTTGACCTACTGTACAGGTTATCCCAAAAACCTACATACACACCGGCCCTTTGCGGATAAGATTGGCCACCCCTGGTCTATACATTCAAGACTGAAAAGTAATTTTCACTGCCTTTCATCTTACAAGAAACCATTTTTTTAAATCAATGTTTATTTTTGGGAAAATGCTAAATTAATCCATATTAAATTACACAGAGTACATGAGATTCAGAAAATAATTGATAAATTTATTTAATAAGCCAATGTATTTGTGTAAGTGTACATACCACTAGTCGGCACTCAGCTTTAATCAGCAATTAGCTGTAATTTTGGGCCTAACCCCATGCCATGGATGGACACTCTGAGGTCATGTGGCCTGCTAACTAGGCCCTCCCCAAGTGGCCAATCAAAATTGCACATCCTGGTGGAAATTAAAAAGAACACATGGAACATCTGAAGGTGGTATACCATGTGGAGCTGTGAAGCTCCTTTTGAAGGAAAAGTGTAATTGAATCCAACAGACATCAAAGATCGCATGCAGTAACTGTCCTCCACCTTGTCTTATACGACAGGTCACTGTGTTGCATAATGATCGATGAGTCTCTGAGCCTCCCTCACACCAGTGATGTAGGCACCGTGGGTGGTGGTGTAAAAGTTTATGTGAGTGGCTTCACCTGCAAACAGAACCTGGAGTGGCTGGGGGGGGGAGTAAAAGAAAGAAACACCCAATGTGAATTAAGTGTGTTTCCCAGAGCTCAAATGACATGATGGGGCTCCAGGGCATTGTGGGTAGAGCAGTGGGCGGTCTGTACCTTCACTTCTGCATGGACGGGGTTTAGGGGCAGTGGTTCTGCCAAGGCCTGGTGTTCATGAACAGCATCCACACCGCATGGCACGTAAGTATAGGAGCCCCGCACAAAGGGGTGGCACCGCCACCTAGACAGGAGGACCCGGCTCGGCTTGGGTACTGGCCAAGAGGTGAAGGTCCTGAGCAAGCTGTGCAAACATTATCAGACTTACAGAACTTCATACACATGCAGGCATCACTGGTAGGCATGCTTAATTAGGCTAATAAATTAATGCTCAAGTTTGCTTAGGGGCAGGCTGAAAAACCAACTTGGTTCTCTAATAAACCGAATTCCAGGTCTAATATGAGCTAAGAGGCAATCAACTGAGTCTCTTATCAACATTTTGAAACAAGGAAACTTTGGAATATGCCATACAGGCAAAGCAGTTGGTGACGGCCATAAAAACCAATAAACACTACGGTCTCCTGACTACACATCCTACTGTGGCCTGCAGCTGCTATTCCAGCAGTGTCATGTTATGTTTTGGTTTTGCATGTTGCAATCCATTAGAGAACCATGAACATATTTGAGGTGTGTTGCTAGTTAGTGTGAGTCATTCATGGTGTGAGTATTCATTTATTCCCACGTGAAGCAGCCCCCAGCTACACTACCATTCAAAAGTTTGGGGTCACTTCGAAATGTCCTTATTTTTGAAAGAAAAACACAGTTTTTTTCAATGAAGATAACTTTAAACTAATCAGAAATACACACTATACATTGTTAACGTGGTAAATGACTATTCTAGCTGCAAATGTGTGGTGTTTGGTGCAATATCTACATAGGTGTATAGAGGCCCATTTCCAGCAACTATCACTCCAGTGTTCTAATGGTACAGTGTGTTTGCTCATTTGCTCATTGTAATCATCAGAAGGCTAATGGATGGTTAGAAAACCCTTGTGCAATCATTAGCACAGCTGAAAACAGTTTAGCCAGTTAGAGAAGCTATAAAACTGACCTTCCTTTGAGCAGGTTGAGTATCTGGAGCATCACATTTGTGGGGTTGATAAAATGCTCAAAATGGCCAGAAAAAGAGAACTGTCATGTGAAACTCAACAGTGTATTCTTGTTCTTAGAAATGAAGGCTATTCCATGCGAGAAATTGCCAAGAAACTGAAGATTTCCTACAATGGTGTGTACTACTCCCTTCAGAGAACAGCACAAACAGGTTCTAACCAGAGTAGAAAGAGAAGTGGGAGGCCCCGCTGCACAACTGAGCAAGAAGATAAGTACATTAGAGTCTCTAGTTTGAGAAATAAACGCCTCACAGGTCCTCAACTGGCAGCTTCATTAAATAGTACCCGCAAAATGCCAGTGTCAACATCTACAGTGAAGAGGCACCTCCGGGGTGCTGGCCTTCAGGGCAGAGTGGCAAAGAAAAAGCCATATCTGAGACTGGCCAATAAACGTAAAAGATTAATATGGGCAAAAGAACACAGACATTGGGCAGAGGAAGATTGGAAAAAAGTGTTATGGACGGACGATTCGAAGTTTTAGGTGTTTGGATCACACAGAACATTTGTGAGACACAGAACAACTGAAAAGATGCTGGAAGAGTGCCTGACGCCATCTGTCAAGCACGGTGGGGGGTAACGTGATGGTCTGGGGTTGCTTTGTTGCTGGTAAGGTGGGAGATTTGTTTAGGGTAAAAGGGGCTTTGAATAAAGAAGGCTATCACTCCATTTTGCAATGCCATGCCATACCCTGTGGACAGCGCTTGATTGGAGCCAATTTCATCCTACAACAGGACAATGACCCAAAGCACACCTCCAAATTGTGCAAGAACTATTTAGAGAAGAAGCAGGCAGCTGGTATTCTATCTGTAATGGAGTGGCCAGCGCAGTCACAAGATCTAAACCCCATTGAGCTGTTGTGGGAGCAGCTTGACCGTATGGTACGCAAGAAGTGCACATCCAGCCAAATCAACTTGTGGGAGGGGCTTCTAGAAGTGTGGGGTGAAATTTCTCCAGATTACCTCAGCAAATTAACAGCTAGAATGCCAAAGGTCTGCAATGCTGTAATTGCTGCAAATGGAGGATTCTTTGACAAAAGCAAAGTTTGAAGGAAACAATTATTATTTCAAATAAATATCATTATCTCTAACCTTGTCAATGTCTTTACTATATTTTCTATTCATTTTCCAACTCATGTGGTAAATAAAACTGTGACTTTTCATGGAAAACACAAAATTGTTCAAACTTTTGAACGGTAGTGTATGGCTAAGAGCCTCCTGCCTGCCAGTTCACCACCCCTGATGTGTGGGACCCCAGGTCTCACATGTACCTCACACAGATGTCCCCAACCTCCTCGTCACCCAGAGTCTCCATGTGCTCAGCCTCCTGCCCCGTGATCCAGCCACACAACACTGTAGGGTGGCGGGCCACCACATCAAAGCCACAGATCTTCTTGTACCAAGTCTTGAATGGATCGCCCTCCTGTGTCAGCCCCTCCTGACACCTGGGTTCCTCGGGGCCGTGCTTCCACACCAACTGTATCCCGGCACAATCGTCTGGCCAGAAGCGCTCATCAAACTTCAGGAAGATCTTGTCCACAGTGCCAAAGCCCAGCTTCTCTATGGCGCCGGCCTTCGAGTTGGGCAGGGCAGGCTCAAACATGTCCGCCGCCCTCTCCTGGAGGAAGCCCAGTGACGCAGTCATGATCACGTGGTCCGCTTCGTATTCCTGGCCGTCCTCACAAACCAACTTTACAGGTTGGGATTCCTTGCCATGCTGGCCAGCGCTGTCCATGGTCCACCGGACATGCTGCACTGGCTTGTTGCAAACCAACGCCCCCTGGGGGAAGCACTTCAGCAGGACATCCAGCAGAGCCTGGTAGCCGCTGGTTCCAAGAGTGTTGAAGAAACCCCCCTCCAGGGCAACGTAATGGCTTATCTGGGAGGCAGACACCTCATAGAGGGAGGAGCTGGCCTCATCTGTACACTCACTCCTCTTGCACCACTCGAAGACCTCCCTGGTCTCCTGGGTCAGGTCTGGGAATACCTCAGCAAACGCCTCATCCAGGTAATGACCCAGGCTCCCAGACAGGTATCTGCCCTCCAGCTCGCCATTGAAGGCCCTGGCAGTCAGCCTACCAAAGAGGGCACATACCTGCTCCACGTCACTGGGGTGCAACCTCTGCCCGTCCTCCCTGAAGAAGTAATCATCAGGGGTGACAGAGTTGGGCAGGCACATGGTGCTGGCACCAGCCACCTCATGAAGAAGGCCATGCTCCCTTGCCAGGGTGTACAGTGGGTTGCCTTTCCGCCCATGGATCCAGTTTGCCCCCAGCTCGATTATGTCAGAACCAAAGGGTCGGGTGGTGTCAATGCGACCCCCCGGCTTTTCCGTGGCTTCAAGGATGAGCACGTGCTGAAAGCCGGCCTTACACAACGTGGCTGCAGCAGCCAAACCGGCTAACCCTGCCCCAATGACTATCACCCTGGCAGAAGCAGACATGTTACACAACCTGCATTGGGAAAGAATAGACTTCAATTTAACGTGAATAAACACTGAAGTCATCCCAGATCAGCTATAAGAGTGGTAATCCTGAATAATGTTTATAGCACTTTCTTGTAGAGATATAACTAAAAGACTGTCAGCAGAAAACAACTTTTAAAACTCAAAACTAACATTTTACTGAAAGTTTTTATATTTAATGTGATTTGTTAAATTAAATCAACACGTATAGCTATTACTGCTATGATTTCATGCATGCTTCATTAAGTATGGACTGGCTTAAATATGTAAATGAATGATAAAGTTTAAATGCCTTTGATATTTCCCGATAATGAAAACTACTTACGGGACCGTGAGCCCAGCCTGCTTAACTTGGCCAGAAAATGGCAGGAAATGCCCTTTATCCACCGAGTAACCTTTGGCTTCTGTAAACTGCAGGGTGTTATAAAACAGAAAACAATGCCTGTGCATTGGCTGTTCCTTCACCATTTTCAAATGGCAGGGGCACAACAGATATTTTTGAAGGGGGGGAACCAAACAGTGAGCATTTGTGACTTGCGCATTCTGTTTGCTGGTTTGGTTCCAACTTTTGAGCTTAACTAGTAGTCATGCTAAATATTTTGACAGACACTGGCCAACATACATACAACGTTATTTTGTTGACTGGTATGGAGTGGCCAATCACCCACAAATGGCCAATAACATAAACAACAGATAGCCTTCTCTATAATGTGTTGCAAGTTTAAATTTAGTGAACTCCAGTATACTGTAATGTTACACATTACGTAAAAACACAATCATAGATTTATTGACAGACACGTTAGATCAAACTTAGATGAAATCGTTATCGTCGGCTTAATTGGTATAGGTTAAACCTGTATAGATTTTTTTTGTCTACTTACATTTCTTGCTATTTAAAAGAAAGCTGTGACAGATCTTTGCTTTTTTCCGGATTGCTTTTTTCTCAATGGCATACCGCGTTGTCGACTCAATTCGCTTGCAGTCGGTTCAGATCGATTTCTGTCGGTTGCCATCGGCTCGGCTCGTTTCGTGTCGCTTCAGCTCGTCAGACTGAAATGTCAGCGCCACCTAGTTATTCATCGTGAACAAGGTCAGAAACTCGGGAATGTATTTCTCAAAAATTGTTATAGATTTCTATCAAAGATACATTTAAAAGCTGTTAACTGCTTTAAAACAGCCAAGGTTCAAGGTACTTTATCAGCAGCAGGGTACACGTACATAATGGGATGAGACAACGTTTCTCCATAGACTGCGATGCAATAGGCCCTCGCAGATATGGAATCAGATTTGTGCCAATATTATCAAGCAAAACTTTTTTGACATCAAGCAAAAACAAGGCTTCGAGAAGAAAAAAAAACTAACTGAAGCAAAAGAAATGTCATCTCAAAAGTAAAATTTATAACTTGCAAACACGATTGGTGTTTTGATAATGTTTTCCTTTGTTACGCTGCCAGCTTCCTCGCTTGCACTCCCTGACTTTTTGCTTACAATTCTGACACAAACTTCTCGCGTGGGCGGGTTTTTTCAGGGACGCGTCCCCATTGGCTAATAAGTTTTTGACTGACAGGTCAATGGCACGGACATTTTTAATTAACAGCGGGACTGGATCGACATTCACTACCCACTAACTAATTTTTACTGGATCCGACAACATGATTAACAAAGTGTACATGTTAATGTTGTTTGTGCTGCACTATACATTTTATTGTGCTAAATTAGAAGTGAAGTTAAGCTTTGCTATGTAATTTAGCTTTTACCTAATTATAATTAACATTAGCTAATTTGCTAACGTTAAATAGGTATAAGGGCTGCTAGTTCTAATTAGTAGTAGTAGTAGTAGAGTGTGTGTGTATGTGTATAGGGCTGGGCGATATCGCAAAATATTTTATGATAATTTTTCCATATCAAACTGTTATGATCGCACGGCGGGCAGGAAGGCAGCGAAGCCGTGAAGTCAGAAATAGGGGTTTTATTCCACAAAACGACAGGGCAGGGTACAGCACGATAAACAACATCAATGACAGACCTGGAGCTCGTTCTTCGTACGTCGCTAACTCAGTTAGCTGGATTTGATTGTTGACGATTTGGCATGATCTTGGATTGTTTGGTTCTTCGAAGCTCATCCTGGACTTGCTGTCATAGCAACAGGTGCGCAAGCTTAAACCTGCTCGGGAGCAGGCTTATTTCATGTAAACAGGATTAGATCGCGGCTTTATAACCGGAGGAGATAGAGAAGTCTGTCGCAGCCATGTCTTGTCCATTTTTACGACAGCAATTAGCGGAAGTTGCAAGAACAATTCGCAGAGCTTTTCGAATTAATCGCGTATTGCGGGATAGACAGGATCCTTTGGCGCAGCGCGAAAGTGTAATTGTTGAGAGATATCGTTTTTCTCGTGAGGGTGTTATTTACATCATTAATTTGTTGGAACCCCACATTAAGTGCTCAACACGGAGGAGTCGGGCTTTGACAACTGCACAGACTGTATGCATTGCCCTGAGATTCTTTGCGAGTGGCACTTTCCTTTACACTATTGGAGATGCAGAGAACTTAGTGAAAAGTGCTGTCTGTCGTGGCATTCGCAAAGTTTACCTGGCACTCAAGCAGTTTTTAAGGGTTTTTGTGGTATTTCCAAGCCACTTAAGACCCCAGGTGGTAAAGCAGATTTTTTGTATGACTAACAGTATGTGTCCTTCAGGCTTCCCTAACGTGATTGGTGCCATAGATTGCACACACATCCCCATCAAGGCCCCACCAGGCCCCAATGAAGGGGATTTTGTGAACAGAAAGGGGGTTCACAGTATAAATGTGCAGGTATGTTACTATTACAAATTTATAATATTCCAGATTAGTAATATATTACATTAAAAAAAAAAGAAATGGATCAAAAAGTATGCAGTTGACTGACTAAAATCTTAGATGGTGTGTGACGCTATGTTCCATATAACAAATGTGGAAGCAAAATGGCCAGGATTAGTGCATGACTCAAGAATTTTCAGAGAGTCACATTTATGCACATTATTTGAACGTGGTAAGGGAACATATAAATGTCAAGCTCACAGTATTACACACACTTATGCTGAGCCTAACAAAACTGCATTTTTCCATTATACAGGGGATTTTGACGGGATGCTGCTTGGAGACAGGGGTTATGCCTGCAGGCAGCATTTTATGACGCCTTTCTCTGACCCAAACCCTGGACCACAAACCCGTTACAATGCAGCTCTAGCCAGGACAAGGGCAAGCATTGAAATGACCTTTGGGCAACTAAAGGAAAGATTTCAGTGTCTGAAGGGTCTGAGGGTTGCACCTGACAGGGCCTGTGACATAATTGTTGCATGTGCCATCCTCCACAATATTGCCACCATCAGAAAGGAGAGGACCCCTGTGGTGGAGGTGCAGCCTGATGATGACCTCCAGCCAGTGCACTTGGACCAACCTAGTGGCAGAGCTGCACGGGACAGAATTGTGGAGCACCATTTTTGAATGTGTAAAATAAAAGACAAGACAAATATGCTTAGTTCCTGGAGTTTTATTTAAACAATTTTTATAAAGAAAAGCCAGCAAGTCATCTTTTGCCAGCAATAACAGATTTATTAACAGTTATGTAAAGTCAGCAATACTACTATGTGTCAAATGGTGTATTAGCACTAACTCTGAAAGTCTTTTTGAAGCAAATCTTTCTCTTTTTGAAGTTGTCGTGTTCAATTTCTCCTCTTAATTTGTTTTTTTCAGGTCAAAATACTCTATTTTTTGTTGAAGATGCTGTTTATATAGGGAACGGATGTCACCTGGTGTCATTTTGTGAAAGAAAAAAAAAAGAAAAAAAAAAAAAAAAAAGGGTCAAAACATGCCTCATGCAACAAAAGTAAAAAGTAAAACTACAACACTGTCCACCTCTGTATCAGTTCTTTGTGCAGACTCTTCTGCAAGCCTTTCTGTAGGCCTTTCTCTAGGTGTGGACTCCTGCAACTCATATTGCAGACAGAAAGAATAGGTACACAAGTATATACAAATTAGTGTAAAGTTATTTTATGCACTTACAGGTTCTTCCTCCAAAGGACAGTCATCTGAGAGGGTTTCTTCAATGTCCTGTGCAATGGAAATAAATGGGTATTCCAAAGTGTTGCAGTCTTCCCTTTATGCAAGTTAGAAAAAGTACACAACTTACTGCATATGCTTCAGCCACCACTTGCTTGGGAACAGGTAAAAATGTTGGTGTATTATGTAAAACTGCACAAAAGAGGAAAAAAATAAAAACAAATTGTCATTACAATTTACTACACTGTAAAAAATATAATGTGATCAATAACTCATGGCAACATTTTATATTAACTAAAAGTTTAGAAGTCTTCACTTTCACAAATGGTTGAAATGACTGTACCAGCCATTTGGATTATACTTCATTTAATGCAGCAACAAATAATTTTACAGTGTACTAAGACAATTGAAAGCTCATTTAGCCTACCAGCAATGAAGGTGTTGCTGCTACTGGTCCCTGGCTTTGGGTCTGAGGAAGAGCTGCCCCCAGGGATGCCCTCCACAATGGTTCGGTTTTCATTCAACCCAAGGGCCAGCTCCTCTGCTGGGGTATATTGTGGTGGTGCAGGACCACCACCTGTTTTTTTTTTTCCCAGCCTTTTTCTTGGTGGCTGTTATAAACAGACAAACACATTATTTAACAGTGGCTTTTAAAAAGGAAAAAAGTGGCTTTTTAAAATAAAGACAGTATAAGAATTAAAGGCTACCATTTTGTAGAATATTCTTGTACTTCACTTTTACTTGTCCCCATGTTCTAGTGGGTCCCGTGGTGGCTCTGACATAAAAGAACAAAGTAAATATGAAATTATTAAAATGCAAAAATACACACTGTAGAAAGTAATAGAAACATCTACAATGGACAGCACTTACGCATTTAATTTGTCTGCTACTTTTTGCCAGCCCTCTCTCCTGGCTTTTGCAGACTTTGAGGTGTTTCCTGTCGTTTTAATTAAAGACTCAAATTCGGCATAACCTTCCATTAAAAGCTCTTGTTCTGCTTGGGAGAAAAACTGGGCACGTTCTTTGGCCATGCTGAACAGCCAATAACAGCGTTGCTAATCATTGTTTCTACTATCGATACATATCCCCTTTTAAACCAACGCATGAACGCGCAATTATCTCAGATAACTCAATCCAGCGATACTAATCACAAACAACAGGTGTGTTCGAAGAACCCAATTAGCCGGATCATGATTAGCACGATGATATCATCTTGGATGTCTCATTTGATCTCGGATGTTTTAAGCAACGTACGAAGAACGAGCCCCAGGGGGGTATTCCATGAAAGTAGCTAAATAAAGCCAGACTTACGCGAAAAAGTGAGACGCAAATTAGCGGCATCTCCAAATTAAGCCTCATGTCGTTCCACGAACGTAGCTCAGCTGTAACTAATCGAGGCTTATTCAAGGCAGACTTGCATAGTCTCACTTTGTGCGCGCGCCCGCGATATTTAAAAAGCCCAAAAGAATGGATGAACGAAACATAGATCCGAAATGAGCCAGACGGTGAAAACGCGGGCAGTTTTGTTCTCCGCTGCTGAGCAAACGCTGCTCTTGGACCTGTATGAGGAATATGCAGACACAATAAATAAAAAAGGGAACACCGTTGCAATTAATAAAGCCAGGGAAAAGGCGTGGCAAAATATTGCGGACAGACTTAATTCGTAAGTTATGTAAACGTTACAAGTGTATCATGGGTACAGTGGTTAATGTTTCGCACTACTACGGTTGCTGGTTCGATCCCTGTGGCTAACGTGGACCCTTCTGTGTTGAGTTTACATGTCGATCTTATAATATAATGTTCTTTATTATTTGATCTCTGTAAATTCTTTAAATTGCACCTGTATGAAATGTTCTGCACAAATAAGCATATTAGAAAATATCTGATTTAAGCCCCCTTGTAACCACGTAAGTGTAATATAACTAGGTTGTTAAGAGCTTTACTGACTTAGATGTGTGTGTACTCTACTGACCCGGTAGCCTTACCCTGGTCTTGCATATTAATCCTTCACTGTTACATCTCAACAGAAGCAATCTAAGTGGGCAGCGAAGAACCTGGCAGCAACTAAAACCTAAATATAAAAATATCTTCCATAATGGTAAGTAGCTTATAAAGAAATTGCAATGTGATCTCAATAGTAGATTAAAAATGTATAAATGTCACTGTAGCTGCCAAGAAAAAGAGGCAGGCAACTGCTACTGGTGGGGGGCCTCCACCTGAAGACCTCACACCAGCAGAGGAGCTGGCACTGAGCCTTAATCGAGGTCGGCCTCAGGAGGGAATAGAAGGTGGGGTATCAACAGAGATCATCCCCTCAGGTGTCCGGGAGAAATATGTACAAGGTATTGTCCACTACATTCCCTCCGGGTGTCAGTCTCTTAGTTATGATAATTGATAAGTGACGGTATGCCCATCTATGCAGTGAGAGGCGATTATGTAGTTCTGCTTGATCCCCCCCCCAGCTACATTTGTGCAAGACACTCCTGACCCATGTGTAAGTTAGTCATGGTTTTGGTTTACAGGCTATTCTGTCATGCTATCTTCTCTTACTTTAACAGATTTAGTTTTCCCCATTTTGCAGTTTGATGGCCCCAGTACATCCAGGGCTGTTGATGAAGAGACAGTGTCTGCAGACACCGATATTCAGGAGGTAAGCCCAAATGTGAAATGGCTTGGATATGTGTGCAATCTGAAGAACTCTGTTTTATTAACAGTAAACCTTGTTGCAGGATGTGCCCACACCACCGTCCCCGTCAGCAAAGAGTGAAGTGAGTAACTACCCATTATTACCAGCAACAATAACATACTTGGCGTCTTTGTGACGCATTCTTTGTCACAGGATGTTCGAGCCATTTACAAGCCAAACTGGGTTTTTAATTTTTTGTCTTTCTCTCCACAGCTTCAAGCAAAGGATGATTGACATGTCTGTTCTGAATCTGTCCAATTAGGAATAATTGGACAGATTCAGAACAGTGACGGCAGGAGGCAGAGTTGTGAAACAGCACCACCAGCTGGTGATGTAATACATTGACATTTTTGCACCTTAAATAAAGTATTCCAACTTGTTTAAATTAGTTTGTTTTATTTATTTTATTGGGAAAGTGTCCCAAAACAATATTTTACATGAATAAATGTTGTTAAAGTTTTTTTTTTTTTTTGTTTTTTCTTTTTAAAAAAAAAAAAAAAAAAAGGTTACTAATTAGACGATCTCTAGTTCTGAAATGCTGTCTGTTCTGGACAATGTGAATAAAGGAAATAGTGTCCATTTTGAGCATGTTTTATTTATCCACCACTACATGAGCTGGGGGTTGGGGCTCAATGGTCACCAGTGGCTTTACATAAAATAACTGTCCCTGTGAAGGTCTCTTACAGTCCGTCCTTCCAATCTTTCCTCTAGAGCTGGTATGTCTTCCCACTGTTCCTCCACCAACACTGTGGGCAGTTTCTCCCGCCGTATGGTTGCTATATTGTGTAGCACAGCACAGGCACCCACAATGTTGCATGCTTGGTCCGGCCTTACTCTAAGGCCCTTCAGGCACTGGAATCTGCAAGGGTTAAAGCAGTGAGAGCTGTGTTAGCCTTAAGTTGCCCTGCAATAGTTGTGATATCTGTATGAATTTCAAACATGGATTTTAATTGGCCGAAGGTCATTTCTATTCGTGGCCTTGTTTTCGAGTGGGTGTTGTTAAATTGCTTTTCTGCCTCAGTATGAGGTTCTGGGTAAGGGGTTAGGAGGTGCAGGCATAACCCCTGTCCCCAAGCAGGACTCCATTAAACTCCCCTGCAGAGGAAGGCATCAATTACATATGCTGTGACACTCCTACAGTTCACGAACCCCCCCCCCCCCCCCCCCCCCACACACACACACACACACATATATATATATATATATATATATGAAGACTTCTAAGTAATGTGCTCTTGCCTTCTGCAAACCTCTGTGCCAGTGAGGATGCTCGAAAGATCCTGGAGTCATGGACAGAGCCTGGCCATTTTGCCTCAACATTAGTTATTAGGCAGTTGCTGTCACAGATCATCTGAACACAGAGAGTGGATTTAGTGATATAACACATTTTGTCTGGCAGAGCATTAATTTAAGATTGCTCAATATATGAATTGATGAACAATGTCAAATTCAGAGCTAAATCCCTCTACTGGCAATGTATGGAGTCAGGGGCGCCGCCAGAAATCTTGGGCCCCATGACAGATTAGAATTTTGCCCCCCCACTCCCTCTTTTTGCGAAAAGGTAAAGCCCCTAACAGGGCCCCATGTCAGTGCTGGGCCCCTAGAATCGTTCTAACCTTTCCCCCCCTGGCGGCGCCCCTGTATGGAGTTATTGCCAATCTCCATACCTGTACATTGAGGCTATGGAAAGATTTCCTGTTCACATAGTCCGCCTCAGTTGGTCCAGCTGGGGCCTGTATTTTGATGTGGGTGCCGTCCACAGCACCCAAGACATTGGGAAAACCTGAGGAACACATTTACCTTAATACAAGCATATCAATTTCTAAGTCTACTTTAACTGTCACATACCTGCTATTGCAAGTTCTCCTTGATCCTCTGTGTTGGTAGATGGCCAGGAAAGGTGATATGAATATTTAAATATTGCCTCAGAGCAAGGTATACCCTCTTTATTTCACGGCATACCGTTGCTTTGGCCAAATGCTCAGCATCACCAACACTGTAGAGGAATGTCCCACTGGCGAAGAAACGAAGTGCAATACAGACAGATTGCACTGTGGTCAGGCTTTGACTTCGCCATGTGGGTTTGCTGAGGTGTGCTTCCAACAGCTCACATAGGTAGACTATGCTGGGTCTGCTGAACTGGTACCTCTCCCACAGATAGTCATCTGGGAAGGCAAGAGGGTTTACTCTGTCCCTAAAGACCCTTGGGGCTGGTGGTCTGAAAGCTCTTTCTAATATCTGTGCACCCTCCTCCACAGGGTCTTCAATAAATGGACAGGCCATAATTATGTTCTTCTCTGTTTCTCTTTCGTTCTGAATCTCTGTGCAGTTGTTTGTCTCACTCAGTATTGCTTAAATAGGCCTGACCTTCATTAAGCAATTAAGCTGACATCTCATTTTTATATTATTATTTTGGTAAATGCAATAAGACTTTTTTGTGTAACTGTTCATATGAATTAATGATTTTATTAATTTCTGATTTTATGTTTTCAGTCATTGCATTTCATGTTTGACCTTTAATATGCTTTTATTTTATTTAAATTATTTTGGGGGTAATTCAAATGCTGAAACATGATTTTTATAGGCTTAATAATTTTTATTACATGACATGATTAGTGAGAGCGCGGAAATTCAACTGACGGAACGATCTTTAGGGAAAATGTTCCCACACGTCGGTGATTTTTTGAGACACCGCTTAAATAAGCGAGACAGGCCCAATCCCAAACTGGTCCCTACACACTCCGCCTCACCACTCCGCCTTCGTTTGCGCGTTCCCGAGACCCGTCGCCATGTTGAAGTTGTGTCTCAAAGCAGCAAGGGCTAAGGGGGAGTGGTCGATTGTGCCCTCCTTCAGCGAGTCAGCAACCATGGTGGCTCGCGCGATTCCACTACCACTTCCATGTCCCACAATTCCTAGCGCACAGGAAACAGAACAGCGCGATAATTTAATAATTGGATTCTAACAGCACTGTGAAATACATATAGAAAGTCTATGTTACATGTTATAATTCATCGCTGCAGAAAAAAAATTAGGAAAGAAGTTATTTATAGCTGGTCAGTACAGATAGATTTTATCGTGATCCGATTACGAGAGATTTTGTGTACTTTTCAAACTAGAAACCACGCGAAGAAACATTCGTACGCAAACTCGATCAACATCACACCAGCAATAACAATTTATGTTTCATATTTGCCTGTTTTTTCCTCTACAGATCTGGATCTGGTATTTGGTACAGAAGTAATGCGTAATGTTTTATGCGTGTAAACTAATTAAGTTTACACGCATGGTAGAAATTGTACAATCGTCAATATGACATGTGTACATACTTAAAATTGCTCAGTGCAATAAGACGATGTAGCCGTCGTCTTCTCGCATTAGATAAACTTTGTGCTTTTTTAAAATAACTGATATGTCATTAAAGAAAATACAATACAGCTTCTTGATGGATCCATTTCGTCAAATCACTACGTAATGCATTTCCTCTTTCCGGTAAAGAAGACTGTAAAAACGCGCTGCGAGGGCAAGTCTGTCTCAAATCTTTCTTGTGACAGTTTCCTTCAGTTTAAGTGCATAGGGCGTGTTGTGAGGGTGACTCGGCGGGAGTGTGACTCGAAATGAAGGCGGAGTGACGAGGGTATAGTTTGGGATTGGGCCACAGTTAACCTGGTCCCGAGCAGACTTTTTCGGAGGTGCAAGTTACCATGGCAACTCAGCGGGGATTCATTTACGACACGTTGATGGAACGGAACTCTCACTTAAATAAGACAGACATCGAAATAAGCCAGACTTTCCCTTAATCCTGCTTCATGGAATACCCCCCTGGGGAAAACGGACTCAGACGCGGACTAAATACACAGAACATGATCAGGGGGCGTGGCACATACGAGGATCGTACGCGCAGATCGTGACCTGACTTTCACTGTTAATCTCTGTATAGATATGTAAGTGCATATACACTCACCTAAAGGATTATTAGGAACACCATACTAATACGGTGTTTGACCCCCTTTCGCCTTCAGAACTGCCTTAATTCTACGTGGCATTGATTCAACAAGGTGCTGAAAGCATTCTTTAGAAATGTTGGCCCATATTGATAGGATAGCATCTTGCAGTTGATGGAGATTTGTGGGATGCACATCCAGGGCACGAAGCTCCCGTTCCACCACATCCCAAAGATGCTCTATTGGGTTGAGATCTGGTGACTGTGGGGGCCATTTTAGTACAGTGAACTCATTGTCATGTTCAAGAAACCAATTTGAAATGATTCGAGCTTTGTGACATGGTGCATTATCCTGCTGGAAGTAGCCATCAGAGGATGGGTAAATGGTGATCATAAAGGTATGGACATGGTCAGAAACAATGCTCAGGTAGGCCGTGGCATTTAAACGATGCCCAATTGGCACTAAGGGGCCTAAAGTGTGCCAAGAAAACATCCCCCCACACCATTACACCACCACCACCAGCCTGCACAGTGGTAACAAGGCATGATGGATCCATGTTCTCATTCTGTTTATGCCAAATTCTGACTCTACCATTTGAATGTCTCAACAGAAATCGAGACTCATCAGACCAGGCAACATTTTTCCAGTCTTCAACTGTCCAATTTTAGTGAGCTTGTGCAAATTGTAGCCTCTTTTTCCTATTTGTAGTGGAGATGAGTGGTACCCGGTGGGGTCTTCTGCTGTTGTAGCCCATCCGCCTCAAGGTTGTGCGTGTTGTGGCTTCACAAATGCTTTGCTGCATACCTCGGTTGTAATGAGTGGTTATTTCAGTCAAAGTTGCTCTTCTATCAGCTTGAATCAGTCGGCCCATTCTCCTCTGACCTCTAGCATCAACAAGGCATTTTTGCCCACAGGACTGCCGCATACTGGATGTTTTTCCCTTTGCACACCATTCTTTGTAAACCCTAGAAATGGTTGTGCGTGAAAATCCCAGTAACTGAGCAGATTGTGAAATACTCAGACCGGCCCGTCTGGCACCAACAACCATGCCACGCTCAAAATTGCTTAAATCACCTTTCTTTCCCATTCTGACATTCAGTTTGGAGTTCAGGAGATTGTCTTGACCAGGACCACACCCCTAAATGCTTTGAAGCAACTGCCATGTGATTGGTTGATTAGATAATTGCATTAATGAGCAATTGAACAGGTGTTCCTAATAATCCTTTAGGTGAGTGTATATTCAAGTACACTTGAATTCATGTAAAAGCACTGTACTCTCGATTCTTAACAGGAATTAAAAGTGGAAAATGAGGTTAACGTTAGCAAGTTAGCTAACGTTAAATAGGTAAAAGCTAAATTACATAGCAAAAGCTTAACTTCACTTCTAATTTAGCACAAACAACATCAACATTTACACTTTGTTAATCATCTTGTCGCATCCAGTAAAAATTAGTCAGTGGGTAGTGAATGTCGATCCAGTCCCGCTGTTTATTAAAAATGTCCGTGCCATTAACCTGTCAGTCAAAAACTTATTAGCCAATGGGGACGCGTCAATGAAGAAACCCGCCCACGCGAGAAGTTTGTGTCAGAATTGTAAGCAAAAAGTCAGGGAACGCAAGCGAGAAAGCTGGCGGCGTAACCGCAAAGTCAAGCAGCGCAAGCGAAAAAGCTGGCAGCGTAAACAAAGGAAAACATTATCAAAAGACCAATCGTGTTTGCAAGTTATAAATTTTACTTTTGAGATGACATTTCTTTTACTTCAGTTAGTTTTTTTTCTTCTCGAAGCCTTGTTTTTGCTTGATGTCAAAAAAGTTTTGCTTGATAATATTGGCACAAATCTGATTCCATACGCAGATAGAGGTTTTTCAGCCTACCAATCCATATTGTTATATTCAATTAAACGTGACACACAGTTACCAAACAATGAAACTTTTCGAAATAACTGACTTTTTTGGGTTCCCAAGCCTGAAAAGTCTTTCATTATAATTTTGACCTAGCACTACAACATCAATCAAGGGTTTTTATTCATGCGCAGATTGGAAATTATTTTTCGCCATCTTGCCATTATTCTGGGACTCCTCTGCAAATCTTACCAGCAGGCTGGAGAAACACCCATGAATTCAGGTTTATTTGGCCAAGTATTGAGGGGTTAATCATATCATAATTTACTTACTAATTCTAATAATATGTCTAACATAATGTAGACATCAGATTTGGGAACTGATATTAGCCCGGTAGGACGGGGTGATCTCACCCCACCCAGTTTGGAGAAATTGGGAACTGACGGTACGCCAGCAGGTCAGGACGACCTGGCACGAGACACGAGGAAAACAGGAACCCACCATAGAACGGATACTTATTTTGCTTATGCTTAACAAAAGAAGGAAACACGTACTTACTGATCAATTAGGAACATGTACTCACTGGCTAACTAGAGCGAATGTCAAGATGTGTTGTCGTCATGCGAAGGGAAAATTACCGAGAAGGGGGGGGGCGACACCCCAGAAGGCCTATAAAGGGACAGCCCCGATATTTATGGATTGAGCTGCTTCCTGTACATGCTGAATGTATGTCAGATGGTTGCTCCCGGATTGCAATCTGTCAGAGAATAAACTGGTGACTTGCAACTACTCCTCGACTGTGCAGTGAATCTCTTCTCATCAACGGACCCGGCGGAGCTCAGACTCCAACAGTATGTTCTCACATACAGGGAATTTGTCTCCTGGTGCCATTGGCTCTCGTGCATGCAGCAGATACATACACAGTTTAGGCATGACATATGGATATGGGCTGATATTTCTGCCACTAAAACTCAATATGAATAGTGTATATTTGAATCTGCAGTTGTTGCATTAAAAAACTGAATCTGAATTTATTAGTTTGAATCTGAATTACAATTAACTTGAAACTGCATTTATCCTACCTGGAAAATGTCATGCTCTATACCAGGGGTGGGCAATCTTATCCGCAAAAACCTGTGTTCACTCGACTCCTGCTTCCCCGTTCCGTGCCTCTTGTCTTTTATAATGGAATAATATAGATTTACTGCGTTAGTCTGAAAGCGTGAGTGTCATGCCAGGTGCTTTAGGATTTCAGGACAAATCAGCCACTCTGTTAGGAACATTTCGGCTTTTTGGTTGCGGAGTTAGCTTTGCTGCTGCTATTAACACTAATGGCACATTAGCGCAAACAAAGGACTGTATACGCCGAACTACGTCTTGCTTGGTGGCCAAACGCGTTTGACGTTCATTGGCGTGGGAAACGGCGGTTCTAGTGTTAAACCACTACCGAAAAGACCACAAAAGCTGCGCCAGTTGAAATAGAAGCGCCCCGTCAGGTTTTAAATAATAACTTTCTGTTTTGGCTATCGGTCCGGGTCCGTATGGGACAGCTTCTCGGTCCGGACTCGGACCGCGGTCCGCCTATTAGTGACCTCTGGTCTAGATCGACCGACGTACAGTACAGCTTCTGTACACTACGTTTTGTAGTGCACTATGTAGTGGATGAAATTTACAGCTGAGAATTCGAAAAGCACTACAAAATTGCCGACTCACTATATAGTGAACCGGAACACGCCCCCCTCAGACGGAGTCGGGAAACCAGCGAAACTTGCGATTATTTGGTTAAATTAAAAGCAGTTGGACTCGACGGGAAGCATAAAATTTTCCAAAGGACAAGTGGACCATGGATGTTTATCACGTCTTTCCTATCTTCCCAAAAGAAAAATCGCGATCTTTATAACACACAATTGCGAGTTTTTAAATGTACTGTCAAGAATATCCAGACTCGAAGATGCCTAAGGACTTATCTATTAGCACCATTTAAAAATCAGTATTGCATTAAACACACTGTTTTAAAACAGTAAAATTGCCATTTTGAAAACAGTGTTTTAAAAATATTAAAGCAGTGTCGGATATTTTCTTTTACATTGGCTTTTTATTTCTATTTTTATTATTACATTACTTTTAATTCCAGTCTTTTAACTTGTGTCTTCCTCAATTTATTTGTACTGTACGCCGGGACCCAATTAAATTAATATTTCTTTCCTATACGTTGCATAGTGTGTCGATGTATAGAAATGACAATTAAAGCTTTGAAACTAAATTATATGTACATGTTTTCGGCACCGGAGAAATACACAAAGCAAAGCCTGAAGGTATACAAAATCCTTGACTCTTGTTCATACTTCAAAGATTTGTTTACGAAATTAAAGTGACGAAGACACCAACGGATATTCTGGTTGTATGTGGAGTTGTGGACAGATATGTACAATAATTTTTATTTTATTACAACTTTTATTTGGTCAGAAATCACAACCACAAATCCACGTTTCAGAATCTGGATTCCAATTGTTTTTATGGATTGCATCGATACATTTTCTATTTTCTTTAGTTTTCGGCAGCCTGTAAAATATACGTCAGATTTCTTGATAAACCGATTGTACAATCAATCGCACACTACCTTTTCGCAGCAGTCGCGTCATGTGACGTCACCCGGTTCCACGGGTAATTTGGTCCGTCGGGTAAAACTGATAAGAAGCTAAACGGTTCCTAGACAGATATAAACAAAATATAAACTGCTTTCTGAAGTACTTGTTATTTTGATAAAGTA
Source organism: Paramormyrops kingsleyae (assembly GCF_048594095.1). Lineage (NCBI taxonomy): Eukaryota > Metazoa > Chordata > Actinopteri > Osteoglossiformes > Mormyridae > Paramormyrops > Paramormyrops kingsleyae. The sequence goes on from NC_132797.1 coordinate 61,553,302, forward strand.
CCAAAACGTAAAGAGTAGCACCTTTAAACATCCACGCTTGTCTTTTGCTACGTACCTGTCTAAGAAACCCTACACGTAAAAATACCCTGTGAAGGATTATTTACTTCGCTGGGCACCTCCCTGGAAAAGAAAAGAAATGGCGGCCAAGTTCTGCTTTACTAATGCTAATGAAGCCGGATCATCAGAGGGGAGCGGCATGTGCGAGTGGTTTTGACCGACTTGGGAGTCCGTGTGAAACAAGCACTTTTTCCAGATGTTCGCCGGTGCCGGAAGCGGTAGGTTGCGATGGCATAGTATCTGCGCGAGGCGCCATGCAGGGGGTGCAAGCGGAGCTTTGCTCGAGAATTATACCAATGTGCAATAATTAAATGGAGCTAGTCACACTATTTGTAAAATTACTTTCACATCACTCTCACATTCGGTGATTTTGTTATTTTGTTGTTGTTTGGGTGGTGGGTGGTGAAACAGTGCATTTAGGTGTTCTGGGTGACTGTAAGTTTTTAGTAATAAGTCGGTAAGAGCTAGGGTACGTTGTTTAACAGTGTGCCTCCTTTGGCCGTGGACAGCAGCTTTGGAATTCAGGCATGGATGCCTCGGAGCCGGTTTTGAATCCCAGTATCTGCGCTGAAAGTCAAGTGAACGGCGACGGTACGGGTTGGACGAATCTAACAGGATTAAAACAAACACATTAATATACAGGAACACGTGTATATTTATGTACTTTATGTCATAGCTGTATGCAGTGTATATGTATTTTGTGTACGTCAGAATTGGCGGAATAGCTGTTCACTTGGCACGTGGACATTGTATGTCATATGAACACAGTCTGTATATCGCTACTCTTCCATGCCAGCTGTTATACCTGACATCCCTTATAGGACAACATGGCATTACTGTGGACCCCAAGGAGCCACACTTAGCTGTGGGAGGTGCAGACAGATCGAGTCTTCCGGAGGGCTCACTTCTTTCCTTCCATCAATGTCCAGCCCCAGCTTTGATGGCTCAGGGGGGTGGTCCTGGGGAGGCAGGCTGGCCAGGCTGGCCAGGCTACAGGTGCCCGCTGTGCAAGCGCACCTTCAATCTGGCAGGAGCTCTGAAGCAGCACTTTCAGATGCACCATGGCGAGCCTGGGGAACCAGTGCTCTGCCCAGAGCCAGGGTGCTCATTCAGCAGCATGGACTGGTGCGCGTATCAGCGGCACCTGAGCATGGTGCATGCACTGCAGCCCGTGCTCTGTCCCCAGCGCTCCTGCCACCAGGCCTTCCATACGGAGACTGAAATGGAGCAGCACCGACAGGCGCACTTCCCTTTCCACTGTGCCCACTGCCCCTTTGTCACTACAAGTGCCAGACAGCTGAACGAGCACTGTTGCGAGCACTGGAGTCCATCAGGGGACTGGGAAGGTAACATGTGAATCCTGGTCCCCGTGCCCCTCTCGTGACTGCTCAGCAATGAAGATTTCCATTCCCAGTGGTTCATATGGTTACCATTTGAATAACACTATTCAATATTATGGTCGAATGTCTCTGGAGATCAGGGCTTAATGGACTCTTTTAGGTTTCAGCATAAACCTCCTGCTCTCTTTGACCTAGGAGAAAAGGGAGGAATGGAACCAGAGCAGCCTGAGAAGGAAGATGAGCCCCAGCAAAGGTCTAAAAGGGGCAGTGAAGTGCAGCCAATGGATCAGGCAGCTCACATGAACAAGTCCAAGGACCGCTGCTTTAAAAGTACTCATTGCTTAATGTTGCTCAGTGTTAGTTTTAGAGGGGCATACACTGTGACAGATGCAAATGTAAACTCAGCAATGTATAGACTATGTATGCTATGGTCTGTGAGAATTTGGGAAGGTTAGTAGTGAAATTTCAGAGTTGATCAGTGCCACCAGATATTGATTTTCAAGTTGTAATGAAGTCTCAATGCTTGTTGCATAAAACTGAATGTTTCCTGGGTTTGCCCACCCTGGAGAACATATGTTAGTCTCTGTAAGTTGGCCATTCTGAAACTGATCTTGCCCCCCGCCCCCATTCTTTGCCCAAGGTCATGTAGCCGAGGGCACGGAGCACCTCTACCGCACCCACATGTGCCCTGAGTGCCGCCGCTGCTTCAAAAAGCGCACACACCTCCTGGAGCACCTGCACCTACACTTCCCCGACCCTGGCCTGCAGTGTCCCACCTGTCGGCACCACTTCACCAGCAAGAGCAAGCTGCGCATCCACTTGTTGCGGGAGTCTGGCCAGAAGCCCCACCGCTGCCACCTGTGCACATATAGTGCCGTTGAGCGCAATTCCCTGCACCGCCACTTGGCCAGCGTCCATGGCGGGGAGGGAGGGGCAGCCCCTTCGGACGTCTACCCTTGCCCCACCTGCGGAGAGGTCTTTCTGCAGAGTCAGGCCCTCAAGGCCCACATGAAAGCACACAGGGCCCTGCCAGCGGGCCGGCAGCCCCTGGCCTGTTTCCAGGAGGGCTGCCCCTTCCGTGGTGCTGACAGGAGGGCGCTGCAGAGGCACGTGCGGGAGACACACGGTGTGGAGGCAGTGGAGTGCCGGTATCATACCTGTGGCGCCTTCTTTGGCAGCCGGGAGGACATGGAGGCTCATCGGCGCACCCACCTGGCTTTTCACTGCCCGCATTGCAACTTCTCCAGTTCCAACAAAAGCAGCTTCCAGCGGCACAAGAGGCAGGGCCATGCTGGGCCAGCAGAGCTGCGCTGTGCCTTCTGCCCCTTCACCACCTTTAACCCCGTGGAGTTCAGCGAACACATGGGACGCCTACACGCCAATGAGAAAACGCACCGCTGCCCTCAGTGTGAGTTTGTCACAGCGCACAAGCGCGTGCTGGGGAGGCACATGCTGCTGCACACCGGTGAGTGGAAGTCCCCGCAGACGCTTGATCTACATCGACCCGGTCCAGTCCAGCCCTGTTGATGGCTTGTGGTCTGTATTGCAGGCGAGAAGCCCCACAAGTGTAAGCTGTGTGACTTCCGGTGCCGGGATGAGACCTACTTGTCAAAGCACATGCTGACCCACTCCAGTGACAAGAACCACATGTGCTCCGAGTGTGGCTACGTAACCAAGTGGAAGCACTACCTGAATGTGCACATGCGCAAGCATGCTGGTGACCTCAGGTAAGGCCTTAACCAGTTCTCCAGCATGCCCTTCCTGCTTGGCTGTACATCAGAGCAGCTCCACTCTCCCCTCAGGTACCAGTGTGACCAGTGTCCATACCGCTGCCACCGCTCTGACCAGCTGAGCAGCCACAAGCTCAGGCACCAGGACAAGTCACTGATCTGTGAGGTATGCGCCTTCTCCTGTAAGCGCAAGTACGAGCTGCGCCGGCACATGCAGCTGAAGCATGGCGGTGGGGAGCAGCAGGTACCACTCTTCCAGTGCAGGTACTGCCCATACAGCACGCGCTACCGGCAGGCACTGCACAACCACGAGAACTGCAGGCACACGCGGCACCGTGAGTTCCGCTGCGCGCTCTGCCCCTATGTCACCTTCAGCAGCACTAGCCTCTTCTTGCATAAGAGGAAGGTGCACGGCTACATGCCCGGGGACAAGGCATGGCTGGAGAACTACGCTAAGAAGGAACGTGAGCAAGGCGGCACCACCAGGGGCTTCCCGGAGAAATGGGACAGGGTTATGGCGGGGGACCAGCAGGTGCCCTCTGAGGCAGGGGAAGCTCCCAGCCAATTGGAGGGTAGCTTGCAGATCATGGGTGGGAGTGGTGAAAACGAAATGACCGCAGATGCCACTACGTTCATGGATCAGGAATCTGAAACGGGCACAGAGGGAGCTGACTCGGAAAACAGGGTTGGCACTAACATCAGCAGTTGTCAGGTGGCTGCCACTGATGGCAACGATGGAGAATGTTGCCTGTTGGTTTTGACCTCCATAGTTCAACCTGAAAGCATGCCTGACACCTGCATGCCGGGAGATGTTGAGAGCAGGGGGCTATCAAGTTTGGAGATGCAGCTTGATCTTAAAGCATTTCCAGATGCAGGGGGGAGTCCCATGTGTCTTTCCCAAAGACAGAGTGAAGATGACCAAGAGGGGGCGCTGGTAGGGGACAGCGAAGGCCAGAGTAATAGAGAGAAGTCATCGATCCCCAAAGCCAATGCATCTGACCACATGGATGGTGCCAGAGTGGACTCTTCCTGCTCCGAGTCCCACCTCACGGTCCAGCGGAGGCAGGACAAGGAGCAGGCAGACGCCCTGGTGCTGGAGGGCCATGTGCAGATGCTGGTGATGGAGGCCAAAGCCCGGGTGCACCAGTGTGACTTCTGTGCCTTTGCCACATACACAGAAGCCGCCCTGGCACAGCACCGCCGTGTGTCCTGCAGAGCCAGGAGGACAGTGCTGAGGTGCAAGGACTGTGGAGCGATCTACAAACAGCAGCGTGGCCTGGACACCCACCGGCTCAGGAAGTGTCCTGTGCTCCTAAAGATGGGCAGGAGATTCCCTGTCCCGGCAGGACTCAGACAGCCAGAGGTTTCTGACCAACTGTCCCAGGATCAAAGGAAAGTGGATCATATTGTAACTGGGGCAAAGGACAGAGGAATGGGGCCACTTTCTGAAGAAGCGGTCACTGAGGCGTCAGAGGGACCCGAGAGACGAGGCATGGAGAGCAGCATAGCAGACATCCACATAGACACCCCGGAACACGAGATAGACTCTAACATGGGCGAGACACATGCAGCAGGCAAACAGGATATGGATCTTGGGGAGACAGACTCTGTACCTCTCCCCTCAGGGACAGTGGAAGGGCAGGGATATAGTAAGGCTCCTTCTCAAACTAGGAGCTCTGCGGAGAATGAGGATGGAGTGTTAGGAGAGGGGAGCACTGAGGAGCAGGATAGCAGGAAGATAATGGAGAGGATGGGCCTCCGCTTCTTCTGCCCCAGTTGCCCGTTTGCATGCCATCAGGAGCGAGCGCTCAACACTCACCGCCGGCGAGGCTGCCTTAAGCCCGGTGATATCCAGTGCCAGAGCTGCTCCTTTGTGGCCAGATCACGTGAATCCCTGGAGCGTCACATAATGGTCCATCCAGGTCAGCGGCTCTCCTCAGCACCGCAGTGCCGGAAGGCCTTGCTCCAGTGCAAACTATGCCCATTCACGTGCAAGCAGGCACGCTGTATGACGCAGCATGTGTCCCTGAAGCACGAGGGCATGCGCCCCCACTGCTGCCGCTTCTGTGCCTTCAGCACCACGCGCCGTTACCGCTTGGATGCCCACGAGTCATTGCACACAGGTGTTGGTCGCCTGGCCTGTCGGCTCTGCAACCACACCTTTGGCACTGCCTCCAAACTGCAGCTGCACCAGCAGCGTGTTCATGACCGGCAGCCCACCCACTTTTGCACGCTCTGTGACTACGGTGGCTACAGCTCCAACGATGTGGCCCGCCACAACCTCAGCTGCCACACGGGGGAGCTAAAGTACGCCTGTGACCTCTGTGCCGCCCGCTTCAGCTCCAACGCAGCCCTTAAGCAGCACTGCCGTCGCCAACACCGGGATCCCGGCAACCAGCCTTGCCCTCGATGTGACTTCATGGGCCGCAGCCAGGCCACCCTTGTGGCCCACCTGCGGCAGCAACACCCGCGGCTGGAGTGCACCCCCTGTGGCACCGAGTTCCTGAGCCGCGAGGCCCTGGAGGAGCACCGCAGAACCCACCTGACCCAGCGCTGCCCAGCATGCCCCTTCGCAGCACGTGGGAGGCAGCTGCTCGCGCAGCACCTGCTGGACGAACATGAGGACGGCTTCCCAGAGGACAAACCGCTGAAGTGTGCTGCATGTGACTTCACCTGCCGTCACCAGTTGGTGTTTGAGCAGCATGTACGCTCGCATGGCGGCACCCGCCTGTACCGCTGCACCAACTGCCAGTACTCCACCCGCAACCGCCAGAAGATCACCTGGCACATCCGCATCCACACGGGTGAGAAGCCATATCGCTGTGAGCACTGTGGCTACACCTGCGCTGACCCCTCTCGGCTCAAGGTATGTCCCACCCACCAGTGGCTGACTAGCCCTCCCCTGTCTGTCGAGTGATTTCAAATTCAGTATTTGCTTGATTGGCCACGTACATCTACATGTACTAAGAATTTGTCTCAGCATTACTAGTGCATATATTCAAAAACCACATACAACATAAATTCAAAAGATACAAAGAAAACAGATTTAAAATTTAAGCTATAGCCCAAATCAGTACAGATTGCAGTCAGTAAACTGGTGTTTACAAAATGTACAGTATGTGCAACATGGCTCGATGGCTGAAACAGCTCTTCTCTATTGCAGTACCACATGCGGATTCACCAGGATGAGCGCAAGTACTTATGTCCAGATTGTGGCTATAAGTGCAAGTGGGTGAACCAGCTGAAATATCACATGACCAAGCACACAGGTAATGACTGAGGTCCCCTGGAGGTCAGCACAGGCTCTGCTGTCACTTCGTCTGCTCATTTATATAGAAATGCTTTGTTGTCCAGTGAGACTTCTGTGATGTCTCAAAAGGTGCCAAGCCATACGCGTGCGAAGAGTGTGAGTACCGCACAAATCGGGCAGATGCCCTACGTGTGCACCGCGAGACTCGCCATCGCGACATCCGCGCCTTCATCTGTGAGAAGTGTGGCAAGGGCTTCAAGACACGCTTCCTGCTGCGCACGCACCTACGCCGCCACAGCAACACCCGGCCCTATGTGTGCCGTCTCTGCCGCCGTGCATTTCGCTGGCCTGCGGGACTCCGGCACCACTTCCTCACACACTTGGAGTGCCAGCCCTTCTTCTGCCGCCACTGCTCCTACCGGGCCCGCCAGCGATTCCAGGTGGTCAAGCATCTCCGCCGGCACCACCCCGAGCAGCCCTCAGAGCAGGGTGTGGGCCAGGACCCAGGGCCACACTCTGTGTCACTGCATGAGGCCCGGCTGGGCGAGGAGGAACAGGAAGGCGGGTCAGGGGAGAAACGGGAACAGGAGGGTGGGCCAAGGGAGGAACAAGAGCAGGAGGATGTGTTGATGGAGGAATGGGAACAGGAGGGCAGACCTAGGGAGGAATGGGAACAGGAGAAGAATGAGCTGAGGGAGGAACAGGAACAGAATGGTGAGTCGAGGGAGGAACAGGAGCCAGAAGATTGGCAGAGATCAGAGCAGGAGTAGACCTCGGACTCATGAGTGCCCCCAGCTCTCGCCCTGAACTCTAGCAGTCTCACACAGGTAACAAGAGTGAGCTACGGAGTGGCACCTCTGTGTGGTAGCCTTAATCTTAACGCTGTGAGGTTTATCACACGGCTGCAATATTGTTAAGATACAAATTTTTGTGTCTTAAAATATTGTATCATATTATTTGTATCTTGTGATTCTTTGCCTTGAACCATGCGACACTGTAAGTGTGTGACCAACACTGTGTAGCCAAAACCAAACTTCATGAGTGGGTCTGTGTGTTGTATGTGATACCTCCCCTGCAAGTTCCTCACTCTGTTTCGTGTGTTCACTCTGAGGCCATTGACGAGCTTTGCCCCAGCAGTAAACCTGGGCCTATCAGGCAAATGACAGTCAGCAGCTGCAGCGTGGGGCTGGTGTCAGAGAAACTGGAAAACTGATAGTTCTTCTGAAATTTACATTTATTTAGCAGACACTGTTGTCCAAAGCAATGTATAAGCGAGGCAGGAAGTACAAGTAAACCAGCTCATTGGCTAATTATTAGTTCTAACATCAGGTGGCATTTAGATGGCACTGCAGGCGCACAGCTCTTTGATCTGTGTAATGTTAGCAAACAGGGAGGTTTGGACACAAAGGCTTTTTCCTTCTACATCAACCTTAATTTTGCTTCCTGTCCTGTTGTCTTCTGGTTTAAATTCACTATCCATTCACTATCCATTTACACTACACTGTGGAAGGAGGTCGCACTGGTATTTTCTTTTTAAGCACTTTGGACTAGACATGTTTAGAAAAGGCACTGTATAAAAATAAACTGAATTTGTGAACAGAATCATACTAAAAAAACCTGTGGCACAAAGTACATATGTTCAGAATCAAGATTATGTGTATTAATATTACTTATATAAATCTATAAACGTAATTAAGAAACAGATTAATAAGTGATACACTGCCTCTTCCTTTACTGCTCAGCCAGCAGCGTGAGACTTGGTGGGCTGACACCAGTTCAAGCCCAGTCTCAGCATGTCTGTGGGTCCTTGAGCAAGGCCCTTAACCCCCAGCTCCCTGGGGGCCACAACAGGTGGCTGCCCTTTGTGGCCAGCTTGCTCTCACCTACAGAGTGCAAGCTGGGGGAGTGATAAAGAGAATTTCTACATGGGGATCAATAAAGCATTGGTTGTTTTTTTTTTTTTTTTTTTTTTTACTATTTCAGTGGGCGGCATGGTGGTGCAGTTGTTAGCACTGTTGCCTCATATACCTCTGGGACCAGGATTCGAGTGTGTATGGAGTTTACATGTTCTCCCCATGTCATCATAGGGTTTCCTCCAGGTACTCCAGTTTTCCTCCACAGTCCAAAGACATGCTGATGCTAATTACAGTTACTAAATTGCCCATAGGTGTGCCCATAGCCTGTTGATTCAACAAGGTGCTGAAAGCATTCTTTAGAAATGTTGGCCCATATTGATAGGATAGCATCTTGCAGTTGATGGAGATTTGTGGGATGCACATCCAGGGCACGAAGCTCCCGTTCCACCACATCCCAAAGATGCTCTATTGGGTTGAGATCTGGTGACTGTGGGGGCCATTTTAGTACAGTGAACTCATTGTCATGTTCAAGAAACCAATTTGAAATGATTCGAGCTTTGTGACATGGTGCATTATCCTGCTGGAAGTAGCCATCAGAGGATGGGTACATGGTGGTCATAAAGGGATGGACATGGTCATGCTCAGGTAGGCCGTGGCATTTAAATGATGCCCAATTGGCACTAAGGTGTGCCAAGAAAACATCCCCCACACCATTACACCACCACCACCAGCCTGCACAGTGGTAACAATGCATGATGGATCCATGTTCTCATTCTGTTTACGCCAAATTCTGACTCTACCATTTGAATGTCTCAACAGAAATCGAGACTCATCAGACCAGGCAACATTTTTCCAGTCTTCAACTGTCCAATTTTGGTGAGCTTGTGCAAATTGTAGCCTCTTTTTCCTATTTGTAGTGGAGATGAGTGGTACCTGGTGGGGTTTTCTGCTGTTGTAGCCCATCCGCCTCAAGGTTGTGCGTGTTGTGGCTTCACAAATGCTTTGCTGCATACCTCGGTTGTAACGAGTGGTTATTTCAGTCAAAGTTGCTCTTCTATCAGCTTGAATCAGTCGGCCCATTCTCCTCTGACCTCTAGCATCAACAAGGCATTTTCGCCCACAGGACTGCCGCATACTGGATGTTTTTCCCTTTGCACTCCATTCTTTGTAAACCCTAGAAATGGTTGTGCGTGAAAATCCCAGTAATTGAGCAGATTGTGAAATACTCAGACCGGCCCGTCTGGCACCAACAACCATGCCACGCTCAAAATTGCTTAAATCACCTTTCTTTCCCATTCTGACATTCAGTTTGGAGTTCAGGAGATTGTCTTGACCAGGACCACACCCCTAAATGCATTGAAGCAACTGCCTTGTGATTGGTTGATTAGATAATTGCATTAATGAGAAATTGAACAGGTGTTCCTAATAATCCTTTAGGTGAGTGTAGAAGTCGTTTATTGGTGATTTCATGTTGGTCGAAGTTTCTGCTTTTTAACAACTGTATACGGTTATTTTCTATACAAATCAATTGTATGTGAAACAAAAAATGTACGTGTTCATGGTTGCAAACTCTTTCAGACTCTCACGCAAGAAATCTTACGGCAAATCTATATTCCATTCTGAACTTAAAATTAACTGCATCAAAAACGTTACGGCAGTTTGCAAACCCTAGTGGCTGCCCTTCGCGGACAACTTACTCTATAAAGAGCAAGTTGAGGGAGGCGTAAAAACAATTTCCCCACGGGGATCAATAAAGTATCAATTATTAATATTATTAAAACTTACATATATGTTAATCTGTGTGCAGAACAGAGAACAGAAAATCTCACTCCATGCAGCTGACCAAAATTGCCAACCCTGCATTTTATTTTAAATGAGAAGTAAAATTCAGTTTTCGACTGAAGCGCTAGCTTATCATTCCTTTGCTTTGTTACTCGGACAAATACAAAACGAATGATTAAACATTATATTGTTCTGTCATAAAATACTATCTATCGAGACGTGCTATCGAGCCTAAATTTCTGCGCATGTGCAGTTTCACCGTTGGACCGTTGTTCCACAGAACAATATGCGTCTCTTTTTGTATGTTTTCTAAACAAGACCGCGTGCCCATACCCAACTGTAATAGCGATTAAAGCGATCTATTCTTTTAGTATTTATGTTAAAGCAAGACTTTTATTTTATTACTGTTGTGGGATTAATCTTTCGAAACACTTTAAATTTAATAAGCATAGAAACATATGACATAAACACGACTGTATTGTGGGTTTTACGGTTTTTTTGGAGGTCACCGACTCCGCTGCTGTGAGAATTACTAACTCTCTCATTGTTGTTTTGATAGGTTAACGGTATACTAATGCTATTGCCTATTAACAAAAACCAAAGGTATGATACGCTTAAGTATATTGCAGATGGTGTTTAAAAGGAGCTCGCCGGTTCTATTGATGATAGGACCTTTCTGAAACAATCTCGGACCATGAAATAGGAAGACAATTCACTTATAGCTCAGTAGCGGAATCAGTATTTTTCCGCACCACGAATGTAACATTTTCCTTGGGTTTCACATCTTTGCTGTTTGTGGGCCTATACGCCTTCTTGGGCCACTTCTGATTGGTGATCATGACTGGCATGCGAGAAGCACGGCGCTTGTGACATATAATGTATATCCTAAATCACGATTTTTGCGACTTGCTAATGGCGTTGTTTCAAATCGCGATTTCGATTTGAAATCAATAAATCGTCCAGCCCTAGTAGTAATGTTAAGCACTTAACCAGCAATTCTGCCCTTACAAGAAACACTGCTTGAAGCATTATAATAATAATAATAATAATTTAATTAAGGTATGTAAAATACTGTACACGTAAAAGAAACTGACTCACTATAGCAAAAGTTTTTTTTTAGTTTAATAGTTAAGTTTAAAAAATTGAGTACGAATGAACATTAACCACTTTGGTCAATAACTGTACTTATGAACTCAGATTGCACCAAATACAAACACATGATAGATAAATAAAATTGGTTGTTGCCACCATTTGTACAAGTGGTATCTTTGCTTAGTTTGCAAATTACAGTAGACTGGTTCAGGCCAGATTTTGCAAATGGAAATCATTTCCACACAATCAAGAAAGAACAATTTTAGAATCAGGTCTTCCTCATCAGCCATGCTGCACACTGTTAACTCGACAGCATAGCCTAGCTATCTATGGACCGTGTTGTTTAGCTCGTGGCATGAGTGCAATATTTTTAGCAGTCTGATGGTATACAGTTTTTTTAAACTTAGATATGTGGTTTAAAAAAGGATCAAATAAATTTCAAGTTCTAGAGACACTGACCTGGATAACTGACCGATAAGTAACATATAACACTGAACACACTGGTCTGTTTTTGTTATAGTGTTGTTACAGCCTATGAACACGCAGGCATTTACAGGATAGGTAGTTACCGCTTTGTTCTGTCATTATACTACAGTTTTTCTTGATTGCTTTGGCACATTTCATGAAACATATTTCATATTCACAAAACAATAAGAGCATTTCTCAAAACAGTTAATGCATATAGCATAACACTATGGTTTAGCTGCAATAGTCTGTAACTTGCCTAAAGCAATTAACTCATGTATCAAAAGCAAATAATTCCACCAATGAATTAGTCAGTGCCACCAAAATGAAAAGTACAATCAACATAATTTTAATCAAGAGAGTCAAAATGCCAGTGTAAGTATGGTCCTGAGCTCCACAATTCTGAATGTAGCATAGGTTTCCACTTTCTGATTGTCACTAACTGATCATTTGTCTATAGCAAACTGTTACTTATTTATGTCAAAGACACCAGTTTAAACATTGCAAGTCTCTACATTACAGTATGTAAAGTCCACTGGCAAGAAAAAGTACTCTCCTGTACATGCAAACTTTTTCAAGTTCTCAAGACAGTACAATAGTAAACATAAAACAGCAAAAGGCAACATAAGAACAAAATAACAAACAAAAATACAACAATGCTGTATCACTTCAATTTATGGAATATATCCTTTTGACAGCATGGTGGCTAACACGATGATCACATACATATATAGTTTTATTACAATGGGAAACTACGTAATCTACCTTGATCAAAACAACTGAAAATTGTGCCAAATGATGACAATGGTACTTAACTATTTGCATATGCAAACTAAAACATTTGGAAATTTGTGTGAAACAATGAGAAATGATGTTCTGCTGTGCAAAAGTGACATTATGGTGTGGTGATTACACTTGTTGTTTTGCAAATGTTAATTGCCATTTGGGAAATGCTCCAAAGCAATCAAGAAAAACTGTAGTAATATTATCGTGCATTTGTAACTGGCCATTCATTGGAAGCTAAGCCTAGTTGCACTTATGCCTACAAGTGCTTTGCAACAGTATTTATCCCCCTTGATGTTTGTCCTGTTTTGTCACGTTACAAGCTGGAATTAAAATGAATTTTTAGGGGTTAGAACCATTTGATTTACACAACATGCCTACCACTTTAAAGGTGCAAAATATTTTTTTATCATCACACAAACAATAATTAAGATGAAGAAACAGAAATCTTGAGTGTGCATAGGTATTCACTCCCTTTGCTTTGAAACCTCTAAATAAGAGCTGGTCCTACCAAATAACTTCATAAGTCGAGATTAGTTTATTAAGATCCACCTGTGTGCAATTAAAGTGTCACACGGTCTGTCACTAGAGGTCTGTATAAATCAAGCTGTTCTAAAAGAACCTTGACTCTGCAACACTACTTAGCAAGCAACCTTCAGTCCAAGAAGCATTCCAAACAGGCCAGAGACAAAGTTGTGGAGAAGTATAGATCCATTATAGGAAATGGAAAGATTATTGCACCACCACAAATGTGACAGGAGAAGGCTGCCCACCACAACTGGGCAAGGAGGGCATTAATCAGAGATGCAACAAAGAGACCAAAAATAAAACCGAAGAAGCTGCAAAGATCCACAGTGGAAATGGGAGTATCTGTCCATAGGACCATTTTAAGCCATACATTCTACAGAGTGGGGCTTTGTGGAAGAGTGGCCAGAAAAAAAGCCATCCCTTAAAGGAAAAAAATAAATAAAACCCACTTGGAGTTTGCCCAACAGCATGTGACAGACTCCCCAAACACATGGAAGAAGATTCTCTGGTCAAATGAGACCAAAATTTAACTTTTTGGCCATCATGGGGAAACACCATATGTGGCACAAACCTAACACTTCCCATCACCCTAGGTACACCATTCCCACAGTGAAGCATAGTGGTGGTAGTGTCATGCTGTATGGATGTTTTTCCTTTGCAGGGACAGGAAAGCTGGTCAGGATTGAAGGAAAGATGGATGGCACTAAATACAGGGCAACTCTTTAGGAAAACCTGAGTCAGCTAGAGATTTGAGACTGTGACGAAGGTTCACATTCTAGCAGGACAATGACCCTAAACATACTGCTAAAGCTTCACTTGAGTGGTTTGAAAGGAAACACACGAATGGCTTAATCAAAGCCCAGACCTCAGTCCAATTGAGGATCTGTGGCATAACTTGATGACTGCTGTACACCAACACAACCCATCTACCTGGAAGGAGTTGGAGCAGTTTTGCTTTGTGGAATGGGCAAAAATCTCAGTGGCTAGATGTGCTAAGCTAATAAAGACATATCCCAAGAGACTTGCAGCTGTAATTGCAGCAAAAAGCAGCTCTACAAAGTGGGGGTGAATACCTATGCACACAAAAGATTTCTGTTTTTCTGTTGTCTTAATTATTGTTTGTGTCACAATAAAAATAATTGCATCTTTAAAGTGGTAGGCATGTTGTGTAAATCAAATAGTGCTAACCCTCAATAATCCATTTTAATTCAAGCTTGTATTGTGACAAAACAGGACAAACATCAAGGGGGATATATTTGCAAGGCACTGTCATTGACTCCTCGATGGCATGTATGTACTGTGCTATTTGCCTTAATTGTACGTTGCTTTGGACAAAAACATCAGCTAAATAAACTAAATGTTAATGCATCGTTGGATTGCCATGACTCAAACACTTATTGTGAATACAGTTGCAACAGGTCATTATTGTCATATCATCCACCACTAAGGTGTGCATTAACAACAGTGCAGAGAGATATCTGCTTTCATATAAAACATGAAACTATTACAAAATGTGAAAAGCTTTTTCTTTTTCTGAGATGTTTAGCTTTATGAAAGTTACAAAGCACAAATTAAATATTTTTTTTAAAACACTGACATCCACCAAATCACAAAAGTCTATTTTGTTTTGCTTTTTTACGATAATGATTATCCACTGTCCATTCCAAACCTGTGCAGCATTCAGTGTATATAAGTTTTAAAGACCTTTAAGCTGCTTTGCACACCATTTCCCCAGTGACACGTCCAGCCTAGCTGAGTCTGGCCTCAGATGGTGGTCCTTCATGAAATATATCTCTTGGTAAGAGGCTCCAGTTGGCTACCTGTCAGCCTGTTAAACTCCTTCAGGATGTGGTGTTCTTTCTGGAACATCTTATAATAATAAGGAAGTACTTTAACCACTTAGAGTGATGATTTCAGTATCTTTTTTACTGTTCTACTGCTTTCACAGAAGCATAGAAACTAAATATATGACTACATTTAAAACGTACCTTTATCCACTCTTCCTCTGTGTCATGTTTGTACCCGAGGAGATGACAGATTCCATGCGTGGTGACAATCTGTTATAAGTTAAAGTGAAACGTAAAGGCCTGGGAGATGATGTCTGAAATCTCAATGCATATGCACATTCATTTCTACATACAGTTATGGTGCTCTGGAAGTCCACTGGCGACCCGTTGCACTGCTGCATAATAAGCTCCACCCCCAGGAATATGTCCCCTAGATTGAGATCGTCATTGGTAAGATTGCTTGGCAACTTCCCATCTTGCAGGTCCTGCGCGTATAAGGACACAAACTAAGGTCTCTCACACGACATTATTCTAACAGGCGAGGAGGTGCACCAGCCATCGGCAGACAGATACTCGCCTCGTAGAAGGGAAAGCTTAGGACGTCCGTCGGCTTGTCGGCGCTCCTGTAAGTGCGGTTGATGCGCTGTATCCTGCGGTTGTCCACGCAGACCAGTCCCAGATCGAACCGCTGGATGCCCAGGATGCGCCGCAGAACCTCTGTATCCCGGCGTAGGCAGGCTCGACTCAGCGGAACAGCGCTTTGCAAGTTGCGGATCAGCAGGCTCATGGCGCTGCTTTTTAATCAGGATAATTGTTGTTCTCTTTTACTGACAAAAATATACAGAGTCGAGGGTTCGTCTAGACTCTAGAGACATTTAATCGAACTACATACATAATTTTATGGTTGCGCCTTATATCACTATACACACGCTTGTGATACTCTGTCGGACGCACTTTCCCATAATGCTCTGCAAACTGCTCGTATAACCTATAATACATAATTATTACAGGTGCTAATACAGATAGAGGGGAGCGCAGGGCTGTACCAGGGTAAACCTCTCAGCACATTTAAAGCGCCTTTAATTAACGTAAATAATCCCGTATGCAATCAGGTAGCCGCCAGCGAGCCCCGGAATGCGGCTCTTGACCCGGAAGCTGTTCATCCGCGCTGGAGAGACGGAGTTGGGAGGCACTTTGTTTTTGCATGAGCGTTATGACAGTTTGTATATTTCCGCAGATGTGATACAGGCGCGGATATAATCTCCCAGGCCTAAGGATGCCGAAATCTACCGCGCTATAAGGACCCTGTATCGACTTTTGACGGCCGTATTTTTGGGCTTTGGACTAGTTTTTGCACAATGAATCCGTCTGGGCTTTTCGGCAGACCACAAGGCGGAGCGTTTCAGTCTCCCGGCGCCCCGACCTCGGGGCTCTTTCCCTTCGGCCAGCAGAACGCCCCATTCGGACAGCCGCCTGCCTTCGGCCAGGGCGCCGTCCAGACCTCGCTCTTCAGCACATCGTCTGCCTTTGGGCAGACCGGTTCCCTTTTCGGGCAACCTGGCGGGACGGCGTCTGGACAGGCCCCGACCTTCGGCTTGCCAGGTTCTGGGAGTCAGACCCCGTCGTTTGGACAGAGCGACACCAGGTTCGCCCCCCCGGCCTCCTTCGGGCAGCCGGCCGGGGTCGGTCAGAGTTCTATTTTTAACCAAAGCTCGACTTTTCCCCAGACCTCTGCATTCGGACAGACCGCCGGATTCACTCAGCAGACGCCCGGCTTCGGCGGTTCTTCCGCTATCTCTCAGTCCTCCTCTGTTCCCCCCTCCTCGGGGTCTAGTCAGCCACTGAGATTCGGACAGCCGTCTGTAGGGTCGTCTTCGGTGTTCTCCCCGGGAAGCGTCCAGGGCCGCGGATTCAGCACTTCAGAGTTCAGCTTCAAGCCGTCAGACGCAGCTGTGTTCAAACCTATTTTCAGCGCCAGTCCTGAACCGGCTGGGTCCCAGGCTGTGTCCGAGTCCTTTGGTTCCAGCCCATCCAGCACCACTACTACCAGTATGGACAGCAGTGGGCCTGCTCCTGCTGCCTCTGGGTTCCTTTCTGGAACATTGGGTTTCAGCTTCTCACAGCCCATCGCAGTGTCCAGCAGCATCCTCCCCACTAAAGATGCACATCCCAGCACCACCCAGGAGTTCAGCTTCTCGGAACCAGCAGCACCCTCCGGAGGTGCTGGCAATGGCCTAGGTGGGGGGTCCTCACAGGCTGCCTCTGTCTCTAGCACCCCCCCTTACAGGTTCTCTGCCTCTAGCCTCCATGAGCCCCAGCCACCGTTTGGTGTTGTCAGGTTTGGTCCGCTAAAGCCCAAGGCAGAGGCTGGGGTTGTTTCGGTTGAGGTCCATGGGGGGGGCGGCGAGGTGGAGAATGCGGGGGAGGCAGCGGCTAAGGGTACCAAGCGGAAGGAGGAGATGGTGGAGCAAATATCAGAGGAGCCCCAAGTTGGTGCTGACTCCGCCCCCAGACACCCTCCCAAGAGGCCCCTAGTCCGGGGCCGGGGCCCCGTCAGCAGTATCTTTCGCAGTGCCTTGACCAGCATCCTGAAGACACCGGCCCCACAGACCCGGCGAGAGCCGAAGAGGATTGAGGAGCCACAGCCAGACTGGGGGGAGGCGGAGCACCAGGGTTCGATGCCACCGACTACCAGCCACTCACCCTCAACACCACCAAGGTCGCAGGCCCCCACCCGGGAGGTCCTTGAGAGGGCGGAGGAGTTGGGTGAGTACCCCTGTGGAGAAGCTCGTTGGGTTCGAAGTAGGGCTGGACGATTCATCGATTTTAAAGCACGTCGGACCCAGGGTTTAAAACTGCTTGTGAGAATAGTTTTACAAATTCATGCCGTGCTCCCTGTGTGACAGTCATTCTCACCAATCACAAGCGCCGTGCTTCTCGCGTGTCAGTCATGTTCACCAATCAGAAGTCGTATAAACAGCAACCCAAGAAGGCGTATAAACAGCAAACACGTGAAACCCAAAGAAAATGTTACATTCGCTGTGCGGGAAAATACTGATTCCGCTACTGAGCTGTAAATTGCCTTCCTATTTCATGGTCCGAGATTGTTTCAGAAAGGTCCTATCATCAATAGAACTGGCGAGCTCCTTTTTGGGCGCTTTTCCACCACACAAAGTACGGTACTTTCGGTACTTTCGCTTTTCCATTGAATTCCGGTCGAGTACCAATACCGAAATCTCGAGTACCGAAAGTGCCAAACCAGTTGGGGTACTTCTTTGGTACTTCGGTACTTTGGGGTGGGACTTGCAAACGTATTTGCTGTCGATTGGTTATGCAAATAGCCTGCCGCTGAAACACAAAATACAACCGCCATCTTTTGAAATACACAGCGAGAAACAAAATAAAAAGCAGTAGAAACAAAAATATAAAAAAGTAAAATGGAAGGATGGACAAACGAGGAAACACAGGCTTTAATCGCCATATGGTCGGATGAACAGATCCAGTGGAATTTGGATGGCATGACTCGAAATAAAAAAGTTTTTGCCGTTCCGAGCAGTTCAGTTTCCCTGTTTCCCCTGTCGCGCGCTGATTTGTACACGGTTTCGCTGTTGTTTTCATGTCTCTTTATGAGGTAAACAAGCCATATATTAATTTTAAAACATCACATGCCTTTTGTATGTTTTTTGTTTTTACAGATAATAAATGAAATTACTTAATTCGCTGGATAGAGGTATTTCTTGATGAAAACGGTATAATATTGCTTATAAGACTATATTATGCGCGACGATCTACTGTATTCACATGTAATAATGTACCTGAGTGATTTTCAGACATTTCACATACCTCTTTGCTTTAATATTAGGGGAAACATTATTTCCTGATAGACAGGAGAAATATAGGGAAACTTAATTGCCCGGAACACCGTAATACCAAGCCGCTTGGAAGAAATGGGGCACACGCGAAACACCGAACAATGCCGCTTGAAAATCAAAAAACATAATTAAATAATTTGTTTGCTTTCAAAAGACTGAATTAGCAGTAAGCTAATTCTTACTGCTTTGATCGGCTTAGCCAAAGTAAGTGTACCTACGTAAACGTAATTGATGGCAGCATGATTTGGATTTTACTGAATGTTATACTGTGATAGAAGCTGACATAACAATAAACCGCATTTTCCAGCCTCAACTGTTAGTTTTAATTTTGGGCTGTCAGTCAGGGGCGGTCACTGATGATGTTATTTGGCGCCGGTACCATTTTTTACACCAGTGGAAAACAGACATGAAAGAAGTACCAAACTTTCGGCACTTTGTGGAAGTACCGAAAATACGGTACCTGGTGCTGTGGAAAAACGCCCTTAAACACCAGCTGCGATATACTTCAGCGTATCATACCTTTTGTTTTTGTTAATAGGCGATAGCATTAGGATACCGCTAACCCATCAAGATAACAATGAGACAGTTAGTAATTCTCACAGCAGCGGAGTCGGTGACCCCCAAAAAAGCCGTAAAAGCCATAATAGTCGTGTTTATGTCATATGTTTTTGTGCTTATTAATTTAAGTATTTCCAAAGATTAATCTTAATCCTGCAACAGTAATAAATATAAAATATAAAATCCTTGCTTTAACATAAATACTAAAAGAACAGATCGCTTTAATCGGTATTACATTTGGGTATGGGCATGCAGTCTTATTTAGAAAAAATACAAAAAGAGACTCATATAATGTTTATTCATTAGTTTTGTTTTTGTCCGAGTGACAAAGCAAGGGAATGATAAGCCGATTCAGTCAAACTGCCTTTTTCTTCTCATTTCAAATAACTTAAAATTAAATTCTTTGGTCAGCTGCATGGAGTGAAATTTTCTGTTCTGTTCTGCACACACGTTTACATGTATGTAATTTTTATTACCTTGTAAATAGTCTTTAGGGTAAATAGTCTAACATTTTTGATGCAGCTAATTTTTAGTTCAGAATGGAATATGGATTTGCATACACCGAAGTAGTTCTTGCTTGTTCATTGCCGTGGGAAAAGTCGGTTCTAGTGTTATTAGGAGGGTAATCAGCATTACCTGAAAGATCGCTATTTTTCTTTTTGCTGCAATTGTTTTCATTATTACTTTATTTAACTTGACACACCACATCTTTAAATTCTCATCCTTGCATTACAATATAGACCAGTTAATATTGATGGTATCTTGTGCTACACACTGAATATTGAACTGAAGCTTGACATAAAAAATTAAATCTCAAATCATAAGAACATAAGAACTATACAAATGAGAGGAGGCCATTCGGCCCATCGAGCTCGCTTGGGGAGAACTTAACTAATAGCTCAGAGTTGTTAAAATCTTATCTAGCTCTGATTTAAAGGAACCCAAAGATTCATCTTGCACTATGTTATCAGGAAGACTATTCCATACTCTGACTACATGCTGTGTAAAGAAGTGCTTCCTTAAATCCAGTTTGAAATGTTCTCCCGCTAATTTCCACCTATGGCCACAGGTTCTTGTATTTGAACTAATGCTGAAGTAACTATTCGGTTGAACAGCATCCAAACCTGTTAGAATCTTATAGACCTGGATCATGTCCCCCCTCAGTCTCCTTTGCTTGTGTCTGAACAGATGTAGCTCAACTAACCTTTCCTCGTATGACATTCCTCTAAGACCAGGAATCATTCTTGTGGCCCTACGCTGCACCTTTTCTAAGGCCGCTATGTCCTTTTTAAGATATGGTGACCAAACCTGCACACAATATTCTAGGTGAGGTCTCACCAAGGAATTGTATAATCTTAGCATTACCTCCCTTGACTTAAACTCCACACACCTGGAGATATACCCCAACATCCTATTGGCCTTTTTTATTGCTTCCCCGCACTGGCGAGAATGAGACATGGAAGCATCAACATACACACCAAGGTCTTTCTCATAATCAGCTACCTTTATTTCAGTAGGTCCCATAAGATACCTGTACTTTATATTTCTGCTCCCTACATGGAGTACCTTACATTTGTCTATGTTAAATTTCATCTGCCAGGTATCGGCCCAGTCACTAATTAAATCAAGATCCCGCTGTAGCTGCTGAGCCGCTAGTTCAGTATCTGCAAATTTCACCAGTTTACTGTATATATTGATGTCTATATCATTCATGTAAATTAGGAACAATAGTGGTCCTAAAATTGAACCCTGCGGTACCCCACTATGAACGCAGGCCCACTGTGACATTGAGCCTCTTATAACTACTCGCTGCTTCCTATCTGTTAACCAGTTATCAATCCAGGTCGCTACAGTTCCTAAAATACCTGTCGCTTTGAGTGGGGGACAACATCAAAAGCCTTTTGGAAATCTAAGTAGATGACATCATAGGCCTTCTTATCATCAACTTCCTGAGTAGCTTCCTCAAAAAACTCCAACAGATTTGTTAAACAGGATCTACCTCTCCTAAATCCATGCTGGCTATCCCTCAAAATGTTATTTGAGTCCAGGTAATCTACCATTTTCTCTTTGATTATAGCCTCCATAACTTTACCAGTTATACAAGTTAGACTGATTGGCCTATAGTTTGACAAATCGTAATCGCAATGTTTGTCAGAAAAATCGTGATTGGATATTTTCCCCAAATCGTGCAGCCCTAGTTTGAAGCCAAGTACGGTTTTTGAAAAACTGAACTCTGTAACACTTGCCTCAGACCCTGAAGCTGAGACAGCATCAACAGTGAGACGTGCCCGCCGCCTGGACAGCACCGACAGCCTGGGGGGGATGTCACCCTCCGAAGCCATGGTGCTTCAATGCAAGAACATCCCAGCTAGTCTTAACAGCAAGGACATCCTGGGGGAACATTTCCGCCAGTTCGGACGTGTGCAGCGGATCTTCTGCAGGCCCCAGAAGAACCTGGCCATTGTGCACTTCCATGACCATGTGAGTGATGCCTTTGCACACCTTTTGTGGTGGGGAGCTTGGTCGCTGTACCTTTTGGGCTGTGGTCTCGGCCATGATCTTCCAGGCTTTCTGTTGCGTCCTCACTGTCTTCTGGTGTCTTTCAGGCTTCTGCTGCCAAAGCCAAGAAGAAGGGCAAACTGCTGCACAGGCATGAGCTCACCATCTTTTGGCAGAGGAAGAAGCAGAGTGAGTGACTGTCACAGTGCTCTCTGTCTGTGCATCAAGCCAAGGCCTGGGGGGGGTGGTGGTCTTTGTGACTCGTTGCAGCCTTTAATTCCCATATCAGCTGCTTCGATTAACTGGTTCTGTGTCTCTCTTAGGTCCAGGAGAGAAGGGCCAAAGGCCTCCAGATGGCCCTGATCCTCAGAGTCAGGCAGGGGGCTTTGAGTCACCCCCTGTCTGCAAAGCCCTCTCCAAATCCACCTCCAGCTGGTCCTCCAGCTCATCCCTATCCAGAGGGTAATCTTGTCTTTAAATTCTTTAAATCTTACCATAAGAGTAAATAACTCAATTTTGCAATAAGATGGCCGGGTCTTTATTAAATTAACAGTTAGGGAAGAAAATCACATTTTTGAAACCTAATGCAAGTTCTCTTAAAAAAAAAAAAAAAAAAAAACCTGGATCACTCTCAGATTTTTTTATATGTATATATTAGCCAAAAATATGTTGTATGTATAAGCCAAAAATGCCAGTTTTTTTTGAAGCAGCTTGAATTATGTCAGGTCACCTGGTAACGAAACTCTTTACCTCAGGCTTGGATTCGTGACACTAAGTCAAATTGAGTTCTCAGGCTGCTATGGCCCCCTGCTGGCCAGGTGTTCAAAGTAGCCCAGGTTTTGCCAGCCTTTAGAAGCTCTTCAGCGTTTGGTCTGTCCCTCTCAGGTCACCAGCCAAGAAACTCCTGGCGACAAAGGCCCTGCAGTTTGAGAGTGAGCCACAGATGGAGACCAACCCAGACAGCCTCGGATCCGAACATCCAGCCAGCAGCCTCCCCTCTTCCCTCTTCCACCTGATTGGCCAGGTAGCTGAGACCGCAGAGGAGAAGTATCGCCTGCTGGAGCAGCGGGACAAGATCCTGCGACAGGGTAGGTCCCCCTAGGGTCGTGTTGCTGAGCTAACCCCCCCCCACCACCCCACCACAAAAGTGAGTCACCAGCTGACACTGTATCCTCTGGCACAGCCCGGCCCAAGAGGACCGACCTGGACCTGTCCAAGGTGTTTGTGGGCACGTGTCCTGACATGTGTCCGGAGAAGGAGCGTTATATGAGGGAGACCCGGAACCAACTGAGCTCTTTTGAGGTCATCCCCAACACAGAGAAGGTATCACCACCCCGCTCCTCTTTCCTAATGCTCCCCCCTCCCCGTCGTGGATTGACGGACCACAGGCAGTAAATCACCCTCTGCTCCCCACGCAGGTGGACCACACTTCTGCCATTAAGGAGTACAGCAGGTCCTCTGCTGACCAGGAGGAGCCCCTCCCCCATGAGCTGCGGCCCCTCACTGTGCTGAACATGACCATGGACTACCTGGTTACCCAGATCATGGACCAGGGTGAGGACAACTACCGTGACTGGTATGACTTTGTGTGGAACCGCACACGAGGCATCCGGAAGGTGAGTGACATTCCTCTGTGTCTCATTATACCTGTGCCCTGCGGGCCTCGCCCTGACCCTTCTTCTGGGCCATCTGCAGGATATCACTCAGCAGCACCTGTGCGACCCGCTCACGGTGTCCCTTATCGAAAAGTGTGCCCGCTTCCACATCCACTGTGCACACCACCTGTGCCAGGAGCCCATGATGTCTTTCGATATTAAGATCAACAACGAAAACCTGACCAAGTGCCTGCAGAGCCTCAAGGAGATGTACCAGGACCTGGCCAGCAAGAACATCTACTGCACCCATGAGGCAGAGTTTCGGCAGTACAGCGTGCTGCTTAAGCTCAATGATGGAGACATCCTCCGGTGGGTGGCTGGCCGGCCGTCGGTGTCCCATGTCACCTTGGCACCACCCCAACTGACATTTCTTTCCCTCCCCACCCACAGGGAGGTGCAGCAATTCCGGGCGGAGCTCCGAAACTCGGCGGAGGTGAAGTTTGCTGTCCAGGCCTTCGCTGCTGTCAACAGTAACAACTTCGTGAGGTTCTTCAAGCTGGTCAAGGTGGCCTCGTATCTGGCTAGTTGCATCCTGCACCGCTACTTTGACCAGGTGGGGGAGCCGCTGCTCCGCTCCCTACATCCTCATCACCCCCAATACCTCACTCACCTGGACTAGAGATGCACCGATACCGATATTCGGATCGGTATCGGTGCCGATTCAGACCTATTTGATGGATCAGGTATCGGCCATGCGTGACCGATCCACATCCTATACTTACTAATTTAGTTTTTGGCAATCAATCGTACGACGGCTCTTTCCCATTTTACATGTGTTTTTTTGCTGCATTCAAATCGAACGCTATCGCTGCCCCTCAGTCTTTTTTGCTACTCAGTGGGAGTGAGTACAGTGACTTTTGCCTGCTGTGATGTCATGCGCATACCCTTCGCAGTACGAGGAGCGTAAGATAAGACGTGACGATCTGGGAGTATTTTATGCTTTTAACAGAAACCAGTAGCACAGCAATTTGCAATCTATGTAAAATAAAGTTTTGAGCTGGGAACAGCGTTTAATGGGTAATCCCGTTTAACATAGCGCACGCAACTGCGAGACAAAACAAAGCAATGGATGATTTGGGAGTCGCTAACTTAATTGGACTGTTTTGCAAACTCACTGCAGCTTGTGATACAAGAGGGGCTGCCATCGCAACAAAAGTGTAACTGCGCTGACGCCAATGGGAGAAAATCTGTGTCAAAATTTTAAGCATTCGCCACTTGTGTATACTTGCTTTGAAGATATTCATATTGAATTGCAAATGCCTCAAAAACGCTTAAAACAAACGAGGTGGAACAGTACGTTATGTATGTTTGTAGTAGCCTAATTAAATATTTTTTGTCATTTTTTCCATCTGTATTTACTAGCTTAAAAAAAATAATATATAAAGTATAACAAAGTAAAAAGAGCTCTTGTACCAGAATCTGTATCGGTATCAGCAGTTGTGTACCAGAATCGGATTGGAACTGAAAAAATGTGGATTGCCCATCTCTAACCTGGACCGCTCCGGTGCCCCCTACAGGTGCGCCATGAGGCTCTGCGAGCCCTGAATGTGGCCTACATCTCCCGTGGTTCCACCACATTCCCAGTCGAGGACCTGGTCCGGATGCTCATGTTCCAGAATGCGGGCGAGGCTTCGGACTTTGCGCTGCAGTATGGTCTCACGGTCGATGCAGGGTAAGGCTGAGCTGTGCTTCGTGGTCCCTTTGTGTTGGGGGGGGGGGATGCTAATCTATGATGGGTGGTATATTTTATTGAAACTCTGCCCTCCCCCTAGCATGGTGGAGCTAAGCCGGACAACGTACCAGGAGCCTGAGATCCAGCCGCGTCCAAAGCGCTCTGCGGCCATCGCAAGGAAGCGGGTGGTGCTGGTGGGCCAAGTGGTCAACGGCGCCCCACTGCCCAACCCACCCCAGCATACACCCGTCTACAGCTTTGACAGCCGCAACAAATACCGTGGGGACGGGCAGCCGGTGGAGGCAGGCAGTGTGCCCAGGGCTGGTGCGGGACCGGCTGGTGCGTCTGCACTCCACCTTCCACTTACTGTTAAGCTTCGTCCACCTCCTGACCTCTGGTCGTAATTTTGTCATTTTTCCTGCCCTTGCTACCTACGCCATAGCAGCCTCCTCTCAGAGACCCCCCTTGGAGCTGGATGCACGGACCCTCCAGTGCCGACCCAAGATGCCGAGCGACCCAGCAGAGTCAGCTGGCCCCCCTGGTAGGGAGGAGAGCGGGGCGCTTGGGGCATCTCCGCCGGAGGCACCACCAGTTGCCCCACCCACGCCTCCCCCACCGGAGCCTGTTTACACCGAGCAGGTGATAGATTGCTCATTGCTGCGTGTCAATCCAGGAGTGGTGTGTTGGCGTTGCTATAGTAATGACAAATAACACCCCCCCACCCTTCCAGGACATCACTGCGGAGGTAGAGGCCATGCTGGAGGAGGTGGTGCAGGTCGAGGCGGCTGAAGTGGCTGCCACCGGAGCCGAGTACATCTCTACTGCGCTCAGGTAGGAGGGTGAGCCAGATAGGGAGCAGTGGCCTCTAGAGTGTTGTCACACTCAAACAACACCAGTTTGATGATGAGTGGATGGGTTGTTGCAGCGTGTGCAACAGCCAGGTGGAGGCAGTGCTGAGTGAGGTGGTGGAGCAGATGCTGCGGGAGGTCTCTGCTGCTGAGATCCAGGCAGAGAGGGAGCATATCGCTGAGGAGAAGCGCAGGATGGAGGAAGCCAGGTAGGCCTCACCTATCTGGGCCGGGGGGGTGGGTGCGTTTTGAGGGGATGTGCCATCTGATGCGCCTGTCTCTGTCAGGAGAAGGCAGGAACACGAGGAGCTCCTGGCCCGGCTCAGCAAGATACTGTGTACCGAGATCACGCAGGAGGTGCTGCGCGATTGCATAGTGGAGACTGCCTCCACGGAGATCAGGTACTGGTGAGCTAGGGGGATCAGAGGTCATAGGGAGTGTTCAGATAACAGTATACAGGCTGAACGCATGCCCCGTCATGCCAGGTGTGCCCAGGAAGAGCAGGCAGAGTGTGTGGCTCGCAGCTCGCAAGACGTGTGTGAGGTACTGCTGGAGGAGACGCTGTGTGGCGAGCTCACCCTGCTGGCCCAAGACGTCCTGGAGGCAGAGCTTCTGAGCATCCGCAGGTTCATCAAAAGGTAAAGGGCAGTGGTAAGGGGACCAGACATTTTGCCCACATGTTCGCCGACAACCGGGCTTCACCTTGTGCATGTGTTGCAGGTGGCGTGATGTGGTGGCCGTGCGCAGGCAGTTGAAGCGACAGATGCGTGATTTTCCTGCTGCCCCCGGCTGTGTGGACCCCCGCTTCAGGCTGCAGGCCTTGGCCCCTAGTGCCCCCCCCTCACCCTGCCTGGACAGGCTGGCCCGGGGTGTGGTCAACCTGGGGCACGCTGGGGACCTCTCTGTGTCTTGCACCAGGTACATCTGTCTGACAGCATAATAATGCTGTCATAATATTCAAAATAGAGGTGCACGGATCCCACTTTTTCAGTGCCAGTATGATCCCGATACCTCAACATGAGGTATTGGCTAATATGAGTATGATCCAATACCATAGCTCTTTTTTTAAACTAGTAAATACAAATGGAAAAAATGAGTGCCAGAAAAGCTTTAGACTACTAGAAACATACATAAGATACTGTTCCACCTCATTTGTGCATCTTGTATTGAGCATTTTTGAGACATTTTGCAGTAGTTTGAATATCTTCCAAGAGAGTACATATGCTTAAAATGCCCCACAGTTTTTCTCACTGCCACTAACTTTTTCGCTGTGATAGCAGCCCCTCGTGTATCAAGCTACAGCAAGTGCAAATTGAGTGCACTTTTAGTGGGATTTTCCACTAAATGTTACTTTGTTTTTACAAAGATCGCAAATTGCTGTGCTGCTAGTTGTTTCAAGCATAAAATTCTTCCAGATTATAGACATGTTTGTTAGTTTGCTTCGCAAGCATGCAAGTTGCATTTGCTATCATCACTCTCTTATCTGATCCTTCCACTACAAAGGACATGCACATGACGTCATAGCAGGGGATGTCACTGCACTCACACACACTGAGTGTCAAAAAACAGGCAGTGTTAGCGTTCAGCTTTAATGCCACAAAAAACACATTTAAAAGGGGAAACCTGTTGTACGATTTGATTGTACCACTCAGTATAATAAGAAATAGGAGCTATCTTTTTACAGACTTCCAAAAACGAAATAAGTATTGAACATGGATCAGTCACATGTGGCCGATATACGATCCATCTGAATATTGGATCGGTGCACTTCTGCTTAATTACTGAGACAGTCCTTCCCAGAGTGACTTCCGTCCTGTCCGTTTATTTTGCTGGCCATTGATTTGCTGTAGTTTTAAATGTACCAATGCTGACATTCTGCTGCCTTCTGCAGGTTGGCGAAGATGCGAAGGGAAACCGAGCATCAGATGAAGGTCCACTTGTTCTACCAGCAGCTCCTGAGGTATGGTGCCAGTTTCCATCACATGCATCACTGTAGAGTAGCTGTTAGCCATCCATTACTCTCCGTGTGCTCATCCCCATCTCCATACACTTCAGCGAATCCGTGTGGGCGCCACTGGACCTGCTCAGTCTGGTGGCAGCAAGCGTCTCAAGCCCACCAGACACAATCTTCTGGAAGGCAGCCCTCTTGTTGCCAAGTGATCATGAAAGAGATGCCAGTGTTGCTAACCAGTAAGTGGGGAATCTGAGGGTTGGTCGGGGAGGGATGGGGGTGAGCTGAGTTCAGAGGTCCTTGAGCTTACATATTTGCCCCCCCGATCTCTGCTGCAGGATTTTGACAGAATGGCTGGAGTCCAAATTCGGTAGCTCAGAGAAGCAAGAACACAGGGAAATGGCCCCCAATGGACACATGCAAACCTTGAGCATCAGCAGCGGCCTGCGGGGTGTGGGGGAGCGCATGCACACAGTGCACGTGTGTGTGAAGGTGTGGCAGTTGGGGGGAATTTGCTGATGTTCAGCGACAGGCTTCATGCCTCTATGTAGCATGTCCTCTCATTAACGTTAGTCTAGCATAGCTTAATTTAGCCTACCATAGTCTGGCACTATGTGATATTAGTAGGTTCTGTGGTAGCACAGATGTTTGTCTGCGAAGGGTACAAGTGCAGGAAGTGAGACCATGTTTCTCACTGTGGGCCAGGTGGCCCGTGGGCCCCTCAGCGAGGAGGGCCAATTGGCATTGGAGAAGCGGAAGGAGCTGATGGGCATGGGTGCCCTGCTGATGCTGCTGCCCTCGGCAGTCAATCCCGGGGCTGACGAGGAAGACGGGGACATCTTCCTGTTATCCGCCCTGCTGCAGCTTCGGCAGATTCAGCAGGCTAATGCCTGGCCACAGGCCCTTCCTCTGGTGGTGGTGGTCCCTGGGCAGGCCGGGCACAGGGCCAGCGATGAACGGCTAGTGGAAGGTATGACACTAACCATATATACATGACAACAGGTGTCGCATGTGATTCGCTCACTTTACATTTAGCATTTCTCTTCAGGCCATGTTTATGTACGCAGAGTTAATACAGTAGGTTTGTTCCTCCTGTCTCACCATCTGTTTCCTTTTCCTCTAAGACCTGATGCTTCAGACACTCATTGAGGAAGGTTTGATTTCAGAGTACATGTTCATCCATATCCCCGAGACCACGAACGAACCCCGAGGCTCCGAGCAGGTGAGTAAGTATGCTGTCGCTGGCCCCAGTAAGACTGACCCATCCCATTGACTATCACCCCCGTATCCCCGCAGGTCCGCCATGCTGTCAGGTGGCTCGCTGCCCGCTCTGTGGCACCAGCCCAGCTTGTCTCGCAGACGTTGGTGCAACTTGTGGAGGCCGGGCTCTGCCGCGAGTTCGCTTGTAGGCTGCACCGTGATCGGAGGGACCGTGACATGGCGGGACTGCCCTCCCAGGGTCCTGCACCCGTCATCAGCCTCTACAACGCTGTGCTGGCTTTCTTGGCTGGCCTTGTGTCATCCCCGAGTCTGGCTGGCCTCTCCTGGCCTGTGGCAGAGTTCTCGGTGCCAGGGGGTGGTGACTGCCTGCCACACTTGCTCTGGAACTCGGCTGAGCACCTAGAGTGGCTCCAGGGGGCTGTCCTGAGCCTGCGGCTGCCCGACTGGCAGCTGCCAGCCGTGAAGAGTATGTCCATGCCTCACATTCGGAATTCGGATTTCTTGCTAAGTGGCTGCTTGTTAGTCTGTTTCCTTAAATTGCTGCTTCCACCCCCCCCCCCCCCCAGCTCCTTGGAGCCAGCTGGTTGCCTCCATCTTCCAGTACGTGTCCCAAATCCCATGGTCCCGCCACAGCCAGCCACTCCTTATGTCCCAGTTGGAGAACCTTTTGGAGAGGCTGCGTCAGGACTGCGTGGGCCGGGGTGGGGGGCCAGACGAGGAGCCCACTTTCTGGGAGGTGCCCTGGGACGAGATTGTCATGCTCTGCGTAGAGCACCGACTCCGGGACTGGAATCCTCCTGGGTGTCCCGTGAGTGAAGGTGAGGGGTGGGGGCCTGACGTTTGGGGAGGGGTGGGGGCCTATTGAGGATGCCATGCAGGTGTGAACCTGTCCCACTATCTTCAGATGTCATCAGTGATGATGGAGAAATTCCGGTGTATTTCCTGAGCGATGGGCTGCGGGGCTTCATACAGCCGTCCTGCTGGGTGGATGCTGTAAAGCAGACGCACAGGGACAAGCAGCAGGAGAAGGCAGGGTAAGAACCAGCCAGCCATGTAAATCTAACACATTCCAGATAGACTGTTAATAGTGACCTGCTGATTTAATGAATATTATTTCCTATTAAATGGAAGAAGAGGGAAAGCCATCAGCTTGCTTTCTGGCCTCTCCCAAGGGGGGACGTTATGCCCCAAGGGGGCAGTGTTTTAAATGATTCCATACTTGCTAATATCCCCCAAGAGTGGCCTACAATCCTGGCTTCTTATCCAAAGTCGCTGCCGTTGCAGGTGTCACCAGAGCATGTGGCCTCACCCCCGACTGGCCCAGCCACGCCTCCAACAGAAGCTGTTTCACAGCATGGTTGAGGACCCCGAGTCCGGATCCGGTGTTGTCCCTGTGTTGGACGCTGCCTCCAGCCCCCAGGACCTCCTGGCACGCATTGAGGAAGAGAAAGCACAGAGCCGCAGGTCTGACAGAGAACAGACATGCTACACGCATGTACTGTCTCATGCAGGTTGTGGCATAAACACTGAGCCCTTTGCCGTTTCACTTGGATCTGCAGGTTCGAGGACCAGCTGCGTACCTGGCTTGACGTCGAATCCCTAGGCCCCTCCTCTTCCTCCTCACCACTTTTCTTGCCTTCCTCCCTACTGTCTGTACCAGAGATCATGGTGCCCTCCCCAAAGATGGCTGCCCCACCCGCACTTGCCCTGGTATTGACCCCGTGCTACACAGTTGCTCACATTTTAACACCCCAAGCACCCTATGCTCATTAGTCAAGACTGTTTCTGTGCCCATTTTTGTAGCAGAAGGAGCGCAGTGTCTGCAGTGACCAGGTCAGCGGAGCTGCCATTTCTATGACATGGCGTCTACAGGAGCTGGAGCAGCTGATCTCTGCAAACCGGGAGGAGGAGCTCGCGTGTGAGCTGAAGCTAAGCTGCCTTCTGGACATTGTTGATGACTGAGTGTCATGTGACCCACCTGATGGCTGCCATTGGCTGCCACAAGTTTTGTGCAATGTTTGATGCCTGATTTCTGCAGTACATTTACTTGTGTGGTACTTGCACATATATTGCTTTGAACAGTATGATGTACAGTAATTTTCTTGGAGTTACCAACACAACATGAGGAGTGTTATAACTGGGGGGAAAACATGTCATAGGAAATGGACAGTTTTAACGTTTTAAGGCTTTTTTTGCAAATTTAAATATTAAAATTTTATTTAGGAACCGAGGGCTAATTTTTGTTGCTTTTTTCCATCATGAAACTTTGTTTATTGTACTTTTAAATTGAATCATGATTTGCTGCAGAATATCTTTAAAAGTGACTCTGTGACGTTATTTGCCCATATTAGACACTCATAAGTGTGGTTGTTACTGCTGTTAATGCTGTTTCTTTAACATTTTGTATTGTTGGTCAAAATAAACAATTTAGGTAATATCTTCATTGTTTTATAAATTGCAAAAGTATATTAGTCTTTTACTGGAAAGAGATTCTTAAAGAACTGTCATGCAGCTCAATTATATATTGACATAATTATGTAATTGAACTGAAGATCACAGCAGGTCACTGAGCGCCTTTTATCTGGCTGGCTGTTTTTTTAATAAATATGCACGTGGATGGCCTACAGGTGGCAGCAGGGAGCCACCTGCAGATGTACAGACAGTCTGCTGGTTAAGAATATTTAACTGAAAGAGATTTTGTACTTACAAGCAGATGGTCATAAATCCTATCATACTAATTTAGTTCAAAACAATTATATGTAATATCAAACACGCGCATTACTTTGTGATGCTCATGAAAACATCACACTGCTTTAGTAGTTTGTGGGCTTCAGGTACAGTACAGTACTGTATGCAGTTATTCTTAATATTACTGTATTATAATCTTCTGTAGTAGTAGTCTTCCCACACCAACAAATTCGACTTAAAGATGAACTGGAATGGATCTCTTTCCCATTTTGGGGACTTCCTATATTCTCTGTAATGTTCATTATTTGCTGTTTTCCCTGATCATTTTCTGATTGGTTAAATAATGTCTACCTGCCCGTATGCTCACTGTCATGTAAATCTGTTGTGTGCTTTTAAATGTAAGTAGCAGATAAGGCTGTTAACACAAGCAGATAATCCCCCCCCCAAAGAGCCACGTGCTTTGCTGTCAGACACTTTGACAAATATAACAGGAGCACCAGTGTAAATCCCTTGCACCTCACCCTGCCAGAGGAGATTAAAGGCTCCAGTGGGATCACCCTCAGCTTTTTCTTGATAGCGCATCACTATAATCATGAACGTTCAGGTGTCACATTCAGCAAAGTGACTGAAAGTCAGGACAGATCACCTGAGCCAAGTTAAGGCTTAATTCCATAAGCATGGCAGCTCATTCGTTCAGGGAAATAGGTCCTTCATTATCACACCCTGCAAAAGTGGGTGGGGGCTGAGTGACAGTGGCCCTAAAAAATTTGGAACATAATTAGATTGGTCTGGGTTGGGGTCGCAAAATGATATGCTTTCATGTGGCCCAAAATCCCCTAGTGCTGCCCCTGATTGTGTATCTGCTGACGCTCTCTCTGGCTGTGGGTGTGTCTCACGAGGGGGGCATCCTTTCCCAACATGCCTTGGGAGTATTGTATCAGACACTCACTCCTGCTGTGTCGATCTTACACACATATTATACACTAAGGGTAAAATGGCACATGGTCTGCAGAAAAAAAAATCCCGTTTTTACTGCTGGTGACCGATGACCTGCAAGTGTCTGACAGGTCTGTAGGGGAAGCTGTAGAGAATCCTGCCAGCCCTCATTACTCATAATATCTGTTCTCTGTGCCCTTGTTTCTTGTCACATCAAGATCCATGTCTATTCAAATCCTGGGTTCCATCGATTCCAAGCAAATGCCACTGAGGTCAGATGGCGCAGTAGCGCATTCCAGGGGGGTTGATCCCGCAGCATGGCAGTTAATCTGAGCCTTTGGGGGATACTCCATGTGACAGAGCTCTTTGCAGGCACGTCACCCTCCAGCTGCTTTAATGGCATAACAAGTGGATCCAGCCGATTATGTAGTTATGACCATAACGTTCCTCACTGGTCTGTGAATGTGTCCAGGACAGAGGGGGCTTTAAATATGCTTTGTTCCCAATGACTCACAGGAATTTTCAGGATGGCCAGGGAGGGGGGACTTGGGGGGAGGGGAATGTACTGATAAGGGCTTGGGTGCTAAACAGCAGAGACAGAAGTGCATGCCACTTGATCCACAGAGTGCAGAACCAAGCCAAACAATGGGGCACTCGCATACAGCTTAACAGCCAATGAAGTGATGGCGTAGAGCTAGACAGCCAATGGCCTGGAGACTCAGTGTGGCTGCAGCAAGTGGCATGTGTAACATGAGGACAGTTGGTGCGTTCGTTTTTCTCTCGGAACTCGGAAATTCTGAGTTGAGTGACATCACGTCCGACAATCTCCCATTCCAGCTACCCACATCTCGGAACAAACATGGCTGCTTCCATGAACACGTTGCTGTGTGTTGTTGCTTTATATTTTAGCAGATTTGGAGTTTTCCAAATGGAGAAAATGGAGAAATGGAGATTTTTCCGAGAGACAAACAAGAAACACGAACTAGTCAAACCACATTAGAAGCTTTATAAAATATTTTAGTACATTCATAGTGATATTCTTTTTTCGAACGGCAAACGAACTACAAACAAACCAAGTCGTCATGTTGAAATTACGTCACAGGGGCAACTCGGACAACAAAATCTTGTCCGACTTCAACGTCATAAAAGAGGCGTGTTTCCGACGGGAAGTGACGTTTTTCGTGACGTTTCGTGACGTTTTCATCTGAGTTCCGACTTGGAGAGAAATAATCGAACGCACCAAGTGATCCAAGGTGGCTGAGAGAGTCAGTCGCACCCCCCTGGGGAGCAACCAGGCCAATGAACAACCCTGTGCTTCTACATGAACCTGAAGTAAGTACTTCAAGAGCAGGGCACTAGATGGTCTCAGAGGAGAAACCCCAAGGTCAGCTCTGCACCACAGAGCAGCTGTAATGTGCACAGGGTTAGGCCTCTGTGCCTGTTGGTGGAAGGCCAAGTGATATGTGTATATATCTTAAAACTATGACACAGGGACAAACCATTCTTCAGAATGGTTAGAACTTCAAAGTCTCTTCACACTTTGAATAAGGTCGCACTTATCTTGGGGTTGCCAACTTTGGTCAGCTGGCTGGCGTGAGATTTTTAATTTGGAACAAGTCTGCACACACATTTACATGTATATAACATTACATTGTAAATAATCTACCGGGTTTGCAAACTACCCCAACGCTTTTGATGTAGCTAATTTTATGTTTATAATGATATAGTTTGCTGTATGATATAAATATAATATAGATTTGCTATATGATTTCTTCCGTGAGTGTGATAGTCTGAAAGCGTGAGTGTCACACCAGATGCATGAAGGGTTGCCATGAAATGGGTGAATGAGTACTTATTCATGACATGCAAGTACTTGGTACTCTATCCATATAGCTAATTTCTGCTGAGGTCACTACTATGTTCCATTTTCACCAGGGAGATTCCTGCAGCCTTACAGTTGTACCAAAAACAAGTAGCTGACCACACATTAAAGTTAAGGCATCATAACTCAGAGGCATTTGACACATTGCAGAGGATTTCTGAAAATGCCTGTGATTATTTAAGTAAAAATTGTCTGTTAACGGGCTCAGACATTTTTATTATGGCATTTAAATCATGATCTTACAAACACATCATTGCTATAAGTCTTAAAGAGAGCTTAAACTAAGGCTATTATCTGGATGAGCTTTCCAATCCACCACGTGGTCTGTGGCTTTGTGTTCACCTGTGTTGTGGTAGAACTCATTATCTGAGATGAAAGGCATGTCCCCTGTGTGCTCAAACATCATCTTGGTGGCCACAAGAGGAATGAAGTCGTACACTGCTGCTGAACCAAACCTCTTTTATTCTTTAAGTGTCATGTGAGTTTTGATGATGTCGTTCCTCTGATCGGCAAACTCTCTATAGGTTGGGGGTTAAGTCACCATGTTCAAGAGGACTGTCCTTCTCCATCGGTTAATCCTTGAGGTGTCTGGCCCTCCGTAGCACTTTCAGAAGATGAGAATCACCTTCATAAATAACACATTAGCATTTACACATGCTCTCGGGTAAGCGGCAGCTAAGCAGACCTCTGTATGATGTCCTCACATACAGCTCAGCATTTTCCAGCAAAGCCCATCCTTAGAGGCGTGTTCAGGTCAATTAAAAGGCTTTTAAGCTGAATCTATCTGCTCAGAATGGTGAGGCTTAAAAGCCTGATTCTGACAAAGAGCACAACTGCCAAAAAACCTTGGCTAAAAGGGAAGGAGCATTTGGATGCAGTGAGGTTGAGTACCAAAGACCCAGACTGATCTGTGACACAAACACTTATACAAATGGAAAGCAAAATGTTTTCAGATTTGTCATCACTGGACTACTGACTTAACTGCTTGATGCTGTTCTCTCATATCTTGTGTACCTAACATCCAAAATTTCAGTGTTAGCTACCAAACGTCAAGCAGACGTTCAGATGTTCAGACTGAACCCATCTGGGACCCCACCCCCGCACGCTGTAACCATTTAGGAGGGAAAAACTCGGCAACATCTCACTGAAGTCATGGCTGAGCTGTGGCAGAGGGGTGCAGTGGATAAGGTTGCTGGTTATTTAATCTGGAAGGTGGGAGTCCAAAGTGGGATCCATCTTTTCTGGTTTTTGATGCTTCTTTGTTTTGTTCCACCTCACCTAAGAGATTTCCCCACTGAACTGCCCATTACCGACGGGAGTTTCTGATCTGCACCAACGTGGTGTGACAGGTGACAATATAAGGAGCAGCTGGGCTGAAAAACACAGTGGTGGCAGGAGACCGGCAAAGGTGAAGGTAACGAAATACCAGCCAAAGGCGTGTTTTACTGTGGCATTCCAGAGTGTTCCGGGCTCACAGACCCATTTTCATGCTGGTTCCCAGTAAGAGACCCCTTTGTTGGGCTGCAGAACCCGCCTCTCTCGACACAAGGAACCAGTAAACAAAAGACAGAGTGTCCACTGTAAGCCTTACAGTTACATAACAGCACTGTGGCACAGCAGGGAGTTTGCTGGGAATCACCTCCCTGCAAAATGACTGGCAGCAGACAGGCTACGGCTCTGGGAGGCCCAGTGTCCTGTAAAACTGGACCTCTTGGAAACAATCAACAGCATTGTTTGCTAGGAGTGTTACCCCACCGCCCAGTAGGGGCTGTAGGAAGGTTGTCCACTTGGGGCGAGGAGACATGCACTCAAGCTCAGGACCAGCCCTCAGGACCCATGATTTATGCAAGGGGGCCCCTGATGGCTCCCCGTTCACAGCTGGGGCCCCTGACAGGCACTTGAGTAATGGGTGGGAACACAGTGAGGTCACTGCCAGATCAGACAAACCCCAAGACAGTTTCAAAGGGAGAGTAAGTGAAGTAGAGCATAAGAAACTGTTCTTGAGTAGCAGCATGACAATGCTCCAGACTCCAGGAGGCCAGATGGAGAACAGGCTCCTCCAGGAGTGAGCCTGGTGCAGACTGTCTATAGTTAGAAGCTACTGAGTACATGGCATTTGGCTCCTCCAGCTTCAGTGCAGCATGTACATGGCACAGGAGGGCCTCCTCAGCCCGGCTGAGGCTGTCCTCACGGCAGGTCGATGTAGGGGATGTCGCTATAGCAACGATCCAGCTCAAACCAGTGCTGCACTGCCCGGGCAATGATCTCCTCCGACAGCCTGTGGGCATAGTCCAGCAAGATGGGACTGACCTGCGGAGGCTCCCCTCCTGGCTGGGCCTCCGAGCAGGGCAGGACTGCCCCCTTCACCGCCACAGTGACTGAGATGCTGTCCACTTTCTGCACCGCTGGGCTTAGATGCCGAGCCGGTTTGCTCTGCTTCGATTTGACACACCCCATAGTGTAAAAAGTGTGGCATCAATTTGAAGGCAGGGGGAAGTCTTCAGTGGGCTCACTGTTACGAAAAGAGACAGAAAGAGAGTGAAGATGGGGGAAGTACTTAAATGGTTTTTATTTCCATTTGCAACTTAAAAATCCTGGACGTAAGCAGGTAAAAACAAGCACTCTGCTCTGGATTATGCCAAAAGTCAGGTCATGCTCAGGTGCTCATTAATCCTCAAGCTATCAGAAAAAGAAGAAGTCTTCCAAAAGTAAAAATAGTATCTTCCTCAAATAACGAAAACATATCACTTATTTCATATTTGGATAGTATTTCATGAGTTTAGTTTAGAGTTTAGTGTGTGCTATCACTCTGTGTATAACTCCAAAGATTATACTTTGCCTGAGTCACAAAATGAAATGTTGGGCAGATATAGTTTGGAGGATTTCATTTCATATGGATTTTTTTTTAAAAAAGTACCTGAAAAGATAACATTTCAAATGCATTTGCACAGTTGGCACAGTTGGTGCTTAAATGGAAGGAGGTAGTGTGACGAAAGTTTGGCCCAGCTGTTACAAGCACGGACAAAAAAAGCTTAGGAGGCTTGGACAAGGCGTTCAGCAGAGGAATGTGAAAAAAGGTGGTATAATGTTCTATCAACCGCGCGAAAGGAAATCACAGTTTATAAAGCAAGCATGCAAGCTACAGGTTTGTGTTATTACTTATATTGCTCTTATGACCCTCACTATAATAGATGATGATGATGATGATGATAATAATAATAATAATTATTATTATTTTTATATTTTTCCAGTTGCCAAAAACGTAGCATCATTATCACCTTCAGTTCAACTGTAAGTGCATTTTTAGGTGACGTAGGAGATTGTATCCGGTTCCTAATTAGGTCGGTAACAAAAATAATGCCTTCACGATCAAGCCTGTATCTTTTTATCAACTCGTTATCATCGTAAATTCGCAGTACGTCCTTTCTTTCACGGAAAGTGCGCGGTCTCCGTCTGGGTGCGCGTAGTGCAGCTGCCATCATTCAACTCCTAACTGGCTTAGGAGTCCTCTCCAGCTCTCTTAAATAACTTAGGAGCTGAGACCAAGTCTATACACTTAAGAATGTTTATACATGGCACTTATTCTTAAGTCTGGGAGTAGGAGCAAAATCACGTCACTCTTAGAATTGTGACGCATTTAAGAGTGAAATTTTACTCTGAGAAGTTTTACGCATACTGGCCCAGGTCCCAGAGGTATGAGGCAACAGTGCTAAACACTGCACCACCATGCATTAAAAATGAATTAAAACAAAACATTTAAAAGACCACACAACGTGCACCTGATGTTTTGAATGTAACAAATAGAAGCTTTCAAAGAATTGACTAAAATTTGTAATTTTGCCTTAAGCCTTAATTTCATACACTTTAAATGTATTAGGCCTACTGAGATTAAAATAATTGGTGGGCAGTGGTGGCTTAATGGTTAGGGAAATGCACTTGTAATTGAATGAATGAGGGTTTGAATCCTTGACCAGTAAGGCACTGCTAAGGTACCTTGAGCAACGTATAACCCCCAAACACTGCTCCCTGGGTGCTGAATTAGCTGCCCCTGCTATGTCATGACATCACATATGGGTTAAATGCACAGAACACATTTTGTTGTTGTTAAAGGGGATGTGCTGGAAGTGGCAATGGCTGATCCTTGCTCTTAGGTATGACAACTCTACCTTCTTGGTGTGTAATATTTATGGGCACAACTCATGATCTTTGAACAATCTGTTGTTTTCTTTAATTACCTCTAAATTAACTGAATTTACTCAAAAATATTCCAACTCTATTGTGATTATGGGGGGTGATTTTAATAACTGTTTAGATGATTTAAAAGACAGATACCCTGCCAGACAATGGCAAAGCTCACACAAGAATAACCCCGTTTTTTAAAATTGTGTTGCGACTATTCATTAACGGATTCGTGGCATTTTTTAAATGCTGATCGTCAGGATTACACATGGTCTAATAAAGACCAATCTAATAGATCTAGAATTGATCTTTTCCTAATTTCCACACACTCCCTTCATCTTATCAGCAAGGTAGTTCACTCCTTCTGATCATAAACAGATTGTGCTAAAGCTTGGTGGGTTAGAACGGACGTCTGCAGGACGATAATTTTAATGACGGCATTAAAGGGTTAATTGATTAAATTTTCTTAAATATTGAGCAATAGTGATTATAAAGCAAAATGGAAATACTTCAAATATATGGTAAGAGGGATGGCAATGAAAAGAAGTAAAGAACTGATGAATCTTAAATGGGCCAAAGAGTCTGCAGTATTTCATAGAATAAACATCCTACTATCTAAGCTAAGGGGGAGATAAGGGGAAGATGAAAGAGGTACATCTAGACATTGATCATATCTACACTGAGCTAGCCAAAGGTGTGTTCATAAGGTCAAGGGCTAAATGGTTAGAAGAGGGGGAGAAGAACTTGAACTTTTTGCACTTGAAAAACGGAATGGCAGGAGGAAAGCTCTTGAGGTTCTTAATATTGATGGCATCCTCTGCACGGATAGGAACAAGATCTCAAAGTATGTATCTTCCTTTTATAGTAATCTGTATACCTCTAACTTTAACAATGAGTCATGCAACACCTTTAATTTATTACCATTGTGGGTAGTGGTGGCTTGATGGTTAGGGTAGCGCACTTGTAATTGTAAGAAAAAAAAAGATTTCAGGTTTGAATCCCCCACCAGCAAGTCACCACTGAGGTACCCTGAGCAAGGTACCGTCCCCAAGCACTGCTCCCCGGGCGCTGAATTAGCTGCCCCTTGCTATGTCACGAAAGTCACATATGGGTCAAATGCAGAGGTCACATTTCATTGTTGCACACTGTGTGCTGTGGTGTGTTGACACTGATCACTAAATTCTAATTGATGAAATTAAACTTTGTTTTCAATTAAAAAAAGAAAAGCACCAGGTATTGATGGGCTAACCGTAGAATTTAATGTTCATTTCTGGGATGTCATATGTAAGCATTTGTTTGGTATGTATTTAGAATGCATTAAGCAAAAAGAAATGAGTACAATAATGAAGCAAGGGATTATTTCTTTGTTACCAAAACCTGACAAAGATGTTTTGTTAATTGATAATTGGAGGCCCATTACGCTCTTGAATGTTGATTATAAGATTTTGACAATGGCTTTTGCTAATAGATTAAAAAGAGGACTTGATACCATTGTGGCAGAAACTCAGTCAGGCTTTATTAGAGGTCGGCATATATGTAACAATGTTAGACTAATATTGGACTTACTGGACTATTCAGGCTTAATAAGCACCAGAGCATTTATCTTATTTGTAGATTTCTATAAAGCCTATGATACAATTGAACACCCCTTTTTATTTCAAAGTTTGAAACTGTTCGGTTTTGGGAAGAATTTTTTGGAGATAATTGAGATGTTTTATAAGGAAAATCAATAGTTCTGTTATAATTAATTTTGATACCTCTACTAGATTCGACATTAAACGATGGGGTAAGACAGGGGTGCCCTATTTCTCCCTTTTTATTTGTCTTGGTGGTGGAGTTGTTGTCCATAAATGTTGTGCAAGTTAGGGAGCTCAA
Organism: Paramormyrops kingsleyae; assembly: GCF_048594095.1. Taxonomy (NCBI): domain Eukaryota; kingdom Metazoa; phylum Chordata; class Actinopteri; order Osteoglossiformes; family Mormyridae; genus Paramormyrops; species Paramormyrops kingsleyae. The sequence goes on from NC_132797.1 coordinate 61,593,808, forward strand.
TGGAATCTCTCTTTTTAATAAGGAATTAAAAATAGCACAGTTAGCAGATGATACCGTGCTTTTTCTTCAAGATCAACAGCAGTTGCCCAAAGCCATCAAACTTGTCAAATGATTTATTTTAGCATCTGGCCTAAAACTAAACATTTCCAAATGTGAATTGTTCTCATTGAAGGACTGTGGGTGCTCATTCATAGAAGGTATTCCAGTTAAGAACAAGGTGAAATATTTAGGTATTTATATAACAAAAGACTTGGCTAACAGACAAAATTTGAATTTTCAGGGGCCAATACAATCCACGACGTGTAAATTTAATTTATGGTTACAAAGAGATTTGTCTTTATATGGAAGGGTTCTTTTATCCAAAGCGGAGGGATTGTCACGTTTTGTATATCCATCTTACAGCCAATACTATTAATAAATTGTTCCTTAATCTTATTTGGAAAAACAAATTCCATAAACTTAAACATACGATACTGTCCAATGGTAGGGCGGAAGGAGGACTGGAGGTGCTTAATTTTGTGGATATAGTTCACACGTTTAGAGTCAATCGGACAAGGAAATGTTTGATTAATCCAAATTCAATATGGTCCTTTATCCCAGCTCATATTTTTGGAAAACTTGGTGGGCTATCTTTCCTTTTACAGTGTGATTACTCCCCTCCCAAACTCCCCATTTTTTTATCCAAATTCCATCAGCCTTTTTATGGAATAATATGTGCATCACAATAAAGAACAGGTTTTTGTTTTATCCACAATGGTTCCAAAGAAATTTTGTTAATGTTTTGTCTCTATTTGATGATCAAGGGTCTTTAATTACATGTAACACCTTTATGACAGAGCACAGTTTTCCCATACCATATAAGGAGTACAGTGCAGTTGTCAAGGCTATTCCTCAAGGCCTGATTCAACTTATGAAAAATCATACAAGTGTTAATGTAGGACAAACATCTGCTGCCTATTCAAACCTTTATATAAATGGAATAGAGATATATGATAAAAAATGTACGAATAAGCATATCTGCCAAACTTTACAGTATAGAAACAAAACAATCCCTAGAGGGAAATTTTTCTGGAATTCTCATTTGGAGGACATTAATTGGAGGAAGGCCTGGCTTCTGCCTCATAAATTTTGTATCTTCAATAAAGTAAAAGAAATTCATTTTAAGATTTTACATAAGATATCTCCAGTTAACTTGTATATTGCCAAATTTGTAGACATAGACAGTGCCTGTACCTTCTGTGGCCTGGTGGACGAAACGCTTATCCACCTTTTCTTTCAGTGTTATGTGATTAGAACATTTTGGTCTGAGTTGTATTCTTATATATTTCAAGCTCCTCAATCTATTGATATCTTTACCATTAAAGATATAATTTGTTATTACTACTGTATAATGACAACGATAGGGCATTATGTGATGTAGTTAATTTTTTTATTTTAATGGGAAAAATTTTCATTCACAAACAGAAATTTACAGGTTCTTTGCCCTTATTTTCCATCTTCTTTATTGAGCTAAAAATGTTATTAAGTCACTTTCCTTGATAACAAACAAGAAAACCTAAAAGATTTTTTAAATATTACAAGGACCGATTTGAGTAGGAGTCTTAAGAAATAATAATTTATTTATTGTGTTCTTATTTATTCATTTATTTATTCTTATTTATTTATGTTCCTGGCTGTATATGTGGTGTAATATTTTATCATGAATTGCTATGTATTGTTATGTATGTAGACTATATATGTAGAAAATATTTTATCTGGTATTGTTCATTGTTATATTATATTTTCTGACATTGTATGTAAATTATTCTCAATAATAATAATAATAATAATAATAATAAAACATGTCGTTGTTGTGTGCTGTGGTGTGTCAACAATGATCACTTAATTCTAATAACGTCAGTAGGGCTTTATATACTTTTTAAAATGTTTAGCACAACATTTTAGAAGAGTTTTTTTTCACCAGGCGTCGGAAACGGGCTATATGTGAGCTTAAAACCTACCCTGGGGGAAGTAAAAGAGTATCCCTCATTGCCCCGCCCGCAAAATATACGGATTCAAATACTGCATAAATGATTGTTAAAAAGCAGGGAAAACAACAAACTGTAACAATCTTTATGCACACATGAATTACTTCCCTTTACCTGGTGATTTGTGTGCTTTGGGGGGTGACTTGACTTTGCCGGTGTTGGCAATTCAGGACCTTTTTTCCAGTAAGAAGCACCGAAGTCACTATAAGAAACTCTGGTAGCAACGGGAAACGTTATTTTACTGAGCGTTACACAGGCTCCTAGTATCCAAATAACACACACCGCTCGTGTCCGTGGAGCTGCCCAGGTACCTACCTCTCAAGCTGAGCGCACAACTTCACAGTTTGTTTATTTAGATATAAACAGCTTCGTTCCCAACGGCATCCAAAAAAAGGGCATATTATTTTTCACATCGTTCTAATATAAATGTAAAATGCGCACAGATCCATCTGGATTAAGGTTATGTGGGTGCTCCCTTCTTCGTTTTCTCAATCCGAACTCTCAGACGCGTTTCTCTTAAAAACAAGAATTCATCTTGTAACTCAACGCTGCAGTAAAGGCTTGATACCCGTAAAAAAGTATCATCCCAGAGAATCCACGTAGTAAAGCTCCAGTATTTGGAGCTAATAAAGACGGTCGGGATTCAAGAGGGGGTGTAGCTACTTTTGAGGTTTAAATACGATATTAAACGTATAACAGCTGACAGCCAGCTGTAAATACGCGCATCCTTAAAAAGACTTGGCAGGCTATGACGCAAGAAAATCGAATCTATAAGTGCTATTCAATGCTTCTCTAGATGGCGAAATTTATATTGGTAAAATAATAAATGCAGTATAATTCTGCCCTCTTGTGGAGAAATATAGTCGATGAGCGCAGCTGCCAATTAACTGGAAAAAGTACAAATGTGACCTGGCTTTGCAAGGAACATGTGTAGATAATCAGTTTATTACATCAACATACTTTATTTATTCACCTAAAAATAGTTCATGATTGACATCTGTGTTCTTTAAGCAAATATTCAGTTAAATGAACCGTTAATTAATTCCGGCGCATCACAATAGAGCAGAGATCTCCACGTCTCTGTGCATGAGTATACTCTGCCTTCAGTGGATGAATTCAAAATGGTGCATGTGTAACCAGCAGGCCTGTAGCCAAAAACAAATGTCATGGGGTGATTGGCAACCCAACTGATAGGTCCCCTTTGGTATATTTTGTTGGGGGAGGGGGTGCATGAATTTACTACCTGGCTACATGCCTAACTCCATGGTTAAGTTCACAGTCAACACTGTGGTGATGGGTCTAATCTCTAACAACAATGAGAAGGTCTATCTCAATGAGGTCAATCATCTGGCATCCTGGTGCAAGGGTAAAAACCTCTCACTTGATGTCAATAAAACCAAGGAGTTAATTGCAGTCCTCAGCAAAACACGACAGAGGAACTACACTGCTCTCAGCATCAGTGGGGCACCTGTTTCGGGTATCTTGGAGAGCACACCTCTGAGGACCAGTCATGTACCCAGCATGACCAAGCTCTGGTCTCAAAATCATGGCAGAGACTGTACCACCTGTGGCAGCAGAGGAAATTCTGCGTCCATAGAGTCCTAAAAACACACAGATTCTACACAGGTGCCACTGAAAGCATCCAGTCCATGAATATTGTATCCTGGTACTGTAACTGCAGAGAGTGATCTGCCTAACAGCCAGATCTGCTCTCACCCACATGCAAACCACCTACATCAGTCGCTGCTGGACCAGAGCCATCAGAATTATTAAATCCTCCACCTCCTATCCCCCCTTAGTCTCCTTTGCTCAAGGCTGAACAGATTCAGTTCCGCTAACCTCTCCTCGTAAGACATTCCTCTAAGACCAGGAATCATTCTCGTAGCTCTTCGTTGCACCTTTTCTAAGGCAGCAATGTCCTTCTTGAGGTATGGTGACCAAACCTGCACACAGTATTCTAGGTGGGGTCTTACCAAGGAATTATATAAGTGTAACATCACCTCCCTTGACTTAAACTCCACACATCTAGAGATATAACCCAACATTCTGTTCGCCTTTTTTATTGCTTCCCCACATTGGCGAAAGTGGGACATGGAAGCATCAACATACATACCGAGATCTTTCTCGTAATCAGCTACCTTTATTTCAGTGGAACCCATAAAATATCTGTACTGTATATTTCTGCTCCCTGCATGGATTACCTTACATTTATCTGTGTTAAATTTTATCTGCCAAGTATGAGCCCATTCGCTAATTAAATCCAGATCCCGTTGAAGCCTCTCTGCTGCTAGATTAGTATCTGCTACCCCGCCCACCTTAGTGTCGTCTGCAAATTTAACCAGTTTACTGTATGCATTCGTGTCAATATCATTAATGTAAATTAGGAACAATAGTGGTCCTAAAATTTAACCCTGCGGTACCCCACTATAAACGGAGGCCCACTGTGACATAGTGCCTCTAATAACTACTCGCTGCTTCCTATCAGTTAGCCAGTTTTTGATCCAAGCTGCCACAGTTCCTAAAATTCCTGCAGCTTTAAGCTTTAACAAGAGCCGTTTGTGGGGGACAACATCAAAGGCTTTCTGGAAATCTAAGTAAATCACATCATAGGCCTTTTTGTGATCAATTTCACTTGTAGCTTCCTCAAAGAACTCAAGCAGATTCGTTAAGCAGGATCTACCTCTCCTAAATCCATGTTGGCTATCCTTTATAATGTTATTTGCATCTAGGTAATCTACCATTTTCACTTGAATTATAGCTTCCATTATTTTTCCAGTAATGCTAGTTAAACTGATTGGCCTATAGTTTGCTGGATTACTTCTCAAGCTATCTGGAATCTCAACTTGGACAAGCCTAAAGATATGTATTGACACATGATTGATCCCTGTCTTTCCCTGTTAAGTTCTTCATCTCCTGTTTGGCCAGCAGATGTCCTGGGCATCCCATTTTCCCAATGATTCCCGAGGTTGGCATTGTTCTCTTCCCTGGTGTGTAACTTTGGGCTTCCTGGGCCACTGTATATCTGAATGGGCTACGCATGCAGCTTACAACTGTGCCCCCTACCATCATAGGTTTGTGGCTGGTCAGAAGCCAACTGCAGCTTTATTGGAGATTATGAGTTTTGTTTTCCCTTTGTTCTTGCGTTGATGTCATTTTTGTTGGTTCTTTGTTTTCCCTGTTTGCATGTACCTGTTGTTGCTCTGTTTTTGTTCCTGTGATGCTGCTTTTGCTGGCTCCTTGATATCTGACTTGCCTGTATTTCCCCAAAATAGTTTTTATTGTTAGTTTTCCCTTGTGTTAGTTATAGTCTAATTAGTTCTTGTTTTCCACCTGCCTCAGTTTTACCCCTCATGGTCTCTTTAGTTTCTTGTTGTTTATTCTTATAATAAAATTCCATTTTCTTTTATGCTGCAACATGGATTGTCTGTTCTTCCATCATGCATCACCATAACATTCCATGTCCATTGCAATCTGCACACCTTGGTTTATTATTTTGCCACTTGCATTCTGCTTTCTCCTTTGCAGTCTTTACACACATGCCTAATCATATTCTATGCACCTTCACCCTGTCTTATATATTGTTGCATTTTATTTTAAATGTATTTCAATTTCTTTTTCACAGTCCAAAGAGCAGCCAGATTTTAATTTTGCTGCAAATTGCACTTATATAACTGTATATGACAAATAAAAATATTGAATCTTGAATAATAAATGTTGCTACAGTGGATTCAGGACACCCGGCACTAGGTTATTCACCCGGCATAGGACTAAGGAAAATGTAAGGAAAATGGACGGACGGTTGGATGGATTTAGAACAAGGAGGGACAGTGAAGAGAAATAAAAATTAAAGACGGTGACCCAAGTGAAATGACGGTTGACACAAGAGGGCGACATGCGTCTTTTTCATTGGAGTGTAGAAGTAGCACAGTAGTAAGACGGGAGTAATAGCAGACCGCTGGTCCCTTATTTCTCTCCCATCTGTCTCCGTGAAGACAGTGACTTCAAATATTTTAAATAATCGCTATTTGTATCTCATGTCTGAGTTATAATCGTCATTTGTGTTTCTTGTTAAGTTTTCGTTCTCTCGCTCTATTTCTTGCTAGTATTCTGCGTCACATCCTCTTCAAGAATTATGTAATATAGAAATTGCTTTGTAACTACGAAAAACCCATCTTTGTGGAAAAAAACAGCGACTCGCCCTTCACATTTTAGGGAGAACTGTAAGACAGTGTATTTCTGGCATTTTCCAATCTCATGCAAGTCTCTGATATTCGCATATCGCATATGTGGAACAAACTAAGAAGATTTCTTTGAATTATCCTCCAAAAGTTATTTTACGACTGGGGTGCCGCGTTCTACGCAATAAAAACTAGCCAAAAATGAAGTGATATAAACCAACCACAATACTTATATTTACAAAATAGGAAAACTATATCTATACTAAATCTAACCCTATATAGCATGTAAAACTATTTACAGATAGAAAGTAATCTCACAAAAGTTTAGTTCTATACTAAAGAAAAATTATAAACACCTGGTTTAGAGATGATTGGAGGTCAGATCAAAATAAATGCATTTAATGATAACATAAGTAAGAGCAGACTTCGTCAGTTTACCCAATCCGGCATAACGATTTCAAAATGAATCAACAGGTGACAGTCTAATAATTTTAAAAGATTTTATAATGAAATATTGTACTATTAAATCATGTTACGTAACATCACAATAAGAACATATACCTGATTTTTTAAACGATGGCGAATATTTCTGCAATCAGAATCATTTTGTGCTCTAAAAATAAGCAACTGCATGAACACTAATTACTCCATGCTTTGAAAAAACAGCTATGAATTTTACTGTTCTTAAACTGCCCGAAAATTTGAATTAAAATACCATTAAGTGAGATCAAAATACTTCGCTGGATTACAGCTGACTGAAAAAAATACACCACGTATTATTTTATTAAATATTAGGGTGAAGTGTAAGCAGCGTTTCTGGCTCGGTGCATCACTGAATGGTAGGGTACTTTAAGAATTTAAGTATTTAGGAAGTGAATCTACGCTGAAAAATGCCCCCCTTTTGATTTACATTCAGCAGGTGCCCAATAAAATAAATTTGTTGTTCCAATACTTCTTTAAGAGTAATAGAGAAATTTATCTACTGCCTTAGCGCTGGATTCATTGTTGCTCGCCAGCCAATCGTATAATCTGACGACACGATGGAGAATCCTTAGGTGCGCTATAAAAACCCGCGCTGACGGCTAGTATGACACCTACGACAGTCGGGAGCGCTTTTGGGGGTGCTGAGAGCTCCACGGTGCCCAGTAATCCTGAAATACACACGAGTCCGAACCGGGAACATGCAGCCGTCACAGTGGCTGATCTACCTGGGCCTCTTGGTTGCGTTTTCTCCAGTAGGTCTAAGCGATATCACAGCCCCCAAGTCCTCCGGAGGCACGGAAAACAGCGAGCAGTGCCCGACATGCGAGTTTAGAGAGCAGAGCAAGCTGCTCAGGCTGCAGGCCATCAAGAGCCAGATTCTCAGCAAGCTCCGCTTGAGGCAAGCACCCAACATCAGCCGGGAGGTGATCAAGCAGCTCCTGCCCAAGGCTCCCCCGCTGCAGGAGCTCCTAGACCAGTACGACGTACTGGCAGATGACAGCAATGATGGACTGATGGATGAGGACGACGAGCACGTCACCACAGAGAGCATCATAGCCATGGCCACTGAACGTAAGTGGGACACGTCATCCTGCGCAGCGGACAGTAGTGTGAGGGCAAACTTTGAACAGCATCGTTGCCAATTTATAAGGGAATTATGGTTATTTTATTTTTTGTCAAATAAAAATATTCTGCTTTAGCGTTTAATTCACCACAAACGAGTTTACAGATAGAACCCAGAGACATGCAAAAGAGATTTTAAAGAAGAACTAGGTATTTTTAAGCTTTATATCATTGTCACGCATTTGGGGTTACACTTTTAAGAAATTAGTTTTCATTATGTATTGGATGATTTGACTGTATTATGGTTGCATTGTAAATGTACTATTAATTGGCTTACACACAGAAAGAAGAAAAGGCCTGTAACAATTTTATAATGTGCATCACTATGCGAAATATGACATTTCCTCGTGACTTAAATATTTATTTGTTCTCCCTTTAATATTGTATGTGAACAATTTTATTTTCTGTTTTATTTGTTGCAGTATTTGGGAATCTCTGATTAATTTCCTTCTCATTTCCCTCTTAGCTGAGCCCAGTGTGCAAGCTGATGGAAAACCAAGATGCTGTGTTTTCTCCTTCAGTCCGAACATTCAGCCCAGCCGCGTGGTCCGTGCGCAGCTCTGGATTCACCTGCGGCCGGCTCACGAAGCTACCACGGTGTTCCTGCAGATCTCGCGCTTGCGCCCGCTCACTGAGGGTGCAAGGCATGTCCGGATCCGTTCTCTTAAGATAGATGTGAGTGCCGGGATCAGCTCCTGGCAGAGCATAGACGTGAAGCAGGTGCTGCAGGTGTGGCTGCGGCAGCCGGAGACCAACTGGGGCATCGAGATAAACGCACTGGACACCGAAGGAAACGATCTGGCTGTCACGTCCACGGAAGAGGGGGAAGAGGGGCTGGTGAGTGCTTTGCAACATTTATTTTATTACCCGCTCCAGCCATTAAATTATCAATGTACATCTGAATATCGCAATATGTGCAGATAATAACAGAGGACAGTAAATCTCCTAATATCCATTCTGCACGAAGACGCATCACTGAACACTTTAGAAAGCAAGTACATTTCAACGAGGCATCTCTTCACTATTATGACATCTAGATTATCATGAATAATTTATTTATTCTGCATATTACTGTACAACTAAACGGTAGGCTGATTCAGAGTTGGCTTAAAAGGTTTCAAAGGGTTTTTTTTTTGTCAGGGATCAGCGAATGATTCATGGTCAGGGATATGGTGAATGGGTGAAAATGTCTCCCTAATGAATGCAGCTGTTGAAATCAATAGATCTTATCAGTTGTTTTGTCCTGGTATGAACTGGGCTGCTTCACTCAACAGCAAATCTCGCCTTTACTTGTGCAATACAGTAACCCAACCCCAAAGGTTAACATTGCCATACAAGAACTTAAAATCTGCTGAAAGTTTCAGACTTTAAACTTCTCCTTGTATTGTTTTTGAAATGTCTCACGACATTCCCCCTGCATATGTTAGCACACTGCATGCAGTATGGCACCTTCTCTTAGGTTGCTGGCATTAATACCCTTTGCCGTCTGTCCAACACAGCTGCCCTTTATGGAAGTGAAGATCTCTGACAACAGCAAGCGTCTGCGACGTGAATCCGGCCTCGACTGCGATGAGAACTCACCCGAGTCACGCTGCTGCCGCTACCCGCTCACTGTTGACTTTGAGGACTTTGGCTGGGACTGGATCATTGCCCCGAAGCGCTATAAGGCCAACTATTGCTCTGGGGAGTGCGAGTACATGCATCTGCAGAAGTACCCGCACACGCACCTAGTGAACAAGGCCAACCCACGTGGCACTGCCGGCCCCTGCTGCACCCCCACCAAGATGTCACCCATCAATATGCTCTACTTCAACAGGAAGGAGCAGATCATCTATGGCAAGATCCCCTCCATGGTGGTGGATCGCTGTGGGTGCTCATGAGCTCCCACTAGAAGCAGGGTAGGGAGGCAGGGTAGAGGCTGATGGGTGAGGGTGGGGGATAGGATGTGGGTTGGGGGAGGGATTTGTCAGCCTGAGGGATTTCTGTGAAAAAAAGTAATTGATCTGTGCATTAATTCAAAATGTGGTGTGTGATAGGAACAGAGGAGGTAAGGGGAAGCCTGGTGTGTTTGGGTGTGGGGGGGGGGGTCAGATGGAGAGGGGCTGCGGGGAGAGTACAGCACACACTGCTACACATACATGATTTACACACCCCCTGCCCATTCAGTCCCACCCCAGCTTCCCGAGCTCACACCAACAACCTTACAAATATGTGAAAACAGATAGTAAAATGCTTGGTGTTTGTTTGGCAAGGAAAACAAAAAAAAATGTTGAAAGAGCCTGCTGTCTAGGACCCCCCCCCCCCAACAACCATGTAAAAGTTTTCCCAATTTACTGTCTTTGTGGGTGCATGTTGTCCTGTATGAACCCTCAGAGAGACAGTAACACACACAGCCACACACGCAAACAGCGCCTCCTAGCACACCACCTTTGCAATACACTGCCGCTGACATTTGTGGGTCGGACACACCTGCTGTTCGTTTCATTATACTTACAAGGCAAGCTTCCTGATTACAATATCCACTATGTGCCATACACAGCTGAGTTACTATGGTTAATCAGTGCTATTGGAGAGAATGACTTGAATTCGTGGCTTTCCGAATGCAGTTGACACTTTGAGATGTGTACAAGGCAGATGATGTAGAAGCACTGCTGTCTCTGCCCGTCCAGTGGTACAGTTTGCACTACGGCAGACCAATGGACAGAATTGGTTGCTACAGAAGTTGTAAAAACTGATTTTTATATGTTCGCTAATTTCTGTTGTATACAATGCAGTATTGTGTTGTATACAGTGCAGTATTGTGTTGTATACAATGCAGTTGTTTCCATTACCTGTTCCATTATTTTTTAACCAATAATGCATAAATCCTTTAACTAGCAGAAATGATGTACAATAACAAATCTGTAATATGTAACTAATAAAGGTGCTTGCTTTTGAGTTGAGCTCTTTTTTAAAAAATTCAAGTTTTCATGAGCATTCAGAATGAATTCTTCCCAGGTAAAATCTGCCATTAGAAGATTCCATCCATCCATCCATTTTCAGTACTGCATATTCAGTTTAGTGTAGAGGATAGCAAGGTAACACAGAAATAATAAAACACATAGAACAGATAGTCCCACTTGTTTTTGTGAAATTACACACAGAGTTCGGTGAACACGGTAAGTCTGTTGTATGAAGTGTGTGGCTTCACACTCAGAGCAGCAGATATCACGTAATGAGTATAAAGCTCTTAATAAGAAAACAGCCTTCCCTCCTTATGCAAATTATTATAGATAACGCAAGTTTGTAAGTGTAAGTGTGTAAGTGAAAACGGCTGAACAGGAATACTGGTGACCAAGAAACTCAATGCTTTCAGCCTCACAGCAGTGAAAGCCAGCTGGTGTGATTAATGAAACATACCAGGGGTGTGTCTGCATCACATCCATGGCACTGACTGAATGACCTTTGGCTAGGCTGTGTATCTTTTTGGATTTTTGTACTAGTTCGGTCACACTCCAAACCGTGAAATTAAGCTTCTCAATTTTTGTTGTCCTTAAGCACTGGCTGGTGGGGGGGGGGGGGTAGTTGATAAGGAAATCACCTGTCGTTTACGATCATGCACATTGTACATCCTAGTGGAGGCAGGCCACTACTCAGGGCCAATAATGATATAATGTTCTTTCCAGTCTGATGGGTTTTTGGGGTTGTAAACCACTGAAACACATAACACAGCAGCAGATGGGTTAGTGAACTCCATCATTCGCTAACTGTCACTGAACATCTACTAAAAGACCCAAAAGTCAGTTTACATTAATGCTGCATGTTTAATACCAAAGTCTACTCTACCCCTCCAGTAGGGGGTGACCTATGCAATATTACATGCAACCTACATTCTTACCTGCAGTGAGTGGGGCTGCTGTCATGGCTACCATTGATATTGGTACAGATTTACAGGGAAATATAACAGAATAATAATTTTCAAGGCCATTTCTTGAGATGAAAGCCTTTCAATTCCTGATGATATTTAGAAGTGGTTTGTTTCTCAAGCCAATAAAGACCATCTGTTCAGGACATAATGCACTTCTACACACAGATCTGACCAGTATGTAAAATTAGATGCACCTGGGAGCAAAATGACTATACAAGAATTTCCAGATGGTGGTTAAGACTCATTCCTGTGACTGCTGGGATAAATGGTTTCTGTATACATCTTTAATGCTGCAACAAACAGGCAAAGTTTCCAAGGTGGCTGGTTAGACAATTTTTTTGGAGTTTTACAATGAATCTTTTTTACTTTTTCTTTGGAAATAATCCTTAATAGTTATTTACTTCAAACAGATATGAGGAAGGCTTTATTTAGCATTGATCCACCACCTGGATTAAACACCAGTGAGTAAGAGTCTTGCCTACTGGTGTAACTACCAACATCACTGCAGGGTTTGAAACATGACTCCCTCCGTGAGTGACTCTTTAAGGAGGCATCTCTGCAACCTGGAGGGGCTTCTGTCAACATGCATGAGAGCAGAAGGGCATTCGGTGCTTCAGCAGACAGCAGAGTTTTTCTGTGAAAAAGACCTGGAACCTGTATGACTGTAGAGTCACAGAAATTATGTGCTTTTAAAGTATTAGTCATTATTTGGTCTCTGTGAGCCCCTGAACATCTTGTTTACCCAACTCCATTTTAAACATATCATGAGTGTCCCCTGGGGGTATACACAGCAGGTACAGAAATACCACAATAATAATTCTACAGAACAAGAAAGTGGGGCTAAGGGACTTCTATGGCAGTACTATCTACGTGATGAGGACTGAGGATTGAGGACTGTATGGGGGGGGGCGTAGGAAAGCCACTTCCAGCTGTAAGTAAATGAATGGAATAGGGAGAGGACAGTGGCCCGTAAAGGATGCAGACGCACAGCTGCTGACAGCTGCCTGTTGTCGACATTGATGAATTTACCCTGAACAGCTTTGCCCAAAACAAGGCCACATTTTTCCACCCTCCAGGGGAATGTGCGTATTTCCCAAGGGTGCACTCACCCCCGTGAATCCACAGCGTGATGAATGACATTGCAAACCTGCAGGAAATCGAGCCTGGCTTGGGTCCTTGCACTCCACATACATTTAGCTGAAAAGATATATTCACCACAGTCACAATTTTGACAGTAGGCAGGACGCAGTTAACAAGCAGCTGATCCATCTCCTGCACCTGACGGGCCTTTTTTTACAAGACACCTTTACGACAGTATTTCATTTAAACACACCAGGCTGAGCCCAGAGCCGTTGCAGGGCTGTTAAAGCAGTGCTCCCATGGCGCAGCGCTGACAGGGATTGAGGATGGATCTCCCCCTGTGGAGGCTCACCAGGCCAGGGCCCATTTCCTCATGTCATCGTGAAGCCGAAACGGCAGCCAGACACAGCCTCTGTCAAGCATGTGTCAAAAGAGCTATATATCAATATTTCTGGGAGTGGGGGGGTGTGGCGCCATGTAATTGGGACATTTCGATGGGCACATAAAGTCCCGTGAACAGTTACAACATGCCTAACAACTACAAAATATATGAACAACAAGGAGGGAGAGGCAAGCCTGCAGAATCTGCCCTTCACAGCCCAGATCATGGAAAACATGAAATATCAGCAACAATAGTAAATAATAAAAACTTCTCACACATATAACTATGGGCAGCCCCTATTCATAGCCACTTGAACAGATTCTGCGTAAGGAAGATGTAACCCTGTGTAATAGAGATTACTCTGTGTGATGGGGATGACTTTCTGCAATGGAAATGATTCTGTGAAATAGAGATGACACTTTCCAATGGAGATGTAATCAAGATGATCTTATGTAATAGAGATGAATTTCTGCTGTGGACATGATTCTCTGTAAGGATGACACTATATAATAGAGATGACTGTCTATAATGGCGATGACTCTTGTAATGGTAAAAACAGGATTTTGTCCTCTAGTTTCCATGTTCCAATTAAACGTTCCTCACTTTTATCCACTTTATTAGGAGTTGGATGTAAATAGTGCAGAGATAACTCATTGTAATGCAGATGACCCTGTAAAATAGAAATTATTCTCTCTAATGGCGATGACTCTGTCTATTAGAAATGACTCTGTGTAACAGAGATGTCCACTCTATGGTAGGTCAGCTGATTAGCTCTCTGTTCAGGGTGCGACTCTGATCTCTGTCTTTGAATCATTTTCTCTTTCAGCAGAAAAAATTGCACCTGTCATTTTGGCACCAAACCAATCTTCACATCATTAATTTATCGGACTGCAATATTCATGGAGGAAATTGAGAGCACAGCCCTCATCAAGTGGAAATGCAGGAGCATGAGGAAATTAATGATATCAGGTCTAAATCTTAGGGGAGGACTATTAAAATCCCTCAGCCTGCTGCTTCAATTAGTAAAGTTTTCATTGGCATGGCACAGCTATGGTTACACAGCATCAGCAAATAGTTCCTGGGTCTGAAAATCATTATGGGGACGATTTGGAAAAGTGAGACTTCCTGCAGTCTGTTAGTATGTCAGGAACACCTTTTTAATCTCTCCTCCTGGTGAAAAGTGGGCTCCGTCAAGTAAGGATGTCATAAATATCAATGATCCCATTAATTGACCATCACCACAGTGACAAAGAGGCGGGTGACTCAGCGGAGAAGGACCTGATTCACCACCCCTCAGTCAGAATGGTAGGAGGGTCAGTAACATTTAACATAACCTCAGTGTAACCCCAGTCTCTGTAATGCTATGCAGACCCTGTAAATTGAAACTGTATTGGTGGCTAATTAAATAATATACAAATACCTATGTAAAGAAACCTTACATTAAAGCATCCTTGACATGGATAACATCCCTGGTTTCAAAGGAGCAAACCTCTAGTAGACGGACAGTAGCCCCAGAATGGGGTCCTGAGTGTTGAAAACAGAGGCACACTATCCCCTCATGGGAAACAGCGTGCTAATTAATTACGTACATGTGTGTTTTTATTTGTTCGGTTATTAGCCATTAAAGGGCATGTGGAGTTAGCTGCAGTAGATTTGAGCCCTTAAAGGTCTTTCTTTCACGCTCCATGAAAATGTCTTTGGATGGGATCCGTTTATTGTGCTTCAGGGAAGCCAGCTATCGCTTCACCGCATAAATCTGAGGCTAATAAAGCCTCTAAAGAAACTGTGCAGACGGTGGGGCACAATTTATGCTTCCTGTCAGCTGCCGAGCTTCTCAAGGGCCCCACACAGCGAACATCAAGGCCGATCATCAGAACCGGAAGAAAGTCCAACCTGGACCCCTGGTGCCACGCTTCTCATTGGCCCCACACAGTGAGCATCAAGGCCGATCATCAGAACCGGAAGAATGTCCAACCCGGACCCCTGGTGCCACGCTTCTCATTGGGCCCCACACAACAAGTATCAAGGCTGATCATCAGAACCGGAAGTAAGTTCAACCCGGTCCCCCGGTACCACGCTTCTCAAGGGCCTCACACCGTGAGCATCAAGGCAGTTTGTCAAAACCGGCAGGATTCGACCCAGTCCCATGGTACCACAGCCTCTCAAAGGGTTAGCACTTGTACATTTATGAAACATCCCTCAGTAAATATCGGATCCCGAATGCTAACAAATTAATGAGACTCTATGACTCATCTGGTACAGGCAGCAGTTTGGAACTATAGGATTAATAACAAACTAAGGAGGGTAAGAATATATAAAGCTGATAAGTATTGCTAGATTGAGCTTGGTTAAGCAAATTAGTGACTGGATGCGATTCTAAAACAGCCTATTACTATGTACAATCCTTATACACTCACCTAAAGGATTATTAGGAACACCATACTAATACGGTGTTTGACCCCCTTTCGCCTTCAGAACTGCCTTAATTCTATGTGGCATTGATTCAACAAGGTGCTGAAAGCATTCTTTAGAAATGTTGGCCCATATTGATAGGATAGCATCTTGCAGTTGATGGAGATTTGTGGGATGCACATGCAGGGCACGAAGCTCCCGTTCCACCACATCCCAAAGATGCTCTATTGGGTTGAGATCTGGTGACTGTGGGGGCCATTTTAGTACAGTGAACTCATTGTCATGTTCAAGAAACCAAGTTGAAATGATTCGAGCTTTGTGACATGGTGCATTATCCTGCTGGAAGTAGCCATCAGAGGATGGGTACATGCTGGTCATAAAGGGATGGACATGGTCAGAAACAATGCTCAGGTAGGCCGTGGCATTTAAACGATGCCCAATTGGCACTAAGGGGCCTAAAGTGTGCCAAGAAAACATCCCCCACACCATTACACCACCACCACCAGCCTGCACAGTGGTAACAAGGCATGATGGATCCATGTTCTCATTCTGTTTACGCCAAATTCTGACTTTACCATTTGAATGTCTCAACAGAAATCGAGACTCATCAGACCAGGCAACATTTTTCCAATCTTCAACTGTCCAATTTTGGTGAGCTCGTGCAAATTGTAGCCTCTTTTTCCTATTTGTAGTGGAGATGAGTGGTACCCGGTGGGGTCTTCTGCTGTTGTAGCCCATCCGCCTCAAGGTTGTGCGTGTTGTGGCTTCACAAATGCTTTGCTGCATACCTCAGTTGTAACGAGTGGTTATTTCAGTCAAAGTTGCTCCTACTATCAGCTTGAATCAGTCGGCCCATTCTCCTCTGACCTCTAGCATCAACAAGGCATTTTCGCCCACAGGACTGCCGCATACTGGATGTTTTTCCCTTTGCACACCATTCTTTGTAAACCATAGAAATGGTTGTGCGTGAAAATCCCAGTAACTGAGCAGATTGTGAAATACTCAGACCGGCCCGTCTGGCACCAACAACCATGCCACGCTTAGAATTGCTTAAATCACCTTTCTTTCCCATTCTGACATTCAGTTTGGAGTTCAGGAGATTGTCTTGACCAGGACCACACCCCTAAATGCATTGAAGCAACTGCCATGTGATTGGTTGATTAGATAATTGCATTAATGAGAAATTGAACAGGTGTTCCTAATAATCCTTTAGGTGAGTGTATACAAATATGTAAGAAAAAATTGCAATAACAACCATTCTTTTATTAATTTAGCTTAATATTTACTGATTATTAAACCCAGACTTACATAGAATCTTATTTAAGCAGATTAAATAGGACTGTAAAGTATGACTGGAGCACAAGTGCATTATAGCAGTAAATAATTTTGGTACTTAATCACTGACCATGGGTCGAGCTCCTCGGCCTGAAGCATTGTTGTTGCTTGACTTGTAGCAATTTCTTTGCTTTTATAGTTTCTGTCAATTTTAAAGATTATAATTGTGCATTGATTTACTACTGCGATTCGGAGGCCCAGCATTACATATGCGGTTATAGAAAATTAATCAATACTCTTCAGATTTGAGAATTTCATTGTGGCATGGTATAATTTAATATTATAATTTTAATTCCATCACATCCCCTGATTAAAAGAGAAGCACCTTCCCGCATGTTAGTCTGTGACACCATGACTAACCATAATAATGTAGACGCCAATTCCCTTCAATGCGTAGGGGTTTTTGGGACCACTTCCTCATTTGAGACCTGTCTTGGCTGATTTGAGTGGGTGAAAACAGCAACTTCTCTGCTCCAAAAAATCCAGCGTAAACATAAACAGTTGCTGGAGCCTGCCCAAGCACAATGTCTCATTTCAGACATTGCGTTGGTGTCCTCCGGAGAGCGTTAACGGGAACAGGTGCTCAGTGGTACTAGACAGTGAATCCAGCTAGTCGCTTCGTCTTAAGGGCTTTGCCAAAGTCAACAGCTCTGCCCATCCCCCTCCCCCTTCTCTTTGGGGTCATACTGCTAGATTTTGGGAATTGAGGACATATTGAGCTGCCCCTGGGTGAAAAGGCAGTCTTGTACAGTTCCGTGGGCCCTGCATGAGTAGCAGAGACCTGCCACTCTGATGTCAAGCTGATGACAATGGGTATTGAAGGTGATTCACAAAATTGTAATTTATTAATGTACATTTAATAAATCTGGACATTAATACAGTGCATAGAAAAAAAATATTCATGAATAGAATTAAAACAAAGTTCTTTAATGAGAAACCATCACATAAGGCTGTCAGTTTCCAGTTGGGTGAAAGTAGTAGCGGGACGGGTGATAAACAGGCCAATTTTCCCTTCCCAGCATGCTCAGCAACTCGTGGGGGGGTCCTGCTCCGTCACTGGGACCTTGGCCAGTGGATGGAAGAATGGGCGTCCATGCAGGCAGGTGTGGCGTGCGGTGCCCAGTTGCCGGTCCAGCCGAGACAGGGTGTCCCTCACATCCTCCTGAGACAAGCAGAGGGGAAGCTGCCGCACAAGGCGCACTGCCTCTCCCTGCATATGCGTGTCAGCAGGCATGCCGGACCACGTGCGGGGTGGAAGGGGGCAGAAGAATCATTAACCCTCAGAGCTATACTACAAGCATCAGCTACAATTTTATTTATTCAGCAGATGCTTTCATCCAAAAGCCAGTCCCTGGAGCAATTGGGGTGTAGGGCCTTGTTCAACGGCCCAATGATGAAATCACTACTGAGATTTTGCTGGGATCTGAACCAGTGACCTTCTGATCACAGGCAGTGTCTTAAACTAGTAAGCCACACACTGCTTCCCAAACTTTGTCCTCTGCCCATGGTCCCTCAAACCAGACCTGTTTTCTGACACAGCCGACCGAAGCAAATTTACTGCTGTAGCTCCCCAAAGTTAATTTACAGAGCAATATTGAACCCAGAAACAATTACATTATGAAAAATGAGATTGGGAGCCTCTCCTTTAACTCCAGCAGAAACAGCAGAGCTGGTGAGGTGAGGGCGCTGCGTACCTCCAGGTAGTTGCAGACCTTGAGAGGCCTGCACTCCTTCACGCTCGCCGCCTGCCTCTCGACCACAGCCCTCAAAATTTCCTTGAGATCGCCTACGCCGAAGCAGGGGATGCAGTCAGCCATTGCAGCCACTTCCAGATGTGGCTCTGGGGACAGAGGGCCTGGCCAAGCGAAGCGGAAAACAAGCATTAATATACTCTGGGCAGTAAAGTTTCTCCAGGAAAGAATAATAAATAAATATTTTGATTTACAATTTGGGGCAACACCAAGGCAAACACACGGCATGCCAAATAGAGTGCTAAATGGCTATTACAATGTCCTCCTGGGCTGGAGATGGGTTTAGCATGAAGGCTCCAGCTCAGCCTGTCCAGGGAGGACAGGCACCGTGTTTTCAGGATCT
This sequence comes from Paramormyrops kingsleyae, assembly GCF_048594095.1. Taxonomy (NCBI): domain Eukaryota; kingdom Metazoa; phylum Chordata; class Actinopteri; order Osteoglossiformes; family Mormyridae; genus Paramormyrops; species Paramormyrops kingsleyae. Next base: position 61,612,828 of record NC_132797.1, read on the forward strand.
GTTATGCAGGCAGGGGTGTTCCCAAGGCCCTGTGCTCCTCTCCAACACTAACAAACATTGTGGGACATTAAATAATTACAAAAGAAATTGACGGTCCCCAATGCAGAAGAAATGTTAATGATAATGCTCCAGGCATGCTTCTCTCAAATGCCTCTGCTGCATTATGTATACAGGACAGCAGGTGGCAGAAGGGTTAAGGAGAGCTGGGCTTCTTGTTCCCTGTGGTTCAGCTGAATGGCCTCAATTAACTGTCCTGCAGCATAAACAACAAAAACATGTTTTGGGTGGAGAAATCCGCCAGCTGATGGAACCAAGCGAGTTTCTCAGACTAATCTCTAAAGGGCAACAGAGTGAAGCCAAATCCCTCTCAGAGTTCAAACACTGGCCAGCTCCTGAGCCCGAGTTAACCGGGGTCACACTCAAACCTGCAGCCAGGGCCCGGGCTCCAGGGGGGATAAGGAGCACGCAGGATTGGGAGACAAGGTAATCCTAAAGCAAATGTGTGCAGCAAACAGCACCATGAACACAGCCAGAAGTTACCAGAGACCAAAACAGCCAGAGTGGGAACCTGACATCTTCTTGAAGGTCAAACAGGCACGACTCTGATGATCAACCCTATTGGTCCCATTTCTTTAAAATGTGATCCAGAACACTTAAGCGATCACGTAACAAAGGAATGAAATGGTAAATCACACCACACGCCTTTATATTTCAGGATCTGACATGATCATCAAACAGCACAGAACGACACCAGGTTGAAACAGTTTTTCTCTAGTCCGTTTCAGCCTGATCCGAAATGCCTGTATCCCATGAAAACGTGAACTTGATCTGCAGACCTCAGTGCCGTAATCCTCTTATTTACTCACCCGCTTCTGACATTTGCTAATCATTTATAAACTATGACATTTAAAATGTCCAGCATTTTGAAATGCTCAAAATGTTGTTCTTCTAAATGAAAACAGGTAAACCCAGAGACCTTTAAACAGCAGGATGTAAGCAGCTTGATGTGAAGGAGGAATGACCCCCCTCCCCCATTACACTTTATTTTAAAGGTGGGTGGAGGCTGTTAATTCATCCCAGAGATAAAGTGGTGAAGTCCCAGCAAAAAAGCCTTAGATGATAAAATTAAAACACATTCAGCAGATTTACAAAATGCTCTTTATCCATTCTGGAAACATTTATTTAAATGGCAATTCTCATACAATTTTAGCTATATCATTTCCTAACTTAACAGAACCTAGCAGCAATAGAATAATTAAAAAATTATTTAATTTCTGAAATGTGATTTCAGGTGAACCGCACTGAGACAGGTTTGAGCAGTACATGGTGGGGGGGGGGGGGGTTGAGGTTGTACAGTGCGTACCAGGGATCTGCCGGATCTGGAAGCCGTTGGCCACGAGCCTGGGGTCGGTAAAGTAGGCGGCCCCGCTCAGCTCGGGAGGGTCCTTCTGCATGCTGCACAGAGCCCTCATGTTTGCTGGGTCACCCAGGACACTGGGGGCAGCAGAAAGTGTGTGAGGGAAGCTGGTGGTATCATGGGTGGCTGGGGATCCCGGCCCTTACCTGTTGGTTAAGGTGACCGGGGCATCCAGCAGGCGGGTGGGGATGATGTTGGTCTCCAGCAGTTGGGTGAAGAGAAGCACCTCCTCTATGCGGGACGGGTCCAGCAGCAAGAGGTGGGAGCCGCGCAGGATGACCCAGGCGCTGTGTGAGGGCAGGCGGCCCACGAGCTGCACCCCCCCTGTATCTGAGTCGATCCGGCGGCCCATTGTGGTTCTGATCAACCTCTGCCTCAGTGCCGCCAGGCTGAACGCCACTGGGATAGACTGCTTCTCTGGAGGGAGCTTCTTCTTACTGGGAGGCTGGAGGAACAGCTGGTCCAGGACCTGCAGGTTTGACAGAGGGGCCTTGCGTTTCTGGCCTGGACCAGCAGGAGGAGATGGCCTGGGATGCTTTTCTGAGCTCACTCTCTCTGCAGCCCGCTTTGACTGGAGGTGATAGCGCAGTAGGTCCTTCTCAGCCTTCTCCTCATACCTGGAATGGACCGGAAAGTGGTAGTTAAACCAGCAGCAGCTTAGTTTCAAGGCATCTTTGCCTGTAGCTCAACAAGAAGGGCACGGGGCTAACATTGCACAGGTCATGGGTTCAATTCCCATGAAGTATATGTAAAAAGTACTTCCCTCTACTGTAAGTCGCTTTGGATAAAAATGTCCCATAACACAATTATTCATCGACAATAAATAAGAGCTGCCTCCTCAGGAGCGCTCACTGAAACACGGTGATTATTCTGAATTGCTAATCTTGACTTAAAAGACACAAACCAGGCTAAGCGATGAAAACCTTCACAGGTTTGTGCTTAAGATCTCTTCAGGCCACTCTGTCAATCCCGGCACAATGTTTCTAAGTGGAATTAACCAGCCGAGAGTAACACAGGGAATGTTTTAAACATCAGCACTTCTACTAACAGACATTCAGTGTTAACGGTTTTCCTGGCTTGCGAGGGGAGAGGTCAGTGGCCGAAGGTACTGAAATACCTCACATTTCACAGACAGGATCATATACAATATACTCTGGATAACCTGAGTGGCTCTGTGGGATTAGGGGGGGGGGGTTAAGCACAGGCCAGGGAATGTGGTAAGGGGGGGGGTAGGGGGGGAAGAGGAAGGCAGAGCGAGGAAGAGCAGAGGGAAGAGGCCACATTTTCCCAGAATTCCACTGCTCTGCCCAGTGGGACATAGCCAAGGACTGCGCGATAACGTGTAAATCTATAAGAGTGACTCACTTCACATGAATGTTTTTGGAAAATGGAGATCAGGCCGCTGCAAATCTAATGGGGAACCTGTCCACCTTCCAGCAAAGAAAACATGGAGCAAGAAGTTTACAGAAAAAAATAATAAATAACACAATGGCGTCTGGAAAGGCGGTCATGAAAAGAAGCGTAAATCAGTGGGTGACAGAGAAGGCAAACAAACTGGTGCTTTGCCCTGAATGTCTGAAACGTCTATCACACAGGGAACCTTCATCAAGTAAAGGGGGGGGCAGCAGTGTATCATGCAGAACCGCTGGGTTTATATGGTAAAGTGTGACCATTTAATAATGTGGGAATCCCTCATAGAAACCTCCCCTGCAGCAGAGCCGACTTTCCACGCTGTACTTCACACATGTGGCCTTTGGATGGTTTGCTATTAACATCACTATTATCTAGTTAATTAACTGAATTCCTGAATTCATAGCAAACCAAACCAAACTCACTTCTTCCTTTCTTGCACCCCCAGGTTTTTCCATCTCTCCTCCAGGGCGGTGCTCACATCCTGCTCACTGGCATCGGGCTTCTCCCGCTGGACAGTGGTCCGGTTCTCCTGCTCGAACATGGCGCTGGCTGACAGGGGCTGGCGCACAGTGCGGTTACTGATCAGGTCATAGGCTGTCAGTTTAGCCGCCTTCTTGGGCTCCGGCACAGACACATGGACCCTCATGGGCGAGATGGCCTGCCCCGTGTCCGGGTCCAGCAGCCCACGGCCCATACTCCAGCTCACCGGGGAGACCTCGGGAACACAGCTACTGCTGTCCCGACCTGGTTTGGGTCCATCCACAATGTCTGGCTCTGACACCCCGGTGACATTCGTGATGCCATCCTCGCCAGTCAGAGAGAGGTTCAGCTCAAAGCTGCATGAGCTGTTGATGACCCAGTCCTCTGACGAGGACGAGGAGCTTGTGTTTGCTGACCTGCTGGTGGTGTTTTCGCTCACAGGTTTCTCGCACTCAGAATGCCGGTCCGATGGTGTGACCTGGGCCGTGTCATCAACCGCAGGGGGCCCCGGACAGTCAGGGGCGGTTTGGCACACGGGGTCTTCCTCCACTCTGCACTTAGGGTCTTTTGGGACAATAGGGGGTGGCCCACTGGACTCCGGGCAATAGAGTGATGTCAGCATGGTTTCCAGGGCCAATAAAACAGCTTCCTGAAAACAGCAGGCAGGGAGTCTCTTCATATTGGAGGACATCAGTATACCAGGCTCACTGGCAAGGAACCGAACCTCCATATACATAAGGGTGAGGCTTACAGTGAGGGTGTGGTACCTTGCACTGAAGCATCACTTGGGTCTTGTCAGGGGTGAGGTTGACGTCGACGGCAGAGGCAGTGACAGTGACACTCAGCATGAGCGCTGGGTAGCGGCTGGGGGCTCCTTCCCCGCCAACATGGGCCCCATACTGTCGCTTCAGCAGCTACCGGATTGAGCAGGATGGAGAGAGCCATGGCCAGTGCCTGATATCAGACATGTGAAGGTCCCATGCCCACACTTCCAGCCCTTTGCCCCTCCCAAACCCCATGCCCACACTCAAGCCCCATACCTCAGACCCTGCACCCCTGCCAACCCCCCCCCCCCCCCAGGTCCCATCCTACCTTGAGAATGTCTCTGTGGTGGACAGGTCTATTGTTAATGAACACAAACGTGCGGTCAGGTGTAGTGGAGCTCATCAAGCTGGGGTTAGAGCCAGGTTTGGGGAAGAATCCTTCCAGAATGATCTGTGGAGAGTGGCCATGAGATGACATGGCACCAGCATTACCAGTCTGGGACTCCATGCTGATGCCGCCCCCCCCCCCACTGTGACCTCTCATCTAATTGCTGCCCCTGTGTGGAATGTCGTGGGCCCGTCAGGTAGTGATAATCTGCTCTCCAAATCTGACTGCTGGAAGGCAGGTTCTGGGCTGACCCAGACAGCAGCACGTCTCTTCTGGAAGCATCTGTTTTGCCAGTTAGACGGCTTGCGAAATCCACGGGTCAGCTAACGCAGGTGAACCCAACACCCCCAGCTCTGATGCAAAGAACACCTTTCCCGGGCGACCTTTACACGAGCGGGTCGCGTCCCGTTGCCTGTCGGAAATCAGCCTCCTGCGCCGTACCTGCGCACCGCCCGGAAGGAACACAGTTTGGCTCCGCAGAAGCGGCGTCGAGCGGAAAACCGCGCTGGCTGATGACTGATTACTCAAGCAGACCGCTCAGGGGAGGAGAAAATAAAATAAATAATAATACCAAACCATAAATTAGCATCTCGGGGTGGGAATTCCTAGAATTGTTGAAATATAATAAATTGGGGACAGAAACACATCCTTGTCTGGTAAAGACTTTCTGGAGCATCGGCCATAAGGAGAACCTGTGATACGTAAGCAGGAGCAGAGTGTTAATTTCAGCGGGGTAGGGCACATTTGATATAACGTCTAAACAAACAGAATATTCCCATGTGAACCATGCTCAGAGCTTAACAGAGCACAACTGTAGGCATGTACGACCGCATAACGATTCAGAAATCCCACAACGCTCAGTTTCAATCATAGATTCTGTGGATCTGAAGGCCAGTCTTGCCTGTATGCGAGCGGCCATGATATTCACCAACCGAGGGCAGATATCGACTAGCGGGTCACATGGAATACAGTTAATTAAATGACAACCCCGTGTGGCATTAAGGACATCTGACCCCATCAGCATGTCTGGCCAGGAGTAAGGAATGCATTAAAAACTAAAGATAATATTCAAACTAAGATATATTTAATACCCTGCAAAACCATACAGATTTCACAGAAATTTGGAATACACCTGTAAGAAGCCTGAGTGAAACTCCCTGTGGGTGATGTAGTCAAAAGTACATTAGACAGCAGCATAGCTTCTCTGTGACCTCCAACTGACCTCTGGCTGCTCCTGCCGATGCTGGAGAGGCACCATGGAGGCCACAGTGCTGGTTCCCAGTGCCGCCATCAGGGCTGTTCGGTGATCCAATGCCTTGGCCTTCAGCCAGACCACCGCCTGCACTGACACACAGGGAAAAGGTCAAGCCGACGGCTACCATGCACCTGCAGACAGGGTCAGAAGGGGAATCCAGCAAGACAACCATTCCAAGGGGATCCCGCCTTACATGTGGACAGGGACTCAGCATGGCCCTGCCTTCCGAGCAGGCACACATCACTTTCCACACAAACTGGTATGACATAAGCCTAACTGCAAATAATATTGGTGTGGCCTTTTCTGACCAATAATCTGCAGGTGTCCCTGAATAAGGTGCATGATTATTATCTTCATGGTTCAAGTTTTTTGTTTTTACACACCTGCAGCAGCACTGACTGAAAAACAGGGCATTGACAGGGGTCCCAAAACCAAGGAACCAAATGAATATCCTACTTCCTGTCCAGTACACCTCCAAGTCTCTCTTCAAAGTCTGCTGCAAGCACCTCACTTCCTGATATGCTCTGATCATTATTAACTACCAATTAACCAAGTAAAAATAAATAAATAGAAATACACACTTCTTATAACTGAAAATTTTAAGTTTGACCTTGGCTGGAAGAGTATCCATCATATACCAACCAATAAATGATCAGATGCATGAGGACCCCTTGTGGCAGAAAGAGATACTGCAGGGGGAAAAGAAGCTTTTGTGGCAGTAAATTAGGTCAGCCCTGGTAAAAATACAGAAATGGATGTCACATGGACCCTCTGGGCCAATCAGCTGCTGTTATTTCAGGCAGCCTGTATTCTGGAAGTTAAATACAATGTCTTCCTCCCTCCGGTGACCACAGAAGCTCACAGCTGAGTGAGGAGGTAAAGATTGAGTGGGAACGGCAGGAGGCAGGACCTTGTTGTGGGTCAGCAGGACTCTAAGGGCTGGCCTGATGATGCCATAGGCCATTAGCAGCTCCTGCACCTTTCTCAGCTCCTCCTTGCACTTCTTACTACTAGAGTAGAACTGCCTCCTCACCGGGAGGTTCTTAAAGAGCTTGAAGACGCTCACCGTGGCACCTGGGTGGAGGGGGGGCAGAATTTTAACACGAAGAGCCATGGTAGCTCAATGGCTGAAAGGAAAAGAAGCAAATCTGAATACATGTTTAAATGAAAAGCAAAGCCAAACCCTGGCCAAGATGAGATGGCTTCCTGGACGTGACGTTTCCATTGTGGTCCAGTGTGTACTGGGTACTGACATTGTCATCAGCTGTTTTTGTGGTCAGGATGACCTGGAGAAGAGCCACAGTGAATATAATTGACATGGCTACATTCTCACCAGCAGGCTATTTGCCTTCTTTGTGCGTTGAGGGGGCGCTCTATGATAACCCTCACACTGCACATGCAGGAGGGGCTGTCTCTCACCTCAGACACAGCGCAAATTGATCCCAGAGCCTCTCCCCGGAACCCATAGGTCTCCAGGCGCTCAAGGTCACTGTGACAAGAAATCTTGGAGGTGTAATGCTTGACGGCCATCACTGGAGCATCGGCAGCTTTGATTCCACATCCATTGTCTACCACCTCTATGCGATCTAGCCCAAAGTTCTCCTGCAGCAGGGAAACAAAGCATGCTTTTCACACAAGCGTGACGTGAAACCTACTATGGCAAAGGCCATATTTAAAATCATATCAGAGCGATCAATATTATATTCAAACAAGTTCACTATTTTCTTGAACAACCAGGAGATCATTGGAAGATAAATGGCAAGAGTTCATGAGAAAATGCCAAGCAGACTGCCAGACAGGGCATTGATGAGAATGACCCTTTAATAACTAAGACCATGCATGTTTCCAAAAAATACTCCCAGATACCAAGACAAACAGGCCAGCATGGGGTGAGTGTGAGAGGCTCTTTGGGATGTAAAAGCATTTGGATGTTTCTTCACCAAAACACAGAGACACAAATAAAGCAATAAGCCTTGGAAACAGCTGGATTAGGGTTGCTGACGAGTCTTCCATCACACCTCTGCGACAGACCTAAATGTCATCTGAGCAACAGCTTGAGCAGATGGGATTCCAGCTGCTGGACCTCTGGGACCAAGAGGAAATGCAACAAGTGCTCCAGTCAACGATTTCCTGAAGATTTCTTTTTAAATGAATCATGCAAAGGTGTCTTTATAAACAGCTGTTTTTAATAAAAGCTTAACCCAAAGGTGTCATATGCTCATGTACCCTGTCAACAAACATTATTCATAAAAATGCTGATATTGTTTCAACGATCAAGTGAGGCGTAGGACCAGATAATCTACAGAAGCCGCATGCAAATGTCATTTCTCAGTATTTTTGAAGGTAAAACAGTAAATAGGATTCAAGTTGTCGCCCTAGTTTAAATTTCCATTCCTTAATCAGCAGCCTGACCTCCGATACTCAACATATAATTGTTAAAAAATTGTGGACGTCAAAAAAGATGCACGGAGACATGATAATGTTCTGTGAACCCATTACCAGTTTCACGTCGACGCTCGAGGCACCTGCGTCCAGTGAGTTCTCCACCAACTCCTTGACCACACTGACCACAGAGGTGATGACTTGAGAGCTCGACAGCAATCGCACAGTTTCTGCAGGCAGCTGCTTCATTTCGTCTATCAGGCGGTTCTGCGGAAACCAGGGGCACCTGCTGAAACCACATGCAACTGTACACACTGCGATCCCAGGCTGACGTGCATCCTGGTCTACACATTCCCGTAATCAAAGAACAACTTTGCACGAGGAAAGAAATGGCGATCTAGCTGTAACATGCACGGAAAGCAATCATTAAAAATAAAGGCTTATCCCTGTGATTATGCATGCTCGACATTTTATTGCAATGCATTACTGCATTTTGGCAAAGCAGCTAGGTCAGACATTTGGAAATCCTCAGAATTCGTGCAAATAGCCAGAAGAACAAACTGAAGATCGCACTCACTCATCGGCAGCATCGATACACATATCTCCCTCTTTTAAGAGGCCCTGGTGGCTCGCGGGTTCGTTTGTTTTCTGAACATGGCTCGTGCGCGGCATCGGCAGGCACGGGAAGTCCAGTTGCAAATTGCACCCTGACGGCGTACACCGATTGGCCGGGCCGCACACCACTCACCTTAGAATGGTCCGCCTTTTCCGGCCAACGTGATCCTAGGCAAGGAAGAAAACTAAGAGGGTAAGCGACGTTGGGACGGGGTGGGGAGAGAAAAGGCAGTAGCTTGGCCTTTCTTTGTTACAGTATCGGCGAAAAAGGGACGGTGTTTATCAACAAGAGTAATTACCGAGGAGCTCCTGTGAGTATGTGTGTTAATTTGCCCCACAGTTGCCGGATCTCCTGCAAGTGTAGCGCTGTTTTTTTTAGATGGAGGGTCGCGTATTTGTCTATGATGAAGCCCCAGTGAATTCAACTGGTGTTGATTAAAAACCAGCCAAATTGCATAAAAAAGACTACGTGTCAAACATCAAGCTGGAGTCGGGGCTCCGGAGCTCCGGGTGGCCGTAAGGAGCTGCGTTTATCATGCGGCGCGATTAAAGCTTATAATGATGGCCCGGAGAGCAGTGTTACAAGACCGCACCTGGTTTAATGAAGTCGAATTGGCCGCAAGCACCCCCAGATAGAGGCTGTCTTTTAAGCATCGCCAAGTTTTTAGAATGTACCTTGTATGGCGCACCCCCTCATAGAAACTCCTCCACCAGCGGTTCGTTACTCAGAGATGCTCCACCGAGCCCGGGTTTTCTTGTGCTTTTTTATCTATCCCCCGCCTCTGGCTTTTTCATTATGATTAATTATTGGTCAACATGCAGTTTGTCACCGCCTGTTATACCCTACACAGGTAGATGTTTTTCTAGAGATTGTCTGAGTTGTCTGTTATTGTAATATTGCATATATTCCTGCAACTATAATTATACGTCATTGATTTGCCTGTGTATTTTTGTAGACGTGCCGTTATTGATCACAGACTGGTAACAACGCTTGGGCACTATTATTTAAAGTAAGTTACTGTTACTCCAACACTGGAACAGACCTGTGATAAAGAAATGGGTGTCTTGCAAAAGATTAATCTTTTTTGACCAAGCATTGTCCTGAAGTTAATGCTGTGCCCCCTCACCCCATTCCCAGTAACACGCACCATGAATGTAGGTGTGGCCCACAGCGAGGTGAACCCCAATACACGTGTGATGAACAGCCGGGGCATCTGGCTGACGTATGCGCTGGGTGTGGGGCTCCTTCACGTCGTGCTCCTCAGCATCCCGTTCTTCAGCGTTCCTGTCGTCTGGACCCTGACTAATGTTATCCACAACTTGGTTGGTGACCCTCAGGGATAAGTGGAATGACTGGCATGGCTTTGGCAGCTTTTGACTTTTTCTGTTGATACCTTTAGTGACTTAGTCAATCCTGCCTTAAAAATGGATAAGATGGAAAGATTTGAACAGATCTTCTGGCTGTTCAGGAATTCTTGACTCTAGAGTTTTATGCCTTTATTTTGGGGCTGCATTTACATTATAAATTTTCATGTCTCCTCCTTGGCTCGGCTCTGTATATATTTCCCGTACATTTGTCATCACCAGTAAAGCTTTCCTCTGGCTCTTGTGTGTCCGTAGGGGATGTATGTGTTCCTGCATGCTGTCAAGGGTACACCCTTTGAGACTCCTGATCAGGGGAAAGCCAGGCTTCTCACACACTGGGAGCAGCTGGACTATGGTGTACAGTTCACCTCTTCCAGGAAGTTCTTCACAATCTCACCAATCATTCTGTAAGTGTTTCATGTAATATAACAACCTGCTATTGATCACATAGAAACCTGTGACATTTTCAAAATGGAAGTTATTTCTTTAAAGTCATGAGCTTCGGAACCTTCTTTTCTGTAACGAGATTGATTTATAAATCAAACTTCCCACGGGTGTAGCTGCTCTAATAGCATATATCAATTTATTTTTGTTGTGCTTCATAATGAATGCTGATGTGTCTGCCTGAATTGCACTGCATGTCTTGCTGTGTCTTTCAGGTATTTTCTTACGAGCTTCTACACGAAGTATGATCCTGCTCATTTTGTGATTAACACAGCTTCCCTCCTGAGTGTGCTCATCCCCAAGCTGCCACAGCTCCATGGTGTCCGAATCCTAGGGATCAACAAGTATTAAAGAAGCTGCCCAATAGGGGGCGCAGTGAAGCCATATTTGGGCCATGCAAGCTGATATCCCGCTGTGCTTTGTATGTCACAGAATGGGTAACTGACGTGTTGATGGGTTAGGTGCTTCCTCTGAAGCTGCACAGGATGGATGCTGGCAGAGATGAACAGTGTGTGCGTTACTAACTAACGTATTTAATGTTGTCACAGACCTGGGCAGGCCCAGATCTTAAACTGGTCGTTTTTCCCTTGACATATGTGATAATGATTTGTTATTATCTCTTATTTTCCACATTTAGTGTTGCACAGTCCTTTATGGTCCTTTTATTTTCATCTTTTATAAACGTTTTCAGGAGAGAAATAAAATTCCAGATGCGTTTTTCACACATTATTTGTTCATCAGAGCAGGGTGCCATGATTCTTAGACTCCGGTTGCTCTGAAGCAACGGGGGAATGATGTAGGAAACACTGAGACTAATGTTGCATGGTTTCCTCAGATCTGAAAAAGAACCCTTTGGGTTTGGACTTTTTTATATGTAGTACTCTACAGAGGCAAAGAAATAATGGTTTAGGTTAGCTTGGCTACACTTCTGTGTTTTTTTTTTTTTTTTTTTAAAAGGAATTACTTTATGCCGTGTTTGTGTTTATGCTTATTTGGCTGTTGTTTTTATAGATTATACTTTTACTGAGGCCACATTGCCTCTGCTTGTTTGTAGTGTCGGTACTCTGTCAGTGCCTAAGATAATAAACAAAAATGTGCCCTTTAAGCCTTCTCCTGTCATCCATCCATCCTCTTATTCAGTATAGGCCTACGGGTTCTCTCCAGCACAGGGCATAGGTTATGGGGGGGATCCGAGTCTATTTACATGCACAGTCACACTCTACACCGAATTTAGAGATTACAGTTCACCTAAATGCATGTCTTTTAGACTGTGGGAGGTAATGTGAGTACCATGGGAGAACATAGAAAAACACAGGGCAGGGGTCAGATTGGTGGGTGTGTGGTGACACTACTGTCCACTGAGCCACCAAGCCAGCCTGCATTATTGCAAGGAATGACAAAAATACTCAATCTGTCCACTTTCACTAACTTGTAAGACATTTTTACACATACTGCTTTTATTCATATATTTTACAGGTGTAGCTTTAGACAGCAAAGCAACTTTTAATGGGTACAAAAGCTAGACAATGTCAATAGACTATTTTTCTGAGTATGTTATTGTAACGTGAAGTTACTGTGGCTGTGCATTTAGGTATGTTACGTGAATGGTGCAGCATTTTAATTTTAGAGGTTCCGTGTATCTGCACAACCAATTTCTTGTAAACGGAACCCATTCCTGGTGCAGCAGTTTCCTGCCGGAAGTGTTCATGTGTAGCGTTTTAATCTGTTCCGTCGTAACTTCGTACAAGTTCGTAGCGGTGTTTGTGTCACGTGTCACAGTCGCACTCTCGTGTTTGTTTGACTGCTCTGCCTCGCACTCTGTGTTGCACGATGAGCGCCGTTCCCCATGAACTTGTCAGGCTTTGAAGACGCACCAAGCCATGTTTATGTCAGATGCTCTCCGGAGGTCCTTGCGATGTGCGCTGAGCTGTCCGGCCAGATCCTTTTCCGGACCGGTGGGCCGGCGGCTAGTTTTGGGTGTAGAGACGAGCTGCGATGATACGGGAGCCGCCGTGGTGGACGAGGAGGGCACCGTCCTTGGGGAGTCTCTGCACTCCCAGAAAGACGTGCATATAAAGTAGGTAGCCGGCTTCCCATCAGCGGCTTGTTTTTCATTAAATACGTATTAAGTTTTATTGCCACGTGTGTTTGTAGGACAATAGTGAAATTCTTATGCTACAGCTACATGGGAGGGGACAGGTGGATGGGGGGGACGACAATAGTACATAAGACAGCCACATAAGACAGTGTCATGATTGTTGTCTTTACCATACTTCCTGTAGAACTGGTGGCATTATTCCGGTAGTTGCCCAGAAACTTCACCAGGAGAACATAGCCAGAGTGGTGCAGAATGCCTTGGACTGGAGTGGCGTTGCGCCCGGTGATCTGTCCGCAGTGGCGACCACTGTGAAGCCCGGGCTGGCTCTGAGCCTCAGGGTGGGTCTGGAGTACAGCCTGAGCTTTGTGCACAAGCACAAGAAGTCTTTCATTCCTGTTCACCACATGGAGGCACATGCCCTGACTGTTAGGATGATCCAGCCTATGCCGTTCCCATTCCTGGTGCTACTGGTCTCAGGGGGGCATGGCCTCTTAGCCATGGCGAGGGGCGTTGACGACTTCCTGCTGCTAGGCCGAGCGCTGGATGAGGCCCCGGGGGATACTCTGGATAAGGTCTGGCTGGCGGTGATTTCATGTTTGATGGCCCTTTTGGCGAATCACTTCACACTCACTGACTCGACTGGATTTCCACTCAGGTGGCAAGGAGGTTATCCCTGCAGAGCCGGCCGGAGTGGGCGGTGTGCAGCGGGGGGCAGGCCCTGGAGTGTGTGGCCAGGGCAGGTGACAGGTCCAGGTTCTGTTTCACATTGCCAATGGCCCAGCGCTATGACTGCCACCTCTCCTTCGCTGGCCTCCGGAACCAGGTGACCCGAGCGATCGAGATGAAAGAGGAGGAGGAAGGTATGCTGTCTACGCAGTCGCCTAGCTCCTGACCCAGCCAGCGCCGTCTCACCCGTGTCCATCGGCAGGGGTGCGGCCGGGGGAGGTGCTGTCCTGCGCCGGCGACATTGCAGCGGCCACTCAGCATGCTGTAGCCGCCCACCTGGCCAACCGCACGCATCGCGCCATCCTGTTCAGCAAGGCCAACGGCCTTCTGCCTCAGAGTGATGCCGCCCTGGTGAGTGACTTCTGAATATTCAGGCTTTTATGTGTACACTTTGTGTTCCTAACCCTGGGATAGTTACCACAGGACCTTGGTTAGGCACCGGCATAAGGAGATGAGACTTTTCATGGTCTTGGTTGGCTGTCCAGTTCTTTAGCTGCAAAGCCCCTGCTGATGCATGGGACCCATTTTCTTGGCTATGTCAGTGTGGTGCATTGTCATAGTGATGCCCTGTTGATCTTAGGTGGTGTCAGGGGGTGTGGCCAGCAACCAGTACATCAGGCACACCTTGAAAATGGTCACCGATGCCACTGGCCTACAGCTGATCTGCCCTCCACCCGAGCTGTGCACTGACAATGGGGTCATGATTGCGTGGTGAGTGGATCCCACGTCTTGTCCCCAAGCTGACACACCTCCGTCTCCCTTGCATATCATCAGTTGCATTTTCATGTCTTTTATTCTCCAGGAATGGCATTGAAAGACTCAGGGAGGAGAAGGGGGTCCTGACACATGGACAACATGTTATGTATGAGCCAAAGTAAGTCAGAGAAGCCCCGCCAGGCACCTTTAACCTGACAGCACTAGTGATCATAAAGATTTAGGTTTATGAGGCAGTACTTAAATGATTCAAGACTTGTTACTTACACTGGTTCACCTTACAATAACCCTGGAATTTCGTAGAGAGCGGTTGTACTGCGTTCCAGCTACAACGCAGTTTTACTCCGTCTACTGCACATCCTCAACCCCCACTAGAAGTGTTTCAGAAGCAGAGTGTTTTGTCAGCTTGCTAATTTTTAGTTTTTTTCCTTGAATTTTTGTTCTACCATAGGCAAATCATCTGTGTAGTTAAATTGAGTCTTTTTTGACTGTTTTGTTTATCACAGTTTTTACTGTTTTGTTGTGCTGTACTCTAGAGATAATGATAAATACAGTTAAGCCCAGTTATAAATGACATGGATCAGAGATTGTGGCTGTTGTTGTTAAAAGTACATTCATCAAAACAAAAATACATTCATCATAATTATTTCGTTACTACATTTTACATACATTGCCTGTTAGCAGGAGGAAAACACCAGCATTTATCCTCCTCCTTCCTGCTGAACAACCTCTGGCCTGCTGCTCTGCTTTGTAGTATAAAGTATAAAGGTGATCAGGACCATGGCCAGAATGCTGCACAACTGCTCTCAGTGGAATTCTGGGGTAAATCTGGCTCGCTCTGGAGACTGAACAAAAAGAGAGTACAGATCAATAAAGGTTGAATTACATTAAACAAATTAAGTTGGGGGGAGGGGGTAGCCTAAAATCTGTGGCTAAAGAGAACACAGAGAACATTTTGTAATACATACACACACACATATGTTGTTTACATGTTTGTGTGTATGCATGTGTGTGTGTGCATGTGTTATATATATATATATATATGTGTGTGTGTGTGTGTGTGTGTAACAAACAAACAATTAGGACAGTGTGTAAATGGTTTTATGTACAGTGTGGCAGTGTGCAAATGGCCAGCACCGCTGCAGGGTTTCTGACATAGGCTCGGTGTCGTTAATTGTCCTAAGAAGTGCCACTTGTGGCCTCCTTTGCTGGGTCTTTCCCCTAGGGCACCCTTTGGAACTGACATCACACAGCAGGTAAAGGAGGCAGCCATCAAGTTACCACAGCTGAAGCTGGACATGTGTTGATGACGAAAGTGTTCCTGTTTTTAATAAATATTTATGCTGCAGTAAATAAATTAAATGAAGGCACTTCTGTTCTTTTCCAGGAAATGTTTTAGGTAACTAACTTCACAAACTTTAATTATTAAGTTAACATTATTAACTTTAGTTAACTCTAGATATTAACTTGTGTTGATAAAATCTGATACTTTTGGGATGTGGTGCAGCCAGCCATTGTATTCCTCTAAACTGTGATAAAAGAGAAACACAAGAGTGAGGGTGAATCCCTACACCACGAAACCACACAGGGTTAAGGGTCTTGCTCAGGGGCCCAATGGGGAAATCACTCTGCCAACCCTGGATTTGAACCAGACACCATCAGGTGCAGCATCCAAAGCCACAAACTGCCTTGGTCTTTGTGAACCAACGAGCTGGTTGGAGTTCCAGGATACCCAGGTTGCCTGGCATCGAGGTAGAAACAAGTTGTCACGGTCAAGCAGTCTCATCCAATCACACCATGTGACACTGATTCTGGTTTTGCTGTCTTGTTGACTGCTTTTTGCGTGGGCTGGGGGGAATTTACAGGACAGATGATCTGTCTAAATGGGACATCCGTGTGGAGCAGCACATACCGCAGCCGCAGCGCTCTTGGGAGATGCACGGGGCCTAGCTCTGGAAGGGAAGGCGGGGCCCTGGGCGCAGGTCATATCTTTTGTGAGACAGGGGAGATATGCATTTAGGGTCCCTCTGGGCTTGGGGCTTCCAGGCTGCTGGCGTGCTGTGTAATGAGTCGAGCAGACTGGCGGCAGACAGGATGCACCCTTGTGTGCTGCAGGCAGCGGCAGCAGTGTGAGACTCCGGCCCGGGAGGGGCTTTTCCATGGTGCAGTAAATCTGCTCCCAGTTCAGCTCCAGAGTGGCTGTCGGGATCCCCTAGGGGGATAATCCTCTAGGAGGATGGTGTTGGGATGATGAGCGCCATAACAAGCTCAGAGAATGAGAATGGCCACTTTGGAGAAGTCACTCTTGACAGGCAGGCTGAAGCTTGGGGGCACTGTGTAGCTCAGCAGGATAAGATTGTTGGAAGATCACTGAATCAAGTCCCAAGGTCAGCAAAGCGGTTTCCCTGTTGAGCCCCTGAGCAAGGCCCTTTACTTCTATTTAGCCCAGGGACTGGCTGACCCGGCTCTCTTATTTATCTATGTATGTAGCTTTGAATAAAATGTCTTTGCTGAAAGTCAGAAGCTCTTCTCTTTCTTTAAATTGGCAACCACAATAATAATAATACTACCACTACTACTAGTAGTAGTAATAGTACCAGGATAGGCTTAATAAACGTTATGTGGTTTTTCATCCACTAGAGGGAGACATGCTAAATAATTTAAATTTCTATTTGTATAGAATGGAGTTGCTTTTGGGGTGACATAGTGGTGCAGTGGTTAGCATTATTGCCTCAAACCTCTGGGAGGAGGGTTCAAGTCTCTGCCAGGATGTGGAGTTTGCATGTTTTCCCTGTGTTGTTGTGGGGCTTCTTTCAGGTACTCTGATTTCCCCCACAGTCCAAAACTATGCTGAGGGTAAATTGGCATTGCTAAATTGCCCCATAGGTGTGAATAGGTACACCTTGTGTGCCCATAACCTCCTGATCTTGAATAGGATGAGTGGTTACAGAAAATGGATGAATGGATGGAGTAGCTCTATTCATTTTTGTGATACAGGAATGGGCAATACAACTGATTTTCTTTTCAACCCAATACAAAAGCTGGTATAGTTGATACTTATATTAAGTCCTGCCCAACCCTGACTGATACTGAGTCATATCTTACTCCCTAATACAGACATTTTATATTACCAAGTTAATATAACATTTTTTTAACATTAGAACTGATTCTCGAAATGAAACATTCAACATCAAGTCTATATGTCAGTATCGATCCACACATCTTTATCACACACCCTATTTTGTTCTCCATGACACACACACACACACACACATATATATATATAGATGATCATCGTATCATAATTTTATTAACAAAAATGTTTTCAAGACATTTAAAAAATTGAATGCACAAACAGTGAAACACTTGCTCAGCAAGCCAAAGGTATTTGATTATTCATCTTGTAATGGGAGCCAGTAGATCATGTCAGCATCAAAGTTTTACTAATATTGGACGAATAAGGTTATGCATGTGTTGCTCTTTAAATAAGGAATCCAAGATGAAAAAACAGGTTTGGAATGTTCTGACAGTGGTATTATATTTATATACCGCATCTGTTAATTTAGAATTTTGTGGGTATGGTTGCATCTGAACTGCAAAACTGAAGAAGCACATGGCAAGTCCCCGTAATAAGGGTTTTAAACCAATGCAAAATGAACAACAATATACCATTCAATTTTTTATTGTTGTCTAATAATTAGTGCTGTCAAACGATTAAAATTTTTAATCAGATTAATCACAGGGTTGCTGTGGATTAATTTCAATTAATCACGATTAAATATAATTAATTTTTAATCTATATTAATGACATTTAATTTTGCATGAGCAAACAGACTTAAGAAAAAGGGGAATATATATGCACTTAACATGTTTATTGAACATCTTGAACACGAGTCGGATGCATTCCATCTGCCACACAAGTGCAATACCATGGAGCCATATCAAAAAGCAAGATTTTTTGCTTAGCCGGACAACTTGTCGTATTTAAGGTACCTCAGTTTAAACGGTCTTTATCTTCGTTCAGTTACAATTAGCCCAAACTACCGTAAATCTGACAAATAGTCCGACTAATCATGAAATCCAATTCTAGCCCGGTTAATTGCCATTGTTAGCAATATCAGTTACGTGCGGTGCTTTACATATAAAACTCCGTAGCAACACATCCACAGATAAGTTGGATGGTATAGTAGTGTGTGCAACCGATTTAATGAGCCACAAATGAGTAGTGCTTAAACAGTATAAAACTATAACTTTCCCTTCTGTTGATAAAGGGCGCAGCCATCTCAGATTCTGAACTTGGGATCCTCTGTGCTGCTCCGATATTTCTCGGATCTCCGAGAAACGGGAGCGTGCATGTCGTCACTTCCGGCTTCAAAACTCCGGAATCCGACTCTGAATACGAGTATAAATTTATATATATATATTAGGGCTGTCAAAATTAACGGGTTAACGCGGATTAATCCATCATCATGATTAATCTGATTAAATTTTTTAACGCAACTAACCCATCTGCAGCGCAGAATGACTCAAAATCCCTGAAATGTCTCTGTCAACCCATTTCGGGCAGTTTTGGTGCGTTCCATTTGCCCTGGGAACTCGTAATCCGAGACTCCGAGCAGTGTTGCCAACTTTGCGACGTAGTCGCTATATTTAGTGAGTTTTTAGACCTCTCTGGCGACTCGTTTTCAAAAAAGCGACTAGCGACTTTTTCTAGTGTTATTGGAGACTTTTGGAGACTCTGACGTGGAAGCACGTATCGTTCTTCTCTCCTCACGGAGCAGTATGGGGGTGCTGCCGTGGGCTCCTCTTACGTCCCAAAGCATTCACAGGTGGGCAGTCCTCACACAGCAGCCCCGCTCAGCTGCAGTCAGAGCAGGAGATGTTCACCTTTCCGAGTCCAGACTGCAAATTGAATCGCGCATGCGCAAAGCCACCACTGGCTGATCATGCTCTGGCATATTACCAAAAACTCCGCCAAGTAAACGTTAAATGACAGTTTTCAAGAATAAGTAACTCTGCCAGAGTGTCTCTTTGGGGTCACTTTTGCCGATGTTCTGACGAGTTGAGCTACTTTGTCGAGTTAGGCTACCGTAGTGCTAATCGATAGCCTTAACCCTAACCTTAACCCCCTAAAACCCTTACCTTAACCCTAACCCCTAAAACGGTGGAACTGCACATGCGCAGAAAGGCTCGATAGCACGTCTCGATAGGTAGATCAACTCGTCAGAACACCTGTCCAAAGCTCGGATAAAGGAGGAGGGTTGGAATTGTGATATAAAAAAAAAGAATCGACTGAAGAAAGTTCATTTGTAGTTCTAAACGTATTTAGGGTGTTTTTTTAACCACCTTTTGTCTCCCCCACGACATTATTCCTCTCTCCTACAGCGTCCATTATAATTATATGCAGATTATGCAAATTAGGCGATGGCGTCATTTAGCGATTTAGTGACTTTTGGGACAACCAATAGCGACTTTCCTTGCTGAGGAGTTGGCAATAGTGAGTCCGGCCCAATCCCAAACTGGTCCCTACACACTCCGCCTCACCACTCCGCCTTCGTTTGCGCGTTCCCGAGACCCGTCGCCATGTTGAAGTGTGTCTCAAAGCAGCAAGGGCTAAGGGGGAGTGGTCGATTGTGCCCTCCTTTAGCGAGTCAGCAACCATGGTGGCTCGCGCGATTCCACTACCACTTCCATATCCCACAATTCCTAGCGCACAGGAAACAGAACAGCGCGATAATTTAATAATTGGATTCTAACAGCACTGTGAAATACATATAGAAAGTCTATGTTACATGTTATAATTCATCGCTGCAGAAAAAAAAATTAGGAAAGAAGTTATTTATAGCTGGTCAGTACAGATAGATTTTATCGTGATCCGATTACGAGAGATTTTGTGTACTTTTCAAACTAGAAACCACGCGAAGAAACATTCGTACGCAAACTCGATCAACATCACACCAGCAATAACAATTTATGTTTCATATTTGCCTGTTTTTTCCTCTACAGATCTGGATCTGGTATTTGGTACAGAAGTAATGCGTAATGTTTTATGCGTGTAAACTAATTAAGTTTACACGCATGGTAGAAATTGTACAATCGTCAATATGACATGTGTACATACTTAAAATTGCTCAGTGCAATAAGACGATGTAGCCGTCGTCTTCTCGCATTAGATAAACTTTGTGCTTTTTTAAAATAACTGATATGTCATTAAAGAAAATACAATACAGCTTCTTGATGGATCCATTTCGTCAAATCACTACGTAATGCATTTCCTCTTTCCGGTAAAGAAGACTGTAAAAACGCGCTGCGAGGGCAAGTCTGTCTCAAATCTTTCTTGTGACAGTTTCCTTCAGTTTAAGTGCATAGGGCGTGTTGTGAGGGTGACTCGGCGGGAGTGTGACTCGAAATGAAGGTGGAGTGTCGAGGGTATAGTTTGGGATTGGGCCTCCGAGTCCGATTCTAGTTTTGAAGCCGGAATTGACGACTTGCACGCTCCGGTTTCTCGGAGATCCGAGAAATATCTCGGAGCAGCACAGAGGATCCCAAATTCAGAATCTGAGATGGCTGCGCCTTTTATCAACAGAAGGGAAAGTTATAGTTTTATACTGTTTAAGCATTACTTCTCATTTGTGGCTCATTAAATCGGTTGCACACACTATACCATCCAACTTATCTGTGGACGTGTTGCTACGGAGTTTTATACTGTTTAAGCATTACTTCTCATTTGTGGCTCATTAAATCGGTTGCACACACTATACCATCCAACTTATCTGTGGACGTGTTGCTACGGAGTTTTATATGTAAAGCACCGCGCGTAATGTGTTATCAACTGATATTGCTAACAATGGCAATTAACCGGGCTAGAATTGGACTTCATGATTAGTTGGATTATTTGTCGGATTTAGGGTAGTTCGTGCTAATTGTAAGTGAACGAAGATAAAGACCATTTAAACTGAGGTACCTTAAATCCGACAAGCAAAAAATTTTGCTTTTTGATATTGGTTCATGGTATTGCACTTATAGATACTTTATTGATCCCCTTGGGGAAATTGTTTTTACGCCTCCCTCAACTTGCTTTGCAGAGCAAGTTGTCCGTGAAGGGCAGCCACCCGTAGCAGCGCCCAGGGAGCTGGGGGTTAAGGGCCTCGCTGCCCTTCTGTGGCGGATGGAATGCATCCGACTCATGTTGAAGATGTTAAATAAACATGTTAAGTGCATATATATTCCCTTTTTTCTTGAGTCTGTTTGCTCATGCAAAATTAAATGTCATTAATATAGATTAAAAATAAATTATATTTAATCGTGATTAATCGAAATTAATCCACAGCAACCCTGTGATTAATCTGATTAAAAATTTTAATTGTTTGACAGCACACACACACACACATATATATATATATATATATATATATATATATATATATATATATATATAGGTACATTTTAAACATCTCCTGTCTATGGGAAGCTGGTGTTTCCTGCTCTTATCCTGAATAATGAAGACTTTTCATAGCAGTACATTGCACTAAAAGTTATGCAAGAGCATAACGGAGTCGCAGAGACCAGCTTTTTGGAGATGTGCTTTCCTTCTGGGGCGGCCGCAGTTGCAACATTAGTAGACTTTGGTCCCCAGTATGACTTTCTCAGCTGTTTACTTGACCCCTGACCTCCTCTTTCCCCTCCTGCTGGCAGTAATGTCATAACATTATATGCTGTTATCGGTGGGACCTAGTTACTGTGTCCCTCCTGCCCATGTCTCTCTGCTGGAGTTGGGTTAGTGATATGATTTTTAAGGTGTATTTTTAGCCCTTATCCATGGATCCATGGCTACACCAGCAGGATACAAAAAGATGTGGAATTTAGTACATAAATGGTCTATAACTGAATCGAGAACGGAAGGGAAACAATGTGCGTTTGATCTCGCAGTGTTTTTGAGGGAAACAAAAGCACCTTCAAGGTAAAAAAGCTCCCAGAAAACGACACAGCTGTATATAAAAAATATCCTTGACTCCTTGGAGAATGTGTCCGACCACAATAGGATTAGCTTTTTTCAGACCATTCAAAAAGTTCAACAGGAAACACAGCACATGAAAGCATATTCTGTTAAGGGTAAGTCCAATGTCTACAGCCTATAGATTAAATCTGAGAGCAGCCAGTGACCAGATGGTGGTGTACACCCGGTACCCCACCGCCGCACCCTCAGAACTTCTCACCAGTCCCTGGTGATATGGGTATAACAGAGCAAGAGTCTCCCTGAAAAACTGACAGCTCACACTGGTCATTCCATAATTAGTACTTAATATTCAAACCTGTCCAAATAGTTTCTTTTCCTGAATGTCTAGCCCAAAAGAAACAGAAAAACAAAATTCAAAGGAACACGTAATACTGTCACTCTCAATGTTATAGTTTATAGGTTATAGGATAGTTTTTTTAATTGTTAGGCCTAATTTCCACATGGGTACTGGCATTTAATAGGGTATTTAACAGTCTATCACCATGAAACAAAAGATGGATCATTTTCAATGTCATTCATGATAGGTTAAAAAATATAGTGTACATATAGGCCTATTAAATCAGTATTAGACCATCACTGAATGCAGAAGCTCGAGGAAAGAAAGGCACTGGTTTATAGAACTTGGCACGTACATTAGCCATACAATAACCTGGGTTTATATGGCCATGTCTTTGACTCCACAGTACTCATAGTTATATGAGGTTATATTGTATACACATAAATACATTTCCTAGCACCAAAGTGATAGAAAAGTATGTGACAGAGTGTGTGTGTGTGTGAAGGGGGGGGCGGGGGGGCAGTGGTCATTCATAGGTGTCTCTACTTAGTAACACCAACTATACCCCCCACCGAAAAGGCGTGTACGTCTGATTACGAAATTTCCCTTGAGCGATCCCAGGCGTGACCTGGACTGTCGGATCATGTGACCGCCGTGGGACCAGCTCTTGGACCGGGGTATCTTGTAGAGGCCAGTAAAGACATTCAGCTGTGCGGCAGCCCGGCGGGTCCACCTGTGCCAGCACGTATTTTATCTTTACTGCTTTATTAAAACGTTTCTTTCCAACTTCAGCTACAGTGATAGCTAAGTCTGGAAAGGAGGGAATTTAATATACCGGGATTTTTTCATACCCGAAGTTTAAAGCGGAGTACAATAATATAAAAATAAAAATATTTTAATATGGAAAACACAGGATCCCGGGAAAATCGCTGGGGTAGGGCATTACATTTTCATGGAGTCTTTGAATTTACTCTGATGTTTTTGTACAGTCTATATTTTAATCTATAAACTCAGCTGTTGTAGCTAAAAAGACGCAGAAAATCCTCTACCTGCTTTGTAGGATACTTTCGTGATTTCTTCACGTCGGCAAAGTTTCTCATTTACCTCGGACATGCCCTCTCTACATGGGTAAGTAAAAATACATGGTAATGTTAAAAGTAGCGAAATGCATTGCACAATTTATTTAAAGTGAGCAAATGTTTATCTGCGGGCTTACTGTCACTGTCATAGGAGGCTGACAGCTGGCCAAAAACTTGCATCCTATCGATGCAAGTTGTCCTGTCATTTACTCGACATTCTGGATACAATAATACAAAAGATAATTAGAAGTTGTTTGAACACGTTTGCGAGGTTTTGAAATTGAAAGTGCCGTCTTGATTTGTGAATGTCATTCAGTAAAAGACTGCCAGAATAGGATAATGATTAAAGGTGTGCGTGACCAGCTGTTTAAAGCCCATCAGGTTATTTATGTTTTTTTTTAATTAATGAGGATTTCCCCAATGTTTGGTAAATAAGGAGGTTTTCCAGTTTCCTCATGAGGTGGCTAGGTCCATTAATAACACAGCCTGCAATTTAACGGGCGCCTGGGTGATCTTCAGGGGGACCGCATGTGGAACTTCGCCGTGGCTGTGTTCCTGGTCGAGCTCTACGGGAACAGCCTGCTGTTGACGGCCGTGTACGGGCTCGTTGTGGCGGGGTCGGTGCTCTTGCTCGGAGCACTAATTGGAGACTGGGTGGATAAGAACTCCAGACTGAAAGGTGTGTCTGGCCATGTGCCCAGCTACACAGTGGTTTGTGTGTGTGTGTGTGTGCGCATGCTTCCTTTCACCCATGGCCAAAATATTGAGGAGCCCTGACCTTTAAGGGTACGGGAGTAGAGGGCTTGCAATTTATAAATGTGATGTAATTTGTTGTGTAAGTCCATACCTTGCTCTGTCAGTGGCCCAGACATCCCTGATTGTCCAGAACCTCGCTGTGGTGCTGTGTGGTGTCCTCTTGATGCTGATCTTCCAATTCCAAGATCCTCTTGCAGAACTCTACAGTGGCTGGTTGCTGGTAGGCAGGGGTGCCGTAAAGGGTGGGGGGGGGGGGGTCAGTTAAGACAAGTCCAAGGGGCCCTAACAAATTTGGAACATAATTGCATTGGTATAGGTTGGGGGCCCAATATGATGTGCTTTCATGGGGCCCAGAATATCTAGCAGCATCTCTGCTGGTGGGTGTAGTGCTGCCTGTACTATGAAGTGTGCTAATGATTTCACTTGAGAAATCTGTGTTGCAGTACAGCATATACTAATGATTTCACTGATGAAATATTCCTGGTACTCTGTGAGAAAAAACAGTGCCAATTTGTAACTCTGCTTGTCACTGGGGCTGTACCCTCAAGCGTCTGCCAAATGTACCATATAGTGTAGGTAATTGTACATTTTAAGGTATAGAAATGGACTATGAGGAACATTTTTGTACCATTGGGGGTATATTAATGTTGTTTGTACCTTGGGGATGTTCCTCAGAGTCCATTTCTGTACCTTAAAAGGTGACAAGCAAAGGTACAAATCGGTACTCTTTTTTTCTGACAGTGTGGTTTGCAAGGAAGACTGCCTTAGATTAGCATTAGATTATAATCCCATTACAGTCAAAAATGCATGCTGGTGGAAACCTGTTTTATACCTCATATTGTTGAAATAGTTCTTTTGGGGAAAATATGCATGTTAAAATAAGAACTGACTATCTAACTTTTTCCAAGATGAATGTGGTATGTAAAATTAAAATTTACATGACAAATAAAGTGGATTTGGAATATGCCTATGCCTCAGGACCCAGATGGTCTCAGGGACTAATGGATTATAAAGATCAGGCAATCAGACACATTTTACTGGTGATTATTTTACCAGAAATGATAAACTTCTGGCTGTGGTGAACATGGGGGCAATACTTATATTATGTACAGAAATTAACTGTGGTAACAGCACCAGGAGATCCTCCAAGCAAACTGAAAACCAAAATAATTACCAATTTAGTAAGTAATAAAATGTTTATTGTCCTTCAAGTTGTTTGCAGTTTGCATTTTGAAATAAGCTTCCTGTTTTTCGTCATAATGTACATCCTGATTTGTGGTTATTGAATGAGGTTCCTGTTTATGGTTGTAATGTACATTCCTTAACTGTGGTTATCAAATGAGATTTTTCTTTATGGTCTTAAAGTACATCCGAATTTGTACGTCCTTATGGTGGTAATCAACGTCTCGTTTGGCAGAGGTGCACACCCTGACCTCCTCTCTCGTTACAGACGGCCTGCTACATCGTAATCATCACCGTAGCCAACATCGCCAACCTGGCCAGCACCGCCACCTCCATCGCTATCCAGCGGGACTGGGTGGTGGTGGTGGCCGGTGAGGACCGGAACAAGTTGGCAGGTGGGTCCTGCAGGTTCACATGTTCCTGTGATGGTATCACCTTTAACCTGCTGAACCTCCTCGCTCTTTATTCCTTTACTGCCCTGGTTTTAAGTGGCTGAGGGCTGCCATAAAACTCAAGTTTCCTTTGCATTGCAGAAAAACTGCAAACCACACTTCCCATCGGCTCATTTTTTATCTTGACAGAAAGATTTTCATCAGGCAAAGTCTAAGGCAGCAGGGAGGGTCATTCTGTTCAGTCCACCCTGTCTCCTGTGTGTGGTTACTGGAAACCAGGGCCAGCTTGAGACAGTTCCTGTCCGTATAAGTGTGTAATGGCAAGTTTTTCAAGGAGTGGTGTTATTTTATCTACTTTAAACCACAATGAAGGTGTAGTATTAGCTCAGCCTGAGACAACCTGAGTTTCAGAGCCTTTTGTGAAATGCGGTTTCAACCTTTCCACACCTTCTGCTGGTCTTCTCCTGTGAAATCCAGTGTGTTTGTTTCACTTTTGCTGCCTTTGTTTCCTTTTTACTGAAGCAGAAACTCTGCCAAGCTGGCTATGAGTGTGATCAGAGGGACCTGTAACCCCAGAGTCAATGGTACAGCGAGGAACCTTGCTGTGGTCTTGGTAAAGACTCTGGTACCTGAACCGGGCAGGTGTATTAATAAGTAAAACACACAGATTACTTTATCAAAGCACTAAATGCAGATGTTGCCAATAACTTCTCAGTTATAGATTGGATCAATCGGTCTTTGACAGTTGATGTCACACTCGCTATAGTCGCAGTGTATTGTGGGTCGAATCGCTATTTTGGAGGTATATAACTCAAGAGCAAGCGTTTGCGTCCGCCTTTATCCTTCGAAAGATGGGATACTCGTGCTGTGTGAAAGGCTGTCATACTAAATCACAAGGCAGAAAGGTGGACCACAACATAAGATTTTTTCGGATTCCCACTTGGAAAAGAGGATATGGACGGCAGGTAGAGGAGGTGTTAAATTATTCCATGTATTATTATTTATTATGCATTTGTAAGGCTGTGTACATGATTACAGTTAACTTCATCATATAATTACTAATAACTTAACTTGAACATAAGAACATAAGAAATTAATTGAAGTAGCCATTTGGCTGCATCCAGACGTGTTAGAATCTAATATGCCTGGACCATGTCCCCCCTTAGTCTCCTTTGTTCGAGGCTGTACAGATTTGTTTGCAACTTGATTACAAACTAGCGTACCTTTGCAGTGACGATTGTGTTGTCGCAGTACTGCGTTCGAAATGTGAACAGATCCTGTACCCAGCCATTGATGAAATGTCCGTGGGCTTCAAGAGATTTATAGTTCTTGAACTGTTCATATGTGTAAGCGCTGATACCATAGACAAGGTAGTTTGTTATATCCAGAGATGAAGTTAGAGGCAACAATGTCGCGTCGGAATTCCATTTTTTTATGTGAGATCATACGGATCTATATTGTTGATTGTTGACAATTTAGCCAAATACCGATCCCTGGCATCATTCGTAAATTTTTCTCTGTAAGGAATTTTCTCGTTTTGCTTTTTCTTCTCCATTCTTCCTAGTGTTTGCGTCCGCGAATACCTTCAAAATGGGGAATGGGGGCGTGTCTGACAGTGCAGACACGTGACTGACAAAGACCGATCTAAGTGCCTGTGTTGGGCTTATGTATGAATAATAACTGTGTTTCTGTGACATTGTGGGTCTATCCTATAATCTGTGACATTGTGGGTCCAGCCTACATTCTGTGATATCCCAGATGCGTCCTACGACCTTTGGTGTTGTGAGACTAATCTACGATCTGTGACATCATACAATCTATGACACTGGGGATCGGGCCTACAATCTGTGACATTGCAGATATAGCCTGCAATCTGTGACATCATAGGTCCACCCTACAACATGCTAGCTTACATGGACCTGCGTGGAGACTTACTGATGTACTCTGATAATGACACCTTGCTTTCATTAAATCAGGCCCATTTTCTCTGTTTTCCATAATGTTAGCATGCTGGGGTTGGGGGGGGGGGGGGGGGGGTTGGGGTTGTGGAGTGGACAGCCCTTAACCTTGGACCTAGAGGTTTCTTTCTCCTGAAGGCCAATTTATACTTCACTTTTCCACGTGCACTTTCAGTTGTGGACAAGGGGACGTGATGTAAATTTCGTCATCAGGGCTTGGCTGCAGAATACTGTGGTTGTGGTAAATATATTCTTATGTGTATCAGAAACCTTATGCAGCCATGTGTATCGACTGTACATGTGCAAGATAATTGAGTAGGTATTTCCAGTAGGTGGTAGCGTGGACTTTCACAGATAAGCAGTCATCGACAAAAGAGTAGAGGAAGAATAGCTGTTGTTGCTGTCCAGATATTACAATGATCCCCCGCCTATCGCGGAAATTACGTTCCAGATCCATCAGTGATAGGTGAAAATATGCGATATAGAAAGACCATATACGTATTTTTTTTTTTATTGTTTAAGCCTTAAAATACCCCTCCCACATGCTTCAAAGCGATAGGTGAAAATCCGCGATATACATATATAGACACACACACACATCGCAGAGAACTGTGATGCGTTTGGAAAAAATCTGCGATATAGTGCGGGTGCGACAGCTGAACCGCGATATAGCGGAGGATCACTGTATGCCGAATTGTATGGTATTTTAAAAAGAAGCACTATTCTGGCAATTTGAAATCTAAAATTTGCCAAGCAGTGGGGGGTCCTGGCTAATTTTGTTGTAAGGACAAAATACAATACTGGTATGCCTTATTACCAAGCCTTGACTAATAACAATACATCTGCTTCTCCTGCTACTTCTCCTGGTCTGGAGGAATATCACTGCTGTATGCATGCACCAACTGTGACCACCTGCATCCACAGCCAAATGTAGTATGAACACAAGCTGCTGCGCGGATGACTGTCTAAAACCTGAAAGCTCACAATAACTGACATGGAAAAGTGAAGCATGAACTAAGCTTTACTCAGGAGTTTTTGGTTCCCCTCCCCTGTTGTCTTCTGGCTTCCATTCTTTATTTCCTTCTTCCCATTTCCCTGTTTCATATACTATGTTGTATAAAGCAAATTATTTTGCATAAACTCTTGTCACGTGCCTTGTGGTGACAGAGTTGTGAAAAACACTATAAATTAAAAAAAATTAAAAATAAAGTGAATTGAATATCAATGTCATAGCCTATAAACAGTTTTAACAAAAGCAGTAGATGGTCCTTAACAAAACTGCATCCCTTATTGTGACCCAGGCACCATTAGATGGCTTTGATCAGAGCTTTTTCTGTATAAATCAGAGCGATCAGAGTGATTGTAAGTGGAGGCATGGTGCTGTGTCCCTATTGGCTCACTCAGCATTTGACTCCTCCCCTGTGGCAGACATGAACGCCACTGTGCGCATCATTGACCAGCTGACCAATATCCTGGCCCCCATGCTGGTGGGCCAGATCATGGCATTCGGCTCACATTTCATCGGCTGCGGCTTCATCTCTGGCTGGAACCTCTGCTCCATGTGCTTGGAGTACTGCCTGCTCTGGAAAGTCTTCCAGAAAACGCCAGCACTGGCAGTCAAAGCTGGACAGAAGGAGGAGTACGTGGAGCTCAGCCAGCTCAACCCCAAACAAGGTAGGAGGGTGGAGGGGCTTTAACAAGCCGAAAGCCTAAAAAGGGAAAAGGTGCCTTAGTACACCATTCTAAAAAAACATCAGTAGGGTATGTAACCTTGTGTGTACTGAGCAGTGCCGGTCAACCCACCTGGTGACATAGGTGGCCTCCTACAGTGCTGTCATCTGAGAGGGCGCCGACTTAACACATTATTTTGCCTGCAGGGGGGAGGGGGTTCGTTGGCATTTTCCAGGAAAGTGGGTCAATATTGCAGCCTCCTTTCTCCGTGGGTCTGTATTGCTGTTGACAGTGACTCTTGACTTGTGTGGTGGTTCCTTTCAGCCATGGCAGAGACAGAGAATCCATCGGAGGGCAGTCAGCTGGTGAACGGGGCAGTGGCAGGGAAGAACGATGTGGCTGCCGAGGTGTCCTTCTGCCGGAGGCTGTGGGACCCGGTCCGTACATTCCAGGCTGGCTGGGTGGCCTACTACAACCAGTCCATCTTCCTGGCTTGCTTGTCGCTGGCCTTCCTCTATATGACCGTTCTGGGTTTCGACTGCATCACCACCGGCTACGCCTACACCCAGGGCCTCAATGGCAGCATCCTCAGCCTGCTTATGGCCACCTCAGCGGTTTGTGGGATCCTCGGTACCGTGGTCTTCACCCGTGTCCGCCGGCGCTGTGGCCTGGTCCGAACGGGCTTCATCTCTGGCGTGGCCCAGCTCTCCTGCCTCCTACTCTGCGTGGCTTCCGTCTTCGCACCAGGAAGCCCCTTCGATCTCACTGTCTCACCCTTCCAGGACTTGGCCAGCCAGCTAGTTAGGGGCGCTAGTGCCCTGCCAGAAATCAGCCCCACCGTGGCGACTGTGATCACTACCAGTCTGGCCAACAGCACCACAGGAGGACATGATATGGAGGAGATGCCACAGGTGGACTCCTACCTTTCAGTTGGCCTCCTCTTTACTGGGGTCATTGCTGCTAGAGTGGGTGAGTATCAGGGAAGGAGCTTCAGCTGCTGGGTAGGGACACTGGAGACACGATTTCAAGACCTTAGGTTCTTCCTGAAGGCAGTACTTCAGTGTTTAATTACCTGAATCAATTCCTTAACTATAGCGTGAACATGATTGTTTTTCTATCGCTATCCTGAGAACTATAATAACTGCTATCCTCCATATCTGACTGGATCATTTTCCTTGTCACTTTTAGGTCTCTGGTCTTTTGACTTGACTGTGACTCAGCTAATACAGGAGAACGTGAAGGAATCTGAAAGAGGGGTCATCAATGGTGTCCAGAACTCCATGAACTACCTCCTTGACTTGCTGCACTTCATCATGGTCATTCTGGCACCAAACCCAGAAGCCTTTGGCATTCTGGTCATCATATCTGTCTCTTTTGTCGCCATGGGTCATGCTATGTACTTCTGCTTTGCCTACAGGAGCCTCAGGTCGCGCCTGTTCTTGTGTTTTTCTCCAGAACAGAAAACCGTGACTCGTGCGCCCTCGGTCTCTTCCGTTTAGATCTTCATGTTCTTTCAAGTCACTTTTCAAAGCCAAAAGTAGGACCGACCTCAGACCAGTGGTCTCATGATCATTAATGAGCAGACTCTGTGACTTGGGTTAACTAAGAACTGTATTGAAAGGCAGTGCAGACAGGACTGTGAAGGCCTTTATTACTGTGTGCCAGATTTTCATGTTCCTACATATGTTCCACGAAGCAGGCCTGGGATAATTCCCTTAAGCAGCATTAATAGCAGTGCTACTAAACTCAGTGTCCATGTAGGTGGACTTTCATTCACGTTTTTAGTGCTGATCTCTGATGATCAGGTTACAGAATGATACAAAGGTGGCATTTTCATCGTCACTAGGACATATTGCCCACATGCGTTTTCTTAACCATTATTTTTCTTCTCTGTCTTTCCATCTGGGTTCATTCCTCATGGCATTTCATTCCTGCCACACAGACCAAATTGTTCAGTCTCTGAGGTTTAACAGACCTTCAGCAATATGAGCATTTTAGGTGCCTGACCTGTATGTGAAGAATGTGGTTAAATCTTGTGTACATGCTTGTTCATCAGTGCTGTCCTGTCTGTGTTGTTATAGGCAAATCATGGTTAACTTTCCTGTAAATTGAACCAAGCTGTCATGATAAGGCTTATTTCAAAAAGAAAATATTGGTATGGGTCAATGTCATTTGAGAACAAAGTAAGTTTGCTTTCAAGAGGAGCAGGAAGCAGTGCAGTTTTTTAGAAATTATTTTGTGTAATGTGTTATTGTTAAATTGCTGTAAGACTCATACACATGGCAGTCCACATCTACAATGAAGCATAAAATTATTATTGACGATTTTTTGTGTATATATTACTGTAAAATTTTGTCACATTATATATATCTGATGTTCTTTTAAAAATTTTTTTGCCATCAGACTGTATTTTTATATAGAACAATGAAAATACCTTAATCTTACAAAGACAAGTTCAGCATGTGGTGTTTTGGGGGAATACAGTATCACCAAATGTATGTAATATGAAAACTCTAATGATGTATATGATACTTGCTGTATGGAAAACTCCAAATTAATATTTAATCAATAAAATATAATTGCTGTTTTTCCATGAATATAGCATTGTAATAAAGCATAAAATTATATTTTGAACTATTATTATATAAATAAGCTGTCCAGGCAGACCCTCAGAGAACACCATTTTGAGAAGTGTCTTTATTTCGGCTTTCATCCATGGGGTTTTTTGGGTGGGGCATTTACTGTACACAGTCAAGTCACTTTCTAAGAAGCAGATGGACTTGGTCACCTTATTGTCACACCCCAACTTCCACACTGGGGCAATAACAGCTGTGCTGTGTGGCTCAGCGGGTTAGGCATCTGTGCCTGTGTTTGTAAGGTTGCAGCCACATTTCTGCTGGGTCTTTGAGCAAGGCCCTTGTCCCCCCTCCCAGGGATGCTGGATGAATGACTGATCACCGGTTTGGTCTCACCTCTGTGTTTTTGTACGTGCGTGTGTTGGGTACCAGCCCATGGGCCAATGAACAAACTTGAGGCCTCACAAGAAAGGATCGGATGCACGTACTTTATTTTTCCTTTTAATCAGTCTTCCAAGTGCTGATGGGCCCCAAACAACCAAATGTAATAAAAAAAAAAGAAAAAGAAAAAAACCACAAAAACCAAAGTAACTTAACTATCACAAAATTCTCCTGCACTCAATTATTGGGATTAAGTCCTTCATCAGGACTGAACCAGCACCCTACCCTCTGCCTCTGATTCCTGTCTCTCTTAAAATTGACCAATTACATTTTGTAAATGTCAATCATAATAAATTCACAATGAATAGTCCACTTAATAATGCATAACTTAATACAAATTCAAAATGTCATATGGGAAATCTATTACTACTGAGCAGGCCCCCCAAACTACATTACCCAGTAGCCACCTGGGCTCGGGTCCTTTAACTAGTGACCCTGCCCTCCTGCTCTCCAGAGAATATACAGTACCCACTTCCTCAATCTCACAACCCATATTCCAGTTTGCCACCTGAAATATGCCACCAACAATAAACTATATTATGTCTATAGACATACCAAGAGTTTGAGTGCCAAACAAGTAAACAAACTTTGTTTATGTATTTGTGTGCTTGGAACAGGCAAGCCCCGTTACAGTGTGTAGAAAATGAGAGTAAGATTGGATATGCAAAAAACACTTCCAATGTACCCATACTCTTACTTTATTTCAAGTCTCACAGAAGTAATCAGAGCATAAGAAATGACCCAAATGGGTCAAGCAGAATTTCCAGGATAAAGTAATCATAAGAAGCAGGTATTTTTGCCAGGCTAGGGAAATGTAACATAGTGTTTATATTAATATATAGTATAATGTAGTGCACTGTGACAGAGTGGCATCCTGTCCAGGGTACACCCCAGCCCTGTGCTTCCTGGGAAGGGTTCCAGGCTCCATGTGACCCTTCACTGAATATGCTGTTAATGAAAGTGATATAGTAATAATAATAATAATTGGTACTTTATTTATCCCCATGGATAAAGTGCCTCCCCAAGGACAAGGTGCCCCTGGGTACATGCCCAAATCCGAATATGGTTAGTCCGGGACAGAGTGGTCTAATACTGGAACCAAAATTTTCACATGACTGCAGTTCACTACTGCTGTGCTACTGTTAAGGATACAGTGTTGGGTCAAGTTGAGCTTTTTCGTGCACAGCTGGGCCGGGAGGGTATACTCACTAGTCACAGCACTGACACGCATGGATACAGCTCTATGATCTTGTTTTCGTGATTCTCAAGTTCACAGCTTTTCTCCAGTCGCTCCACGATTCTCCCTCCCTTTTCTTACTCGTGATACATCGTTATCTTTGTGACATTGGGATATTGTGAAAAGAATCAAGGAGCTTTATTGCTGTCATGCAAGTGTGATTACTGTTAGTACAAGAACACAAAGACAGTAGCTACAGGAGGCACATGAAACACAATAGTTACATTTCAGATTCAAGGAAGGTAGGAATCAGGATATTGCACTAGGCAAAGCAGAATTGCAAAGAATATGAATGCTGCGTTACAAATGAGCCAAGTAAACAGCACTACTGTAAGTATGGACAGTAGAGTGTGACGATGGCAGGGTCGGTCAATCTTATAGGCGACATAGGCGGTCAACTTCTGAGCTGGCGCCGACTTGCCAGCCAATTTCAGTTTACCTTGGATGGGGGCACCAGTGCTGATGCTTGCCTAGGGCACCACATTGGATAGGACCAGTACTGGATGACGGTGAGCGCCCTTTGATAGCAGTTCCTGCAATGTTTCCTACCTCATCATCTGCAGTTCCTTTGTCTCTGCTTCTCCTGCTTTCAATTCATCACTTCCCCTTGCAGTTTCCCCATTCTCCATCATTTAACAAAATCTCTATGTTGCATTTTTTTGCCTTAATGACACTGTATATCAAAGCAACACTCAACACTCTCCACACTCTCCAGTGTCAGTCACAAATTGATGGCGCAGTTCCTTTTCCAGAAGTCAGAACTGCCTTGGAAGATTCCAGTATCCCCATGCTCCATTTTCTAATAGTCAGTCCAGCACTCTGCAACACATGGATGAAAAGTTGAGACCATCTGAAGATGCCCTTTGCTGATTACATCATAAATAGGGCAATAAATAATTTCAAAAGTTGATCATCAGTTTTGTTTCAGTGGGGCTTGGAGGTGATGAGTGCTGTTTTAGTAATAAGCAGGAAAGAAACTGGTCTCAAACAGGGATGGTGGGCAGGTCACCTTGTGACGTCAGCTGTGTTCTGACTGGGTTAAGCCAGGGAGTACCCATTCACAGCAATTCTCCCTATGGTGATTCTGAAACCACATTTCACTAATCATTAAAGTTCAGCAAAGTTAGTGCAGTTCTTGCACAAATCAAATCCAAGAACCTAGACAGAGAGTGAACTTTCTGAACACAAGACCCTTGACACCTTATGGGTGTGTCATATTTCCCAGCCTGATGAGAAAAGCTTTGGCCACCATCAATGAGGTGTCTCAAGGTGCAAGTGGTCAGAAGACAGGGGTGGATTGTGTAAAATGCATGTTCTATTCACCCAACTTTGTGAGGAAGTGCATGTTGGGTCAGGGCTATAACTCAGAATACACATAGTGTCATGACTGTAGGGTAGGCTTCAGAGTAAAATGAAACAGGTTTATTTGAACTAAAGGAACAGAGACTGGAAACATAACTGGACTGAGAGGGATCAAAACAGGAGGACAAAAGGAAGGGCATGACTGGGGAACATATGACTGGGAAGCACAAATATATGGGACTAACGAGGGATCTACCGAGAAGCAGCTGGGAGTGATTAACACAAGGGTTAGAAACGAGAAGAAAGACAAATGAGTAACAAGTGTGGCTTGTTAGGGTCACGCCAGGGAGGAGACTGGACGGTCATGTGGACATGGAGGGCAGGATGTTACACATAGGTTAAATGCAGGGTGTCTGTCCTTTCCCTTTGGGTGTTTTGTCACATCTTTTTAAAAGATTTGTAGATATTAAATGACAATCATTGCCCTAAACATAGTTTTGTATTATTTTGTTTAGAATATCTTATTTGATCATTTTAGAAAGGCTTATTAATATATAATTTATTTTTTATTTATTTTAGAATTTACGTTAACCCAAGATAACACTCCCAACAAGGATGCCAAATCATTTTGTACACGTATTTTTATTGCAAAATTTTATTTAACGTTCCTTTGATATTTTTCCTGCAGATGTTAATAGTGATATCATACTAAGGTGGAGAGTAACCCTCCTGCAAAAGACTTTTAGGTCCAACGCACCTGTGAGCTATTTGGAGATTAATGTAGTTATGGTGTAGTGAAGGTTATGTTTGTCTGTGGCACATCAGGTGATAGGATAGTAGGAAGGTGGGATCTGGGGTAGGAAGGGGGGGTGAGTAGGATTGCTTTTCTTTTGTACCCTGGATATAAACTAATTAATTGAACTGCTCAGTTTGCTAATTTGTTTAGTTTTAAAGTGATCCCTGACAAGGGCCTCGCCAAACATTCAGCTTTGAATCTTTTGTACATTTAAAGTGTATGTTGATGTACTTTAAGTAATGGGAAGAGAGGTTAGCCTGGTTTGGGCAGAGGATACTGAGGTTGGGGTCAGATGCCTATACTACTTTTTGTTTCACCCTCATTTATATTTGCACTGCAGTCTTTATGCGTGGTATTTGGCTGCATGTGTCTCCCTTTGCGTCAGGACAGTCATGGGTTGTAACCCTAAGTTACCACTTTTCTGTCGGTCTATTCTGCGTCCCTCGTTTTATAAAATAAAGTGAATTTATTCTTATGCTTGAGAGCAGCCCTGACATTTTATTGGATCATATCAAAGGTGGTGGCAGTAGTTTCACTACAAACTAGGCTACAGTGCATCCGTTCCATATCCTGCGCACAATAAAGGAGAATTTAGTTGTCACCGCACGATAAACTTTGTCTCATGATTCATGTTGAAATTTGGCTAATTCTGCTGATGAAGATAACAATATACAGTCTAAAATATTTGGTTCGTGGATTGTAACACTGAGTGAGTAACTACAACATTTTGCTTAGCCTAAAATCACGTTCCTGTGATTAAAAAAAAACAGACATAATTCAGGCTGTCATCAATAAAGTTGTATCGATTTGCATTCAATTACTTATAGGTATTTTTTTTCATCACTGCACTCTTGATGGTGCTCCAAAAGTACCCCCCTCGGCCCTGGGTTCCACAGACCACGTTAAAATCCATCGGTTTTACTGCCCCGACTGCCATGCCGGCCCTGCTGCTGGGATTTTTTTTTTTAACAATCATATTAAAAATCGTAAAAAGACACGCCCTGAACGTCACCAGTTCACCTGCCTGATACTCTCGCGTAGGGGAGACAACCAAGTTAAATACATATCCTGACGAGGGACTACACTGTTCCTGTGAATAGTACGCAAAAGTCCATTATCATAATCTCTGTAATTGGCAGAAACGAAATAAAATCCGCTGTTCGAAAGAACTCGCCTTGCTTGCCGAATTAGGCACATGCTTTGAGCGGAAGAGGCGTCGGGAGATGAGCGCCACCGGGTGGGGGTAGGGGCGCATCCTACACGCTTCCGAAAAGCGCAGCAAGCTCGGGCGATATTGGGAAAGCCTCAGACTTACGGGGTCGGATCCATCCAACTGATCCAACAGGTAAGGGCTTTCCCCGGAGTAATGTTCTTAAGTAAAGCCCGGGCTACATGCCATCATTTATGACCCGTTAGACGCTCCTGCAGTATAGCGCTGCACTGTCAGCTCTTCTGATTACATGTGAAATGTCAATATTTTCAGACGCTGTTTAGGGACTTGTATTAACTGTTGTGTGCCTTCCTTTATGTTTTAAGTTAATGTATACGTTTCCTTGTGGTTTCTGGAAACCTCTGTGTTTGGAATAGATCGTTTTATGAGTGTTTTATAATGCACATATTCTGAAGCAAAACATTAAACGGCCGTGTTCCGGAACAATGTATCTATGAGCAAAACAACACCAGAATCACTCTTATTAAACCAAATGTAAGTACTGTTTGAAATGGATTATATTGGGGGTCGGCGGCAATTAATTATAATTCCGTAATCTCGTTTCATTATTGTAGATGTTGAGTCGTAATCGTCCAAATGACGGGGAACATAAATGTTAATTGCCCACATGTCGAGCCGCTCACGCTGATTTCCCTGCTTCCGCAGCATGAGTCAATGGAAGCAAGTCCAGCAGCTGGAGATCAAGTTCCTGGAGCAGGTGGACTATTTCTACGATGACAACTTCCCGATGGAGATACGCCAGGTGCTAGCTGGATGGATCGAGAGTCAAGACTGGTACTGAAACGCAGTTAAAATGAGAAGTATCCAGGGCTATTCATACAGGGATCTAAGAAAAGTTAATTTTCTATTTTTTTCTTGGTCCCAAAACCTTCTGTTCGATATACTAAGAGAGGGAGAGAGATATGGTGTTTTTTAAAAACATGAACATATATACGGTAGCACGCAGCTGCTAACCTCCCCATGGTCCTCTTTGTGTTTCAATGCTTTTCAATACTATTTCCTCTGGCAGGGATACAGCCGCCAACCACGAGTCCATGGCCACCGTTCTGTTCACCAGCCTGCTGACCCAGCTGGAGAGACAGTGCTCCCAGGAGCAGAACTTCCTGCAGAGGCACAACCTGAAGAGAATCCACCAGCAGCTTCAGGTACATCTATAGGTGCCGGTGGGGGGCTGCTCAGTCACGAGGCATATAGGGGTGAGAGAGGACTGTCTGTCCTATATCTGGTGTAACATAACTATAAAATAAAACAGAAAAAGTTACCATCCACAAAATGTCTGATGATACATATTATAATATAATATCAAGTAATTAACTGAAAAACACACGTTCAATCTGTATGTTTGTGTAGGTATTTACTGTGATTTAACAGCAACAGTTTTGGGATGTGTGATGTTTGCAGATGATGATCTGATATCGAATGTACAGCTGTTTTATTTACTGAGCTCTCAGATGCTGCTTCTGGCAAATTTGACCTATTTGTGTTTGTCAGGTAATCTTGCTTAATGAGGCAAGCACATGTTTTTGTTTTCTCTTGGGGAAGTGAAAGGAAAATTGTTTGTTGTTTTTGTCTTAACCCGTCATTCCTTTTTTATGTATAAAATTACATTTCTAGAGTGAACTGATGGCTGTTGATGTGAACATAGAGAGACCACTGGACTGTTTGGTTTATTGCTAGACACACACACACCAGCCCCACTGTAAGTTATGGTGTGCTGGTGGTATTTTATACATATTTCCCCATGATACAGGGACTTTGTTGGTATGAAGATCAGCTTTGTTAGTGTGTGAAGAACCCACTGCTCACAGCACAGTATGAAGAGTAGCAAAGCGATGGTGCACATTAGCGTGATGAAGTTTTTTATGTCTCAGTTCCACAGTACCACAAATGATCCACTGAGGACTTGCAGTGAGATCTTTTCACTTTCTTTGGAAAGTGTGTTTTTGTAAATATAGGTTACTTTTAACCGTCGGAAAATGTCATGATAAGCAGCCTGGAAAGTCCAGGCCGTGTGTTTCAGCCTGGTCGTGGGGATGACTTTTAGTCACATAAACTGGTGAGTCTGATTTTGGGTGCGTGTGCAGAGGATTGTAGTGTAATGGCTTGGACCCCCCCCCCTCCCCCACCCAGGCTTAATTTCCCCCCTCCCCAACATAACATGCTTTGGCCTAGAGGCAGCGAGCAAGAGGAAGAAGGTGTGAGAGTGCTTGTTTCTGCGCATATGTCACTGTGTATTTGTGTATGCACGTGTCTGGGTATGTGTGTGTACAGCGTATGTTCCTGGTTCACTGGCGCAGTAACACCAAACAAGACGCAACTTGACAAAATGGAACGGTGTGGTTTTACATATCCGGCACAGCTCATGGGGGCTGTTTGGAGTGAGAGGTGGCTTGAGGCAGCTATCAAACCACTGCTTGCTGACATCAATGACCTTATTTTGCATTAGTTCATTATTGTTTTTTTTGCCGTTAGTCCTCTTGCTGAGTTTCACTGGGAGAACATTACAATGTAGGCTTATCTGTTTGACTCAGTGTTTTGCTTTCAGTGTATTTTCCAGAGAATATGTGGGTTCAGCAGCAGAGAGCACCGTGGAGCCGCACACTGTTTTGAATATCTTGGATTGTTCAGCTCCACATGCTACACATCACACACACTTTGTGTAGGACTCACATAGCCAAGCTGTTCTCATCCAGTGAAGGCAGCAGGATTTTCTCCTGGGAAAGTAGGGGAGCCTGTGAGTCCACAGCACTGAAATTGCTGTCTGTTAGATAGTAGGACGTATATATTTGTTTTATGAGGTGGGAGCACAGCGGCTACATTTAGCAGGTTTTGGTTTTTAAATGAACCACCCACTGATATTCGGCTCACACGCACACACCTCCATTTTAAAGAGCTGCCATCTCCTCACCACAAACGGCATCTGGTGAGCGGTGCGGATGGCAGCTTTTGCATATCATTGCGAGTCACGTTTAAACCCTAACCCTTTACCCTCAATGCAATTTCTGTATCAGCACTACAGCAACAACTGATTATTATTGCCAGATAAATTTGGCTTGTGGTGGGAAGTGGTTACTAAGATTGCATCACTGGTAGTCTTTATGCTTAAAGATCGGTGTTGCCTGGCTTTCACCAAAAAGACATCGAGTGAGACCCCGTAGGCCTCGTACTTCACTACAAACCCTGAGCTTAGCGGGACGACTGTTTTCAGCAGGTGTCACTGTATGCCCTTAAACAGGAGCTGCTTCCTGTCCCTGGCAGCATGATGGCCACACACAGGATTTCAGCAAAGAGCCGCGTCCCTGAAAGGCGCATGTTCTCATCCTCTTCAAGGCTGATTGGAAAACTACATAGTTTGATATGAGCGTATTTGTGTTGTTTGCATCCAATGCAGAACTTCACATTGCCAAGGTAAATGGTAAATGGACTGCATTTATATAGCGCTTTTCTACTCCTACGAGTACTCAAAGCGCTTTACAATACATGCCTCACATTCACCCATCCACACTCACATTCACACACCAGTGGCGAAGGCTGCCATGCAAGGCACCAACCTGCACACCGGGAGCAATTTGGGGTTCAGTGTCTTGCTCAAGGACACTTTGATGGGGTCAGGAGGAACCAGGGCTTGAACCTGCAACCCTCTGGTTGCCGAACGATAGCACTACCTCCCGCGCCACCATCTTCCGGTGTCAAAATAAATATATGGTGTTTCCATCCATCCATGCATCCCTCATGAATGCTGTGGGACTATATTTATAGTATAGTGTAGTGATGACTAGAGGAATGTCTCCATGTTTCTGTCAGGTGAAGTACAAAGCCAGTCCTCTCCAAATGGCTGCTGTCATCTCTAACTGTCTGAGAGAGGAGAGACGTATCCTGTCCACTGCTAGCATGCAGGAGCAGGTAAGGGACCCCCATGATGCCTCAGGCCCAGCTGCAGACTGCTGGGGGCACTGCCTGTTGATGCTGGCCACCGTGACCATCATTTCTGTGCTTGGCTGAGGTATAAACAGGCACTATGCACTGATACGTCCCAAGAGTTTTCAGTGACAGTGCAGGACGTGTGCATTAGTTATAAGAAGATTCAAATGTTCTGTTTTCACTTGGATGTTCCTTGAGTCCTCATCGACAGTTTTTCCTTTCTTCATAACAGGGACCCTTGGAGAAGTCAATGCAGAACTCCGTCGCATTCGAGCGACACAAGAATCTCGACAACCGTGTGGCGGTCATAAGGAGCAGCGTGCAGGTGACAATGGGAGATATACCTGGGACACGTGGTCCTGTCTGTGGTGTACTACATAGCTAAGAAACCCTTCTCCTACCTCTCACAGATGGTGGACCAGGCTGTGAAGTACCTGGAAGACATGCAGGATGATTTTGATTTCCGCTTCAAGACGCTGCAGTCTCGAGGTGGACTAACTGTGCACCTTCAGCTCTAATTGGACAGAAAGCTATCAGTCATGTTTAATTGCATGTATCTATAGATTGCTGTGTTGAGACATTTCAACCGCTGAATGAACTAGTATAAAATACCAATGTATCTATAAGTTTTTCAACTGGTTGCTCCTGTTGCCATCAGATCCAGCGGAGAGGAACAGCATCTACATGAAGCAGGAAGTGACGGCTCTCCAGGACATGCTGAATCGACTCGATTTCAAAAGAAAGGCAAGTTCTATTCAAAGCAGCATTGAGGCTGTTGTTTCAGACCCATCACTCTCTGTTACTGATGATGTCTTCTATTTACCCACGTGATTTAAGTGCATCACATATGCCATCCATCCATCCATCCATTACAAGGCCTTTGGAACATCCTTATTTGTGTTTATTTTAAATTAAAATAAACTGAGGCCTAGTTCTAGCTGTGCAGGCTTGGACCATGTTTGCTTTTCCATCAGGAGATCCTGACCAAGATGACGGATGTGATCAAGGAGATTGATGCACTGATGAGTGCGCAGCTCATGCCTGAGCTCATGGACTGGAAGCGGAGGCAGCAGATTGCCTGCATTGGGGGCCCATTGCTCACAGGCTTGGATCAGTTGCAATACTGGTATCACTCACCGCTCACCCTGCTGCATTGCCACTACAATGATTATTCCTTAGTATTAATCTTGTTTTTTTTTTTTTTTTTTTTACAAAGTCTCTTTATAGAATAAAGAAGGCTACATGTGTTAGTAAAGTATTATGACTTTACATGAACATTCTAGACCTCAGACAAATGTTCAGAGTCCTACATGAACATTCCAGAACTTCACATGAACAATCCAGATTTCAAACAAACATTCTGGTTCTTTAAATGATATTCCTACACAAATATTCCTGGCCTCAAACAAACATTCTCGGTCCTTGCATGAACATCCCAGGATTTTACGCAAACATTCCAAGACTTTACACTAACATGTAATGATTTTGTTTATACACTCACCTAAAGGATTATTAGGAACACCTGTTCAATTTCTCATTAATGCAATTATCTAATCAACCAATCACATGGCAGTTGCTTCAATGCATTTAGGGGTGTGGTCCTGGTCAAGACAATCTCCTGAACTCCAAATTGAATGTCAGAATGGGAAAGAAAGGTGATTTAAGCAATTTTGAGCGTGGCATAGTTGTTAATGCCAGACGGGAGTATTTCACAATCTGCTCATTTACTGGGATTTTCACGCACAACCATTTCTAGGGTTTACAAAGAATGGTGTGCAAAGGGAAAAACATCCAGTATGCGGCAGTCCTGTGGGCGAAAATGCCTTGTTGATGCTAGAGGTCAGAGGAGAATGGGCCGACTGATTCAAGCTGATAGAAGAGCAACTTTGACTGAAATAACCACTCGTTACAACCGAGGTATGCAGCAAAGCATTTGTGAAGCCACAACACGCACAACCTTGAGGCGGATGGGCTACAACAGCAGAAGACCCTACCGGGTACCACTCATCTCCACTACAAATAGGAAAAAGAGGCTACAATTTGCACGAGCTCACCAAAATTGGACAGTTGAAGACTGGAAAAATGTTGCCTGGTCTGATGAGTCTCGATTTCTGTTGAGACATTCAAATGGTAGAGTCAGAATTTGGCGTAAACAGAATGAGAACATGGATCCATCATGCCTTGTTACCACTGTGCAGGCTGGTGGTGGTGGTGTAATGGTGTGGGGGGATGTTTTCTTGGCACACTTTAGGCCCCTTAGTGCCAATTGGGCATCGTTTAAATGCCACGGCCTGCCTGAGCATTGTTTCTGACCATGTCCATCCCTTTATGACCACCATGTACCCATCCTCTGATGGCTACTTCCAGCAGGATAATGCACCATGTCACAAAGCTCGAATCATTACAAATTGGTTTCTTGAACATGACAATGAGTTCACTGTACTAAAATGGCCCCCACAGTCACCAGATCTCAACCCAATAGAGCATCTTTGGGATGTGGTGGAACGGGAGCTTCGTGCCCTGGATGTGCATCCCACAAATCTCCATCAACTGCAAGATGCTATCCTATCAATATGGGCCAACATTTCTAAAGAATGCTTTCAGCACCTTGAATCAATGCCACGTAGAATTAAGGCAGTTCTGAAGGCGAAAGGGGGTCAAACACCGTATTAGTATGGTATTCCTAATAATCCTTTAGGTGAGTGTATGTATCAGGACATTACACAAGGTTTTTGGATGCCTCAGTCAGCTCCATTTGAACCCAAGCCTGTTCCCCTCTTTTCATGACACACTGGCACTTGGCAACATTTAATTAAGTTTCAGTATAGCGTTTATTTACTGATAGAACATTAAATGCTTAAGGCCTTCCAAGATAGTGACATAATTCTGAACCACTGGAGTCTGCTTTGTAACTACCAACAGTAGGGTGCACCAATGTGGAAATTTTGATAACTTATAACTGATTATATTTTTGTGTAATATTGGCGATACTGATAACCAGCTATCCTCTTGCTGAGTGTGGGTTGCCAGTGGAGAAACATTGACAGAAAGTGAAAGATAATGAATTATAAACATGTCTTGGTACTTTGAGACATCTTCTAAGTGGTAAATGAACTGATGAAATTCCTTGTCCTCCACTATGGAAAATGGCTGATCATCTAATACAATCACATCTATTATTTTAGCTCTGGTACCGCTAATTTTATATGTCAACAAAGTTGAAATATTGGCCAGCCATTTCAGACCAAAGCCGATATCTTGATTTTTTTTTATTAATATCTGCCTCTACTGATATGTTAACCTATTTATTGTGCATATCTAACCACCAGATTTTGGTTGGTTCATTCTGTGTTCTCAGGTTCACGCTGACAGCCCAGAGCCTCTTTCAGATTAAGAGGCAGCTGGACAAGCTGGGGGACCTGATCCTGAAGGTGACCTATGAGAGTGACCCCATTCCGCTGCAGAAGCCCCAGATGGAGGAACAGGTCAAACACCTCATCTACATCCTCATCAAAAGGTGTGTGACACTGTTTGTATCTGTCACAGGTTTATACTTTAGATTAAACACTGTAGCTTTTTCTGAAGTTTAAGCAAACAATGTACAATTTAAGTGAGATAATCTGGAAAAAGCCCACATATGTAAACAAGTTCATTTAAAATTGAGATTCAACTCCAGCAACTCTGTGACTGGCTAACCTTGCCCAGGATTTAGAACTTATTAAAATGTGTAATTACTAAAATTTTCTGGACACCACGTGAAGTTCTCAGATAATGATTAAAAATGTTTTTGCCTTTTCAAATGAAATACTGAAGTACCTCGGTTCTCGAACTCACTAGAACTCGAATTTCTTGAAAGTCGAACAAACCAGTTTGACCTAGAACTCGATCTGAATATCAGAAGTCAAACCATGAATGCTGACCTAATATATATTGTACGCGCCAGGAAATGAGTCATACTACAAT
Organism: Paramormyrops kingsleyae; assembly: GCF_048594095.1. Taxonomy (NCBI): domain Eukaryota; kingdom Metazoa; phylum Chordata; class Actinopteri; order Osteoglossiformes; family Mormyridae; genus Paramormyrops; species Paramormyrops kingsleyae. The sequence continues at coordinate 61,657,688 of NC_132797.1, forward strand.
GCAATTCTTACTTGAATGCCGCCTTCACAGACTGGACGATTAACCAAATAAAGCAGCGCAACATTACAGTAACTAACAATAAATAAACCACTAACTTACATGTACTATTAGAGCATTTATGTCATTTATTTCAACTTTATTTTACCAGGTAAATTAACTGAAAACCAGTTCTCACTGCTATATGTGATATTCGGGAGAAATAGCAGTTTAAGCATTGGAACTGCCTGGGATACAAACGTCATGAGTGTAACTAAACTCTTCAGCCAATAAGGGCAAAGGTAAGTCGTCACGGAGACGGTTCCAGTTTGTGCAGCCGGGTGAGAGGTCGCAATGCATCTAACCGTAATGCATTGCGTCAGGATCAGAATGCGTTGCTTTAAGCCAGCGCTGTAAGCAAGTCGAACGCACCCAATGACCGGACTGGGGAAACAAACTGAAACGTGGACGAAATACAGAGGACTAATGACTAATGACAACCAGAAACAGCTGATCACATGGCGATTCCACACAGGGTTAACGAGGGGGCGTGGCACACGGAAGGAGCGGATGATCGGGGCAGGACAGGGGTAATGTTGGGATAAGATCTTTATCGTTTTGGAAGCCATTAAGAAAAAAATGCTGCTCTTGTTTTATCCTGTTAATTTTGTGTTTAAATGCTAAAAAAAAAAAAATTTAATTAAACACATATTTAGGTGTAATTTTGGAGGGCCGGGAACCAATTAATTGGTTTTCCATTATTTCTTATGGGAAAAATTAGATCGGATTTTTAGGATTCGATCCGGAGTCCGGAATGGATTAAGTTTGAGAACCGAGGTACCACTGTATTTGCCATTTTCACTAGTTGGAATACAGGTACATAGGGATGTGTTAGTTTTCACATATCTCGTCATGCTCTCCTTTGAGACCCAGACACGTATAGAGGTGAGAGTGAAGCTTTGGATCTGAAAGCAGGGATAGCAATCCATCCAGAGCCCCTGGAGCATTTTGGGGGTTAAGGGCCTCACTCAAGGGCCCAAGGGAAAGGGTTGGTGTGGCACATACCATGGGGGGGGGGGTCAGGGTGGGTCTGAAGCTGAGGTCTGTTCTCTCACTTGCCAGCTCCTTTGTGGTGGAGAAGCAGCCATGCATGCCTACCCACCCCCAGAAGCCCCTTATCATAAAGACACAAGTGCAGTTCACAACAAAAGTCAGGTATGGACACCCCCCTGTTCGCCACCTTCTGCCCTCTGCCCCCCCCCCCCCAATAGTAATAAATAATAATAATAGGTTACATTTATATAGCAGCACCTTTCACAATACCAAGCTCGCTTTACACGAGGGAGGAAAAAAATCAGTAATCAGGAAGAGACAGCAGAAAAATGTTCATGGAAGGCAAATGTCTTTAGTTCAGACTTGAAGGAACTGAAGATTGATGTTAACTGTTAGTCTTTGTTTTACATACCCCCCACCCCCCATTGCCGTTTGATTTCAATTCTATCTTCAGATTGCTGGTCAAACTTCCAGAAGTGGATTATCAGCTAAAGGTGAAGACCACATTTGACAAGTGAGTTTTGCTGCCAAGCTACATGGCTTTGTGTGCACTCTACTGCCTGCCACTGTTTTGTATACGCAGTCAGCAGAGGTGGAATGTTCAGGTTCAGAAAATACAAATCCAGGCCAAGATTTTGTTTCAACCAATTGGTTGAGTATGAAGAGTCACATCCACAGAGTACACAACTCGTTGGTTGAAACAAAATCTCAATCTGGATTTGTACTTTCTGAACCTGAACTTTCTAGTCAGAATGTCAGGGTCAGCATCTCCCCATATGAACCCCTGTGTCTGAGGGGGTGAAGGAGACCCCGCAACATCTCTTAACCTACCCCTCTCCCCCTCTGATTTCTGCAGGGACCTTCCACCTGGCAGAGTGTAAGTGTTTGTATTGATATTCTTCCGGGAGTCAAACTCAAGGTGTATGCGTGCGTGTGTGTGTATGGATTAGCTTTAAATTACATAGTGGGGACCAAATATCCCCCACAATGTGATAAAAACCTGTTATTTTAATGTTGTGGGGACCATTTTTCAGATCCCCACAAAGATCTGTGAATGCAAAAACTCGTAATGCCAAAAGTCTCATATTTTTGTTGGTTACTGTTAAGGTTAGGGCTGGGTAGAGGTTAATATCATCATGTTGGGATTAGACTTTTCCCCATAGTAATGAATGGAGAGTCTGCGCAAAGATATAACTACAAATATATGTGTGTGTGTGTGTGTGTGTTTCAGGTTTACCTTACCTTGTGGGGACCAAATGTCCCCACAACGTGATGCATACCCGTTTTTTTACCATGGGAAAAAAATCCGTGACTGCAATGAAAAAACTAAAAATGCTCTTGTATTTTGTTTGGTTACTTATGGTTATGGTTAGGGCTGGGTAGGAGTTAAGGTTGTCATATTTTTCCCATAGAGATGAATGAGTGGTCCCGAAAAAGATATGATTACATGACTGACTGATTGAGTGTGTGTGTCATGTGTGTGTGTGTGTGTGTGTCGTGTGTGTGTGTGTGTGTGTGTGTGTGTGTGTGTGTGTGTGTGTGTGTGTGTGTGTGAGGGAGAGAGAGGAAAAGAGAATGTGTTACCAGGGGTATGTGTAAGAGAGAGTGTGTGTTATCAGGGATGTATGTGTAAGAGAGAGAGTGTGAGTATGTGTGTGTGGACACTGGCTTACTCTGTCTGGGGCCCTCAGGAACCGACAGTTCTTCATCCTGACGAACAACACCAAAGTGATGGATGTAGAGGAGTCATCCAATGGCTGTCTGTCTGTGGAGTTTCGGCATCTGGTAATTGCGCCTGGGACATGGCAAGGACTCATGGGAATCCTAAAAAGATTGGACGAGATGGACAAATGAGACAGGATGTGGTGGTCTGTGTGAGACAGTCAAGTCTGAGACTGTCAGAGTGAGATGATTAGATGAGATGGCATGAGAGGGTCAGCATGAACACTAATTTTTGTGCATTTTGAATTTTGTATTTTCCCTGTGTCGCTCTGAGTAAATGGCTGAATCTGCTGGGTACTCTGTGTCATGCTGCTTGTGTCTCACGTGAGGAAATGTGTTTTTTTTTTTACCCACTCTCCCATTCTCTGCAGCAACTGAAAGAGCGGAAGTTCATAAATGGGACTAAAGGCAATGAGGTGAGATGCTTTCTAAATCTGCCCCATGGCTGTGTCAGCCGGACAGGCAGGGTGTAGGAACTCCACACTGTTTGCTGCTGTCAGAATGCAGTGCATGCTGGGTAAATTTTGTCAGCCTTCAAACATCCACTCTTTGTAAGTGGTGTGTAGCTGAGGCATGAGGCTTTACAGGGAAATGTTTCTTCAACAGTCACGCAGAGCAGCTCACGGTGCGTCACTTTTGTTGTCTTTCTGCTTTCACTTCGTCTGTGTGGTTCTCTGTGTGACAAGGACAGACTAACAAAATTAAAGAGAGCCTGAAACTGAGCCATCCACATACTGTTTCACTGTCCAAGAACTAAGCATCTGCAGAAGGAAGTAAGAGGCTGTGCTGTGCCGCATTGCACCGCACTCCATCTGTTGAGAGGAAGTCAGGGCAGGGCAAAGTCTGCGAGTTCTGTAAAACGGGCTATGTCTGTTCCTGTCAGGGGCCTCTGACTGTGACGGAGGAGCTGCACTCGCTCAGCTTTGAGGCGCAGTTCTGTATGCAAGGCCTCAACATCGACTTGGAGGTCAGTAATGGACAGAATGTCACCTGCGGCCAGTAAAACCAACCCCGCTCCCATAACATCTTCTGCCAAACTTTGTGCCTCCCCCCCTCCTAGACCTGCTCACTTCCCCTGGTCGTCATCTCCAACGTCAGCCAGCTTCCTGGGGGATGGGCTTCGGTCATGTGGTATAACCTGTTGACAGATGAGCCCAAGGTGAGCACTGCTTACACTGGCAGTTTCAAAATAGTCCCTTCAACCTCTGCTGCTGTCAGTGTTGACCAGTGTTGAAGGTTACTCTCTTTTTCTTCATTAAACTTGTTTGTTCATTGGAACAGATTTAAATGATAAATATAGGTCATGGTCCTCTATCGCTGTAAACGATGGTTTTTGCAACTCCACTGTTGCTGGTCATGCTGAGTGATTTTTAGAGGAGTCCATCCTAACTGCTTAAATTTCCACCCAAAAAAGTTCATGATATTGATATGAGAATGTCACACGTGTCCCCTGTCTTGTCCCTGCGAGCCCAGAACCTGTCATTCTTCAGCAATCCATCGCGTGCTACCTGGAGCCAGCTGTCCGAGGTGCTCAGCTGGCAGTTCTCCACGTTTGCGGGGCGCGGCCTCACCCGGGAGCAGTTGAGCATGCTGGGAGAAAAGCTTCTAGGTGACTGGCCTCTCCAAGTTGTACATCTACCTGTGCCCCTGGTGTTTTTTTTATGTTCCCCCAAATGACTGTCAAGCAGTGAAAACAGCAGATGTCAGTGGTGTACTGATCACACCTTAGTTTTAACTGAAGTTTGTCTCCCTCTCTCTCTTAGGCCAGCAAGCCTCCCACAATGACTGCCAAGTTTCTTGGTCCAAGTTCTGCAAGGTAACTCATCAGTGTCTCTGACACCTTCATTGGCTTGATCATAGGCAGGGGCATTGCTAGGATCTTAAGACATCAAGGGCATAGCCCAGAGACCTAATTTGTCCAAGGGTCATCATTTTGTATTCTCGCTCTCTGAAATTAAGATGTTCAGAACATTGTGAAGGTTTTGGGAAACCCAGCCCTGGACAGGACTGCAGTGATGGCTGTTAAAACATCTGAGCTAAAATAATTATATGGGGCTCATATGGATTCATTCAGGGCTTCAGCCCCCAGTGCCTCAGGCTTGTGACATGTCTGACCATAGGGGGTTATTCAGTTTCAACATTTACTCAGGTTACTGGTTTGTAGTCTGGTTGAACTCAAGGGGAATTACATTTACTGCTGGAAACCAATCCAGATCTAATACTCAGTTGACATGGTTTAGCAATCACAACGGCAGAAATCTCCAAGTCACCTTAAGCTGTGTAAGAAAGCAGACCCCCCCATGAGACATTACATCAGTTTTCATACAATGGTTGAATTTGAATCTGCTTCACATTCCTCTGCTCATCTTGTCCCCAGGAGAACATCCCAGGGAAGCCATTCAACTTCTGGATGTGGCTTGACTCCATTCTGGAGCTCATCAAGAAGCACCTGCTGCCTGTGTGGATTGATGGGTGAGCATAGCTGCTGTGTGCAGGATGGAAAGTCCCAGAATGTGGCATAATGTAGCTCATGCCTCAACATACCACGTTACTAGAATCATTGAGATTAATCTCCAAACTTAAGGGTACAACAGCAGAGCCCTATCATGATACCAGTGTGTGTGGGAAAAGCTTGAGGAGTCTAAAAGACTCAGGGAACTCGTTCTATGTCCATTTTCGAAATGTTTGAGGTCTTTATATGAATGGTGCCTTCCAACTGTGGATGGTTCGTTTTAATTTAACCATACCTTAAATGTATGCCTACACACTATATGTCTGTCCAGAATGAGACTGTGTCCCTGGTCCCAGGTACATCATGGGCTTCGTCAGCAAGGAGACGGAACGGGCTTTACTGAAGGAAAAGGAGCCGGGCACCTTCCTGCTGCGCTTCAGCGAGAGCCACCTGGGAGGGATCACCTTCACGTGGGTGGAGCAGGGAGAGAATGGTGAGGACAGCGCCACACACTGGCACTTGAATGTTCAACCAGTCAGGTGACATGTTGAGCTGTCTGGCAGGAACCCCCCCAGATGTGAACTTCACCACGGAGACATTTGCTGCACCCTAGCTGTTCACAAGCAAAACTTCGCTAATGAGAGTAACATTCCAGAAACAAGTTAAACTAAAAATGACAGTTCGTATGGTTAATTCATGTCACGGTTGCAGTACACAAAATTGTCTCTTGTTCGTATTCTCATTTTCATCAGTCCTACATACCAATTTCAAATGCTCCACCAAACCTCAAACTGGCCCCATAAATTCGATCTGACATGAAAACTGCAGCTTCAACAGTTGAGCCCAGAATTATAATATGAACCTAAAACATGATGGACAGTAAATGTCTCTAAAGGCAAGTCCAGCTGTAGGTGGACTTTTCTTTAAAATCTAATGAGCACTCTCTACAGGTGAGGTGAAGTTCAACTCCGTGGAGCCATACACCAAGAGTCGCCTTAGCGCGCTGCCATTTGCCGACATCATCCGTGACTACAAGGTGATCGCCGATGGGATTGTGCCGGAAAACCCACTGAAGTTCCTGTACCCAGACATCCCCAAGGACGAAGCCTTTGGGAAGCATTACAACAGCCAGCAGAGCAAAGGTTTTCTAACGATCTGGGGCGGCCGTAGCCATGGGAAGAAGCTTTGGGACCTTTCCCTGAGTTTGAGCCACCAGCTAAAGCACAAATGCCCCACACAGACATTTGGGTAGTGTGGCAGTCAATTCGGTCAATCCATCCATTTTATCCCGGGCAGGGTGGTGGGGGGTGGGGCCTGGAGCTGCGAAAGGGATAATGTAAACAAATATTTCTAGTAATATAGCCTTGCGTGGACTTTGGCCCAGGACCACCAGACGTAATTCAATTTGGGCATATCTTGAAATCGTAGCTGTCCATGCATACTGTATTACAAGTTAGATATGGACAGTGGGTTATTATCCCGCTGGCAGCAATACCCATTCTCCTGCACCTGTTACATTATTTGCTATGGACCTCGGATGTGAATGTGATAGGGCGTGACTCAATCAGGTGTGATATAAGAGGTTAGTAGCAGTAATAATATAATTGTAATGGCAGGAATATAAGACCACATTCTCAGTTTTATGGCATTTTATAATATGATTTTACGGTATTTTTTGTTTCTTTTAATCAGCTTTTCCATACATCCCTTCTGTCCTGATTCCCATATCCTTGGTGTAAGTATTCCTTGACGGTTGTAATTTTTTTTTTGTTTTGGTGGGGGACAGGGGAGAGGGGTGCTGCTGAGTACTTTTGGTTAACTTTCTTTTTTGGTCAGCTTTGATCAGCCTTATTTATGGCCTTGTAGCAACAAATTAAGTAATAATGCCACATTATGTAATAAATTGACAGAATGTAACAAACAATGATAACGATGATGATGATAAGACTAATAGAGTAATGTTGCAATATAAAATTATAATATTAAAATAATGTTGCAATATAAAATTATAATATTAATCTATAAATTTGGAACATTTCGTCAAGTTATTACAAAATATAGCATTATTACATAATGCGTTGTAACAGGTCTGCTTGTGTCCCATATTGCTAGCAAAGTAACTTTGGTCACGCTAGGTCACAGCTTGTGGTCAGACGCCTCTGATGGTGCCTTGAACTCAGTTGACAGCATTCGCTGTGTGTTTGCGGTAAACCTTGCAGCTCCAGTGTGACACCACCCTCCTCCGCGTCCCCGGAACCACCCATGAGCCCCGGCATGTTCGACATGCTGAACCAGCAGCTGGACCCCTTCGAGATCGAGACCGCTGTGAGTCTCTTGGCTCTTTGAAGACTCTGCAGGACAGCATCGCTGCCACTGCCACCTTCAACTTGTTCTTAAACTCTTAAGTCTTCCTGATAAGTGTCCTCAGTGCTGTTTTTGATGTGCTTTCGTGGGAGGAGGTGTTTATATCCTGATACATTCTAGGTATTGTCTGTCTTTGTATTACAGATGAGTTCACCATATTCAGAGTAAGGAGAATAATGGACCAGTGACATCATCGGAAATATCGGCCTGTCATCTGTTCTGCCAGAACCATCAGCAGCATTTTCACTATTCTGTTATGTACTGTACAGATAATGCACTATTGCCTTCTGAAAATTTGGAATTTGTGCTTTAAGTTTAGATGCAGTCAGAAGACATGCGTTTTTAATGTATATGTGATCATGTTTTGTTTCTAGACTCATGCTTTTATTTTTCCTTTTACAATTTTAGAGCTTGTAAAAAGCATTTACTGGGTATTTTGCACTAGATTCTTGCTATAAAAAAAATGTGCAAAGTCAAAGTCTGCCATAACATTTCTGAATGTGTTTCATATGACCCTAATGAGATGACTTTTCAGCCAAACCCAGTATTTAAACACTTTTCAAGCAAATTATAATCAAATATTACATTTATGTAAATATTTCTAAGCTCAGAATATAAATACTGCAAATTCTCTAGTTGACTTCCTGTGCTTGTATGACTTTGGAGTTGTGAACAGTGCTTTATTTGTCTGTGATCTCCTCACAAAATGTTGTATATCTGACAAATTCTTCCTTAGTAAATAAGATTAATAAATGACTCAAATATCAGGATTAAAAGTTTCAGATTAGCATCCAGTATCATCTTGTGCCTGGTTGTGATGAAGATAGCAACCAGTGCTCTCCTAGTATTCCAAGCCATCTAGCAGATTTTCACCTCCAGCACAGCTGATTCAAATGATCATGAGTATTGACAGTTGATTAGTATGATGTTTGAAATAGAGATGGGGGTTACAAAAATGGTCTTCAGAACCCCTACAGAGTGTGCAGTTGTCAAAAAGTCAGAGAAACACTGGTGTTACACTATATCGACAAAAGTACTGGAATACCTGGCCATTACACCTACAGGAAATTTTAGGACATCCCATTCTAAATCAACTGGCATCAATATGGTTGGTCCCCTCTTTGCAGATATAACAGCTGTCACTCTTCTGGGAAGACTTTCCACAAGATTTTGGAGTGTGCCTGTGGTTAATTTGCCCATTCATCCAGAAGGTCTGGCACTTATGTTGGATGTGAAGGCCTGGCTCACCATCTCCATTCTAGTTCATCCCAAATGTGTTCAATGGGGTTGAAGTCAGGGCTCTGTGTGGGCTAGTCTAGTTCTTCCTCACCAAACTCATCCACCCATGTCTTTATGGACCTTGCTTTGGCCACAGTAATGTTGGAGCAGAAAAGGGCCATCCCCACACTGTTCCTACGAAGTTGGAAGCATAGAATTGCCCAAAATGTCTTGGTATGCTGAAGCATTAAGATTTCCCTTCACTGGAACTAAGGGGCCTAGCCCAACCCCTACGTAATAGACAACCACATATTATTATCCCATTCCTTGAAGCTTCTGGCTCACAGTTTTTATGCTGGAGTTAATGCCAGAGGAAGTTTGGAACTCTGTAGTTACTGAATCAACAGAGCGTTGGCGACATTTATGCAGTATGCACCTCAGCACTTGGCAACCTTGTTCTGTTACTTTACTTGGTCTGCCACTTTGTGGCTGAGTGTCTTTTGTTCCTAAACATTTTCACTTTGTAATAATACCACTTACAATTGACTGGAATATCTAGCAGGGAAGAAATTTCACGAATTGACTTATTGTAAAGGTGGCATCCTGTCACAGTACCATGTTTGAATTCACTGAGCTTCTCAAAGTGACCCATTCTTACAATAATGTTGGTAAACCAGACTACATGGCTAAGTGCTTGATTTTATCCAGCTGTGGCAATACTTTTGCCTATATAGTGTATATTTACAATTTAGAATTTGCTGTACCCAGTGTCTGTCTGTGCCCTGTTTGCTGGAAAAGGGAGTAAATGCCCCCTAATCTGGTCTAGTTTAGCATTTTACAAGTGCAACAGTACCAGAGATGGGAACTCGAGTTTAAGACTCTAACTATGCGACTCAACCTAACTTTAATCTATATTAGAAAAGTGCTTAGGGTCTTACAAAAATGTTATTGCTTCAAAAGCATTTGAAATAGCAATTACTTTAAAAATGTATATTAAACCATAAGGATCTATGAGACATGCAGTTTTTGAACTGTTCAAGTGGTGATTCCAATTTAGTCGCATCAGTTACTAATAGAAAAAAAAACAAATATCCAGTTAAGTTTTTGATAAACAGTAATGTCAAATTGGAGCCATGACAGAAACTTGAGACTTGGCTCGGACTCTAATTTTGTGACTCGTGAACATCTCTGAACAATACTAATCCATTTACTGGACTTTGACCAGCTTTGACATTTACAGTTACTGTGGGTGAAGAGAACAGACTTTATCTGCATTCGATCAAGATTTTTAGGTGGGGGTGAGCAATGTAGCCTTGCAGTGGCTGGCATCATTCATGCTCTAAACTCTGTGATGACTCAGTTATCTCGGTCACCTCATTTATTGGAAACTCCCACACCAACAGAATATTAATATCTGACTTCAAACAACCCTGAAATGGTCCCCAGGAGAGAATGTGAAGAGAGACACATCTCCCCATCCCATTGTGTACATGACCAGAAAGTCAATCTGAAAATGGGTTGCAAATGTGTTGTGAAGCAACTCACCACTCTTAGCCTAAATTACCTTCTACGATTATAAACACCCTCAATCATATGTATTTGTAACAGCTGAAAAACTAACACACCGACACACTGAAATGTAAACTTTTAAAATAGTTTAAATTTGTGTTCAAACAGCAATGAGTACAACACCTTGTACATGCGGGAAGAGAAAAAAATCATCCCGAAACATGTTGTCCTTGTTTGTTATATATATATCGGCTGTTTCAATATGGATGTGTGGTTGGATGAATGGCATATTTAAATTCAAATCAAATGGGAGGAACTTCTAAAATTAAACCCCAAAGCAAATGAAAGAGTAGAAATTTGGGTCAGGCGTTTCGATTGTTTTTTCACTTGCTGTCATTCGGGTGTTTCTATTTCCAGGAAATCTCATGGTTTCAGCAGCATCTAGCAGCGCTTGTTTCGCCCCCGTCCATTTCTTATTCCTACAAGTCATAGTTCTACTTCCTTCTTGAGATTTTTATAGAAAGATCATCAAGTCAGAACTTCTCGTAACGTAGTATTACACTCATTCGTATGTGTCGGTTAAGAACATTCATAAATGTTACATACGCGCAAGAGTCGACAAACAAAAAGCGTATACAGAACCCTCTTCCGGGAGAAAACTTTACGTTATTTGATTTACGGTGCCTGCGCCTATATTGCTTTGACTCACGGGAGATGCAAAACATTCACCAATCAGAAAAGAGGGTGGACACGAATCTCTCTCCCCAGATTAGTTCTGTGACGCAAGCGTTGAGTCTCAATTGGACGACATACGTGTCGATCTTTGGAAGTTGGACACGCACGTGTAACGCTGACTGCGGCCCGATAAGATAGGAAATGATGTAAACAAGCCCGAGAGCTCCGGCGGTCTGGGAAAACGAAGTGCTTCTTATTTTTTTTATACATATATTTATATATATTTCTTTTTATTGTTGTGCGGTTATCGTTTGCTTATTCCCGTTCAATCTTCACGGAAAGGTAAGCGAACCAGATCTTCCTACGGTTAGTTAGTAGTGGCTTCCTGTAACTCGGAGGTCCGGTCTTGCCAGTATATATACAGTACATGCACACAGAGCCCTTGTGAGAGCTGCGCTTTGTCTTGATTTTTTTTTTTTACAATGACATGAGTTCAACAGGCACCAGGGTTACCTAACCCAATACGGCGTTGAACTAGTTAATAGTTGGACTGCAGAAACGCAGTGGACACATCTGACATATGCACACGTGCGTGGTGATTTGCTGACTGTGGCACCCTCCATTACAGTAAAAGCCAGCATAGACATCTAAACAGTCGTTCGAGTGGAGTTCTTTAACCCGTTGCCCTCTCATCTGATTACACCTTCGTGGATTCATAGCTGAGTGCAGGATGTATACCAGCACCTAGGATGACGCCTGGAGTTTGGGCGCTTAGGGAATCACTTCGCGATGCACCGGTATCGTTGGTTGTTTTGCTGTATGCCTGGGAATTGTGTTAAATGCTTATTGACCATCATTATTTAGGCTAGGCTACCTCCTGTCGATGTGTGGTGGAAGTCTGTTGTAGATGGTGAATACCCTTACTACCGATAACATCACTGACGTCGAGTACAAGAAACAAACTTCTTTTTGTGGAGAACTCAAATGCGCAAAGGTGTACTGATAACTCTCTTCATTTAAAGTGCCTCATTTTCAGATACAGTGTAGTCTGTGTGGCTTTCCTAACACTACCAGGCTGGACTTCAGATTATTATAAGTTTGGTTTAGCACACCACAAACTATTGATTAAGAAGGCAGCGCTTGGTTAAATGCAATCTGCCTGTTGCTTAGGTGGTGCACAAGCATTGAGGGTGTGGACGATGCTATGATGATGGCCCCTATCTTTTCTGAAAATCTTCTCATCTGTTTGTGGGCCTTTTGTCTGTCCTGCTGTCTCCACAGGAGAATGGCCCAGTGGTACCAGCTACAACAGCTGGACTCCAAGTACCTGGAGCAGCTGGACCAGCTGTATGATGACACCTTTCCAATGGAGATTCGCCAGTATCTCAGCCAGTGGATCGAAAGTCATGACTGGTGAACATTGGATAAAGCTGGTTGTTTAGATTGGCTTATATTAAACCTGGGTCCCAACTATAAGGCTCACTTGTGTTTGATGTGTTTTTAGGGTCTGATAACCATATCCATGTTAGTTACAAGTATGTATTTGGGACCATATGTCTTGAGTGTTTATGTATGGTAAAGCTTCTTGACATCTGTATCACAAAGCTGGTTCAGGGAAGTCAGGATTTGAAAATAAGTTCTAGCTTGATTAAACCAAACAAATTTAATCTGAGAGAAACTATCATGGCACTGAGACCAAGTGCATATCAACAGTGCATGGCATATCAAGGAAACTGTGGTTTAAGCAATTGACTATGCGGGACAATATACACTGCTTTATCAGATTATGTATTTCTGTGCATTTTTACCAAGAAATTTGCAGCGTCTGTTCACCACCAGTGGCTGTAAGAGCAACAGCTATTGAAGATAAAGTGCGCATGTGAAAATTTAAATGTTAATTAAAATTTGCCCTTACCGCTTTTCATAGCTAATAACTAGTACGTAGTAATAACTAGTTTCATAGCACGTAGTGAAAGGGCTCGAAACGCAAAAATTATCAATTATCTCTACCTGTGCAGTTATCTCAGGCCAGTGCATAAAAACGGACTGGCTGTTTGCTTGTTGAAAAATAATGGTTGCTCGCCCCTGCAGGGCGCTGGTGGCCTCTGACATCTCCCTGGCGACAGTGCGCTTCCACGACCTTTTGGCCCAGCTGGATGACCAGTACAGTCGCTTTGCCCTGGAGAACAACTTCCTGCTGCAGCACAACATCCGCAAGATCAAGAGGAACCTCCAGGTCCGTGGAGCCGGGCGAGGTGTGGCCTGTGGAGGTGCCGTTCTGACCTCGTGGGTCGGCTGTCTTTGTCCTAAAGCCGGGTGCTCTTCATTGTACTTCTGAATTCTTCATATTATACAATAATAATTCTCTGTCCGCTAAATTGAAATATGTAACCCTGATACAGTCTATGCTTTACATGTATGGCTGATCATTGCACATTGCATGCTTTTATATGCACCCGCACTGGAAGTAATCAAGGTTTTGGCTTGACATAGGTTGTCGATAGTCAATGTCATGATACCGTTTAATGTGCTTCACTTGCCTGTGTACGTCTTGGCTGTTCCTGCATCTAGAAACTGCAGGTTTCAGCCATTTTAGCAATGGATAATAATGTTTGAACTTACCTGATCTCATATTGCATGCGGTAAAACCCACAATGGGGCAGAGAAGATGCTGAAACAATGCCCAGGGGGCTGTCCTTTGAAGTTAGACTTAGTGGATTTGAATTTCAGTTGCAGTCTTTGAGGTCTCTAGCTATGATAACACCTCCAGATCTAGGAAAGTGTCTTTTTTGTTGCTGTAGTAACAGTGTCATGCTATACTTGTTGGCATTAGGTAGGTGAGTCAGTGCTGGATGTTCTGCTCTTTGTGTGACAAATATATGCCATGCAGTAATGTGATTCTGTTTCTGCAGGATAATTTTCAGGAAGATCCTGTGTACATGGCTATGATCATCTGCAGATACCTGAAGGAGGAGCAGAAGATTCTGGAATTAGCAAAGAACACAGAGGTGTGGGAAGGGGGCCACTCAGTTGCCATTAGTGGTGTTATTTTTATGGTTAGTCCTAGATGGCTAAGCCAGATAACATGAGTATATCATCAGAGTGACACCCTGTACCTGGCTTTCAGGAGAGCATGGGCAATGAACAGAGCAGCCTGGCTGCCGAGAAGCAGAAAGAGCTGGATAATAAAGTTAAATACCTCAGGAGTAAAGTACAGGTGAGAATTGGAGCCCAGGTCCTAAAGTCAGAGCCTTTGGAAATGGTCCTTTAATGACTATTAAGATGAGTCAAGCTGATGTGGATGTCTCCTGTGGATGGAGAAAGATACTCTGCTTACTGCCTCCCATCCAGGAAACGGAGCAGAAAATAAAATCACTCGAGGACCTGCAAGATGATCACGACTTCAAGCACAAAACCCTGCAGAGCAGAGGTGAGCATATCAGCCCAGCCCCACATGACACGGCTGAACAAATGCGTATAAGTGTAACAATTAGAGATTAAGTTAAGTAGTACATGCCACTCTAAGGTAAACAGGTTATAAACATGTATGCTTCATGTCCTGTGGCATTTCTGGAAGCAATTTGTAAATGATGTTTGGTCAGAAAAACTAGACCTTTCCTGATATAATTATATGTATGTATCTGAAAACCTGCAGTTTATTCATCCTAGGACTGAACTTTGAAACAAACTTACGCACTAATTTTATTACCATATTCTATCACTTGAGCCCCCCTGTGTTTTATTGTGTTATTCTTCCCAGAGCATGACATGGTAAACATGGTGAACCAGAGCGAGATCAGACGTGAGGAGATGGCCATACGGGAGATGTTCCTCAAACTGAGCATAAAGCGAGAGGTAGGAGCCCATCGTCATGGTAAGATTAAGGACAGCCTCATTTGTCAGGCTAGTGTGATGTTTAACAAGGCTGATGTCCATTAACATCTGTACTCTGGTAGGAGGTAGTGCGGCAGATGGCGGAGACACTCAACCTGGTGGAACAGGTGGAGTATCAGTTGATCAAAGACGAGCTTCCTGACTGGAAGCGGCGGCAGCAGATTGCGTGCATCGGGGGCCCCCCCAACACATGCTTGGATCAGTTGCAGTCATGGTGAGCTTCCTGTAAGGTTGTGCTTCTCGGACAGTATTTCTGTGTTTTCAAGTATACTCCCTGGCCAAAAGTATGGGGACATCCCTTATTGTGGTCATCTGTTTCAGGAACACCCATTGCTAATGGGTGCATAAAATGAAGCACACAGTCATTCAGTCTCCATAGACAAACACTGATAGTAGAATGGGTCATACTGAAGAGCTCAGTGACTATGATCATGGCACCATCATAGGACGCAAGAAATCAGTTGCCCTGTTAGACCCTTCCCCTCATACTTTCATTATCGTAAAGTGGAAGCATCTAGGACCATCCACAGCTCAGCCATGAAGAGGTCGGCCACACAAGCTGATAACTGGACCTCAGAGTGCATGTGGTACATAAAAATCGCCTTTCCTCAGTTGAGATATTAGCTGAGGAGTTTCACATTGCTTCAGGAACCACCATCAGCAAGAGAACTCTCCATCTGGACCTTTGTGGGAGTTTCCATTGTTGAGTTGCCTTGCACAGCATTAAGCGTCTATTCAGCTGGTATGAAGCACATTGCAGTGGAACAGTGGAAATACATTCTTGGGAGTGATGAAGCAAACTTCACTGTCTGGCAGTCTGTTGGATGAATTCAGATATGGTGGATTGGAGAACCTGCTTGTTTGAGTGCATAGTGGCAAATTAAATATTTGGTGGAGGGGGGCATAATGGTTTGGGTGTTTTTCATGGTTTGGTTTATGCCCCTTAGCTCCATTGAAGGATAATCATAATTCATCAGCATACAAAGACATTTTTGACAGTTGTTACTTCAACTTTGTGACGACAGTTTGGGGAAGGCCCTTTCTTATTCCAGCATGACTGTGCCTTTGTGCCTACACACTGCCCTGACTGCAATCCCACTAAAAACGTTTGGGATGAAATGAAATGCCGACTGGGAGCCAGGCCTTCTCGTCTGACATCAGTGCCCAACCTCACTAATGGTCTTGCAGCTGAATGGGCTGAAATTCCCACAACCACTCTTTTTAGTGGAAAGCCTTCTCAGAAGAGTGGAGTTGTTTGTTTATTCAGCAAGCACATATAGGTGTGATGTTAAGCTGTCCACATAATTTTGACCAGAGAATAAATCTTCTCAACCAGCCTTTGCAGTGCCTTTGTGGATTCCCCCTCCATCAAACAAGCACCCTTTGAAGTTGATTAGATTGTGGTTCACCTAGTCCTGGGGGAGGCCTTCGATATCCAGGTTCTTGTGTCCCCTCACTATTACTGGAGGGGAACTGACCAGAAATGAAACTGGCCAAAGAACTGGCCAGAAGTGAAAGACTGGCATGGCTGGTTTTGCTTTGAAAAGCATTGTGAAGCCACTTAGGGATACCACGTGTCTCCTGCAGGTTCACTGCCGTGGCCGAATGTCTGCAGCAGGTTCGGCAGCAGCTGAAGAAGCTTCAGGAGCTGGAGCAGAAGTACACATATGAAAATGACCCCATCACGCTGAAGAAGACCTTTCTGGAGGACCGTTGCATCTTGCTGTTCAAGAACCTCATTGTCAAGTGAGCCGTGCCCTTCTCTAACATGTGACAGTAACACCTAGCATGGTTTTTCAAGTGCCATGAAGGGGGTGCTGTGTAGCCTAGCAGTTAAGGAACTAGAGGGATCAGAAGAATGCTTAGCTTTGGGTGGAACCGTCTGTATAAGAATGAAGAACATTTTTCATTTCAGCTCCTTGGTGGTGGAGCGACAGCCCTGTATGCCGACAAACCCTCAGAGGCCACTGGTGGTGAAGACAGGGGTTCAGTTCACCGTTAAACTCAGGTAGGACCTTCTTCTTCATAAAGTTGACATCACAGAACCTTGTCTGGGTATTCTGGTGGACACTGTATTTGTTTCCTGTTACTACTGCACAGGCTGCTGGTGAAGCTCCCAGAGTTTAATTACCAGCTCAGCGTGAAGGCTTTGTTTGACAAGTGAGTGAGTCTGAATCACTAGGCTATGATCTAGAGGACAGTAAGAACACTTTGCCACTATGATCCCAAAACGTCCGGTCCCTTTGCATTTCAGGGATGTCACGGAGAAGAACACTGTCAAAGGGTAAGTCAACGTTTTCTGGCATCTTCTCTGAATGGATATGGTCAAGGCCACGCCTGCCGTAATTGTGATGTTTTCTTTGCCAGTTTCCGCAAGTTTAACCTTCTGGGCACAAACACAAAAGTCATGAATATGGAAGAGTCCAATGGGAGCCTTTCTGCAGAGTTCCGGCATCTGGTACGAGCACTTGGAGAAGAGCTTTGTGTAATTAGGGTCTAGCTCACACATCAGGAGCTGTGTAGACAACTTGAGGGCTTCTTCCTGGATGAATGTTGTTCCCGGTTAGTTTGTCATCCAGTGATTTTTGACTTTGTTGACTTCTGACTTTACTCTACAGCAATTGAGGGAAGCAAAGGCAGCAGGTTCCAGGTCAAGTGAGGTAAGGAAGCTGACTGAGCTCTGCCAACAGCAGCCAACTCCCAGTTGTTTGGTGTTGAACTGTGATGATGGAGCAATGTTGTGTACCTTCTAGCTCAGCTACTTGTGCTAGCCACGCTGCCTGTCTTTAGCCCTGGCTGTCCTAGCTGTCCTAGCCACACTGCCTGTCTTTAGCTGTGAGCTGTGCTAGCCACGCTGCCTGTCTTTAGCCCTGGCTGTCCTAGCCACACTGCCTGTCTTTAGCTGTGAGCTGTGCTAGCCACGCTGCCTGTCTTTTGCCATAATTGCTGACCATGTTTACCATTTCAGGGCCCGCTCATAGTCACAGAGGAGCTTCACTCCATCAGTTTTGAGACCAAACTTTGCCAGCCAGGCCTTGATGTTGAGCTGGAGGTAGGGCTACAATGTGTCTGTGTGGCATGCAGATGATTCTGCCTACCATCTCAATCACCCCCCCACCTCCTCTGGGTGTCTGCTCCAGATAACCGCCCTCCCTGTGGTTGTGATCTCCAATGGCATCCAGCTGCCTGGAAGTTGGGCTTCTATCCTGTGGTACAACATTCTCTGTCCTGATGCCAAGGTTGGTCGGTTCCCTGGTTGCACACAGATGTGCTTTTTCTCACATGCAGTGTTTGACCCCCCCCCCCCTGTCTGTTTCCCTGCTGCAGAACCTGTCATTTTTCCTCAACCCCCCTCCAGTGTGCTGGAGCCAGCTGTCTGAGGCCCTTAGCTGGCAGTTCTCTTCAGTCACTAAACGGGGACTGAACGCGGAGCAACTGGGCATGCTAGGAGACAAGCTACTGGGTGAGTTCTACACAACACTTAAATATGATGTAATGTGAAGCCCCCATGTTTAACTTAGGAGTGATTTCTCATGTTACCGGCTTCAGTCCAGTTGCCTTCCCAGCCCCCATGAAGCTGATGAATGCTGTGAATAAACAAGTCAGTTGCCCAGGTTGCAGCTGGTTACTCTCTAGGTTCATTTAGGTTCTGAGTGGCTTGGTTCTGAGCCCACAGGTAGAGAGGCAGCTGGGAACCCAGATGGGCTCATCGCCTGGAGCAAGTTCTGTAAGGTAATCCTACTTTAAATAGCCTCACTTTGGAAAATTTTTATTTTGTAAATCCTGCTGGAAAGTTTTTATTTTTTGTTAGAAATGGCTGGGTTTAGTGTGTTTTAAAGAAGAGTTGTTTTAAACCTGGAATACAACCATGCTTCAGGTGAACACGGTCACTTCTGTGTTTACCCAAGCAGAACACAAATGAGAAGAACTTTCCGTTCTGGCTGTGGTTGGAGGGCATCCTGGATCTCATTAAGAAGCACCTACTGCATCTATGGAATGATGGGTAAGCAGCCTGACGTGGAGGCTTTATGTAGCATGGAGCCACAGATCGTGTTTGTATGTGAGATATCTATGTGCTGACAGCTGTTTCCTGTCACATGAACACAAACAGGAAGTGAGGGTTTCTAATGGGAACAGCACCACACACCACTCTCCCTTTGTCAGGCATCCTCCACACTCTCCCTCCACAGGTACATCATGGGCTTTGTCAGTAAGGAGCGTGAGCGCGCTCTGTTGAAGGACAAGAAGCCTGGTACCTTCCTGCTGCGGTTCAGCGAGAGCAGTCGGGAGGGGGCCATCACCTTTACCTGGGTGGAGCGCTCTGTAAATGGTGAGCTGCCATAATACATGAGGTCACCAGCTGGATAATGTATGTATTAATGGGTGATGGGGTGTCGTTCTGCATGCATGAATTTGAAACCTGTGTGTGTACAGATGAACCCGTGGTCCATGCAGTGGAGCCCTATACCAAGAAGGAGCTGACGGTTGTCTCTCTGCCGGACATCATCCGTAACTACAAGGTCATGGCTGCGGAAAATATCCCAGAGAATCCCCTGGTTTACTTGTACCCAGATATTCCCAAGGATGAGGCCTTAGGGAGCTACTACAGCAAACCCCCCGACTGTGAGTCCAAACAGCTGGTGATGGGCAGCGTTAGTCTCTCTCTGGAATTTTTAAAAGTGGCTGTTGGATGATTCCTTCTTGTTTTGATCAGCCTCAGAATCCATGGATGATGACAGTCTGAGCCACGTCTACTGGAAGACGGCGCTGATCTCTGTGTCGGAGATGTAAGCGGGCCGGCCCGTTTCTGGGATCTCCAGAACAGGGTGGCAGTGGTGTGTAATGCAGATGGTGATTCTGATGCCAGGCCCAAGACACATAATGGTGATAGGTCCATTTCAGTTCAGTTTTGTCCCCAGACTTTTTCATACTGCTCTGCTGTCTTTCATTGCAGTCACCCGTCGAAGCTTCAGGACAACATACTGCCGCTGTCAAAAGAAGAGTTTGGCACCCTCTCTCAGCTGATCCACTCTGTGGACATGGACATGGACAGCACAGTAGGTGGAGCAGCTTTCTGGGCTGTGACCCTCTAATCAGTCACTGTTATGGTGTTCCCATCGTGTCATTATCTCCCAGCCGTTTGTGTGTGTGAACCTGCAGTTTGTTTGACTACAGAAACAGCCATTTGCTTTTGCCTTTAGTCTAAGGGCATATGCCATCTTGCTGTTGAACCATGATATGGCATTAGCCGATCAGGTTCTTAATGCTGAATCATGCTGTTCTGTTCCTCCTGTCACTTCCTACAAGAGACTTCCTGGCATGCAGCTTGGAGTTGGTAAAGCATTTTGTCATGTTCTCAACAGCTTTTCATTGTTCCACACTGTAAACACAGCAGTCATTTTTAGTCTGCTGATGATGAGCTGTCTCTACTAGGTAACATAAGTTATCCATTATTCCCCCAGATGTCCACTGCTTTACAGAACTAACCTCCACTTCTGCTGCAACCTGCATTTGTCCAGCCGCCAGCTGCTTCTCCGGGACAGTGTCATCTACCAGGCACCTGGGCCTGTAATCATTTTAAATCTACTGTACCGTTATGGTTGGACGTTCCTCTATTTTAATTTGATACAATAAATTGATTGTAGTATAATCAGTGTGTCTGCTTGCCTTTTTGAAATGGGTGCTTGAACTTAACTGATAGAAGCAGTTACCAAGGAGTTATATTCAAAGCTTTATTTTCATACACAAACACTCAAAATTTGAACATTGGGATCATCTTAACCGCAGTGGTATACAAGCCTAATTGGGGACTACTGTCAACCCCATCACATTCACCACTTTTCCGACCTTGGTCATGTGGGCCTAAAACTGAATCAGTGTTTGACCAGAAGTTCCACTGGTTTTCTTTTGCCGTCCTTCTGGTGGGAAGGTCTTAGGTCGCCCACACAAGGAAATGTTAGACAGTTGACCTTATTTCCACTGAACAGCCTCTGCTCTCATCTTGTTTTTGTGGTTGTTTTAGGCCCAGCTGCCACCATTTTGATCTTTTCTTTTTTGGAAAAAAAAAGTTTCTCTCCCTCACACACACATACACACAATTTGGTCTTCCTATCTAAATGGGGACCGTTAATTTCTATGGGGAAAAACCCTAATCCCAATCACGACACCCTTAACCTCTACCCATCCGTAACCAACCCAAATACAAGACTTTTTTTACTTTTTTTTTATTACATTCACAGATTTTTATAAAACAGGTTATCCAAATGGGGACCTCAAAAGATGTCCCTAAAAGTAGGGAAATTTCAGGTTTAACTACACTTTGGGGACAATTTGGTCCTCAAATGTGATCTATGCAAACACACACACACACACACACAGTTGGATGTGGTTGGGGGGTCTCTAGGGCACAGGCAGAAGGAAATGAATACTTTCAAAACCTGAATTTAAGCTTCAGCTCTGGCACTGTGAGGAAGCACACACCCCTAGAGATGCGGTCACCAGATGCAGGGTTGACAGATGGTCTAGCTCACCGTCGTAAGCAGAGAAACATATAACCTGGAACACTAGCCACTTAGCTTTGGGTTAACCTAACTAGAAAGGTCCAGGGCTCAGTGAGTCAGGATGCTGTGCCTGTGATCAGAAGGTTACCAGTGTAAATCCCAGGATATGCAGTGTAACCTCACCCTTGGGCACTTAAACCCCAAATTGGTCCAGGGACTGTCTTACACTACTTTCAATTATGTGTTGCTTCAGATAAAAATCTGCTAAATAAATAAAACTTTAGTGGTGAAATGCACCCTGCCCTAGAGCACAAAAATTGTTTTACAGTGAGCTGTGACCAGACCACATCCTGCCCTGAAGATAAACACTCGCTGTACAACAGCCTCATTAAATACTTTGCCAGAATGTAGAAAAATACTGTCATTTAAGTAACTAAATACTACACCTAAAGGGGGCCTGATACATACAAGGTGCGGTTCAGGCCGACTATACACACACGTTAGGTCTTTGTCCTCCATCTGTCAGCCAGAGGCAACCCCAGGTTCTTCACATGTCCAGCTCCTGAGTTTCGGCGATGGTGTCTGAACTTTGACATTCACAAGCTGCTTTTTAAAGGACTAGAGTCCTGTGAGGAGCTGCACTTCCCTTAATCATGCTGATTGCCAGATAAGTGATGCTTTGTTAAACTAAACATAAATTACTATTCAATTTACATGCATACGGTGTTTCTACACAGAGATACACACAAAGCCCCTCAGTAAGGCTACAGCTGGAACTCTGCAGTATAGCCTGACTATAATGAGTTCACTTCTTAAAGTGTGAAACACAGTAATTAACAAGAAAGGAAAAACTTTACATCCCTCTTTCACAGAAACACTGTGTAGTGTCAGCTGCATCTGGGGCCCTCTGCTGGTGGCACTGTCTGGTGCCACACCACACCTCCTACAGCATGCCATCCAGGTTCTTCTGTGCCAACTCCTTGTCTGTGGGGCCCTCCTGTGGGCTGTATGAGTTGTGGTACTCTTGGAGGATGGTCACCACGTCATGATGCCCGAAGTGTATGGCCTCATCCATGGGGGTGTTTCCCCAACTGAAGAGGGACAGGGAGAGGGGCTTTAACACCATGCAGGTATCCTGATGGCACCTTCAGATGGCTGCCAGGTTGCACCTCGCATTTGGTCAACTCCTCAGTTTTTCCCCCCCAATCATTTTTCAGAACTTGGGAGTCACAAAACCATTAAGAATGTAGACTTATAACGCGCAGACAACCACAATCAGGGGCAGATTAACCTCTCTGGGGACCCCCCAACAATGTAATGTCAATAGTCCACTAATCAGCGCGGGGGGTGTTGGGTGTAAGCAACAAGCAAGGGGCTGGGGGTGGGATCAATTTTCTCGTCAGCTCTAGACTAGACATTAATCCTCTGGCCAAAAAGGACAGGCATTCAAACCCGATAGGAACATGATTAGCATGATCTTACCGGTCCCTGGGTACAGGGTTCACCTTGCAGGCCTCAAGCAGGAAGCGTACCACCTCTGTGTGTCCTGCGAAAACAGGGGCATGGGGATGAGTCTGTGGTCGCTAACACCATTGCTTCGTGAGGGGAGCAGGTGATTGCTAAAAGCAGCACAGGCCCCACCCACCTTCAGCCGCCGCAACATGTAGAGCTGTCCTGGAGTCATAGTCTCTCTGCTCCATATCCATGGAGGACAGTGCAAATCTGTGGAGAGGTGGGAGGGGGTCACCTGAGAGAGCCAGGCATCCCGGGACAAGCCGGAGAGCCCAAGGTGGCGGGCGTACCTCCGGAGTGCAGAGACGTCCCCTGTGTAGGCGGCAAACAGCAGGTTGATGACGGACTTCACCTGCAGTGAGACACACCAGCTGTCTGAGGTCGGCCAACACAGGCTGTGAGGGAACCGCATACGTTCCAGCAAAAAGCTCATTTTAGCCACTGAGGTGAGAAAAGGAAAACGCTATGGGCCAGAGAGCAGCTGCGAGTTTCATCATACACATCAAAGGAATGAGAGCCCTCCTCTGCAGAGGGATCTTGTGTTCAAAGTAACAGCAAGTTCAGAAGCAGAAGAAATTATATCTGCAGGCTACCATGGACACATCAATGTCCATGTGAGGCTTTTAGGAAGGATTCATCTCAGGGCCGGGAGGTGGGTGCATGATGTCTAGCCACGAGATTATGAAATCTCAATTCCATATTCAGCAATTGCAGCTTTGTTAAAGGAGTATAATTTAGATAAAGGCCACACACACACACACACACACACACACACACACAAAGTGAATAAACTAACTATAAGGTCAGGAATATAATGTAAATATATGAAGCGTGGTTGCTTTGCATATAGACAAGCCTGGCACCATTGGTATGTCTCACCACACAAGACTTGGGTAACAGTCTGAATCACAGAGTATAACAGGGAGAGTGTACAGAAAGGTGGTTCTACAGCACAGATGGAAAAGAAAAAGACAAGTACAGTCATGACCACAGGCTCTGTAACCCAGGGGCAAAGAGCCAGCTTTAAACTGGACATCATAAATTAAAATAGATCAACCAGGAAATTAAAACACAATGACACCTTAATCAGCATAACAGATGAGTGGGATTTCAAGTAAATTTATTAATGGAAAAATATGCATGCTGGAAGAACAAAATAAAAACAAGACCAACAGTATGGTTGTACACTAAGGTTACATACATTGTAGCCATTACAAAAATAAATAAATTTAAATATTAACAGGCTTCCTCATTGGAGTTTAAACAGCTGAAAACCCCCCAGCAAGATTAATATTTGCCCTTTATCATTAAGTACATGTAAAAATCCCCTGCAATGCAGGTTTCTTGTGCAACCATTTCAAGTAACCAAAAAACAAATAAAAAAAAAAAAAAATCCCAAAACACAAACTGCTTTTAATGTTCAGTTTTGCTGATATGCCGCTCCCGTGAGGATACGGTTAAAGCTTAACATTGAGCATATTAAGTGTATTAAGTCCAGTTTAACTGCAGAACATGAACAACATACAAAATGAAAATATTAATGTAACAGCCTTGGGAAAGTGCACACAAATGCCTATGAACATAGAACACATTTCTTTTGATAGTGACTCAAATAAATAATAGTGATAGTGAGATAGTGAGATATACTATTAAGGCTCATTGAACGATGTTTCCAATAATCTGACACACTACCGCACAGCTTACTGGAGAGAGCAATAGCTGACACACTAAAGACCAGTTTAAACTGGCTTTTACTGAAGGGACTCAGAGTTTTATGAGCCCCTGTGATGCACAGCCTGCTGAGGGATGTTAGCTTTCCTGAGCCAAACAAGCATCATTGGGTCTGAAGTACCATGGTCATATGATGGCCTCTGATTGGACAAAATGTGGCCACCAATGACCTTATAGAAAAGCACCACCGAAGAGGTGCATGTGAGATTTAAAGAGGGGGCCCTTGGCTACATACAGCTCATTTAACACACTCATTTATAACATCTTTGGTCAAACTCACCTGCCATGCTTGTACTGTTATAGAATGACAAAGAGAATAACTAAAACACAATAACTAAAAATAAATAACTAAAAATGTATTACATCACATACAGTTTGAAAAGTCAGTAAGGCTGTGTCAGTAATTGCAAACGCCCGGGGTTGACCGGGACCAGGGAGCCAAGTTCAAACAGAAGGATGCAAGAAACACAGAGCGGCCAGAACCTCACAGGCCCATGTGAGGAATAGAACCAAACCTGCCCTGCCACACACCCCTAGCATATTGCTCCCCTGACCTTCAGAAACGTACCCAAAAAAAACCACACTGCATAACTTCGCCTAAGTGGTCAGTTACGACTACTGCGTGCAGAGTGCGCATTTCACCCTGAGCTCAGAGAATATACTGGTGCTCACAACAATCACAGGAAAAGGATACAGTGACCCCAGAACAGTATAACACTAGTAACATTTACACCTCTTGAAATTATTTACATATACATTCTTACAGGGACGGGCAGGACGATCCCCTTCTTCACTGAGGTGGTGGTGCCCTCTAGTGGCTGTCCTGAACACCCTCCATCCTATAGACTACATTGGTGGAGCTGTCCTCATTGCACTCTGTGGCGGACACCATTGTCCACAGAGTGTCCCTGAGAGCCAGCTCTTGCTGAAGACTCTCGTAATCCATCGATCCAAAGGTGTGCTGCTGTTTCAAGCAACGCAGACACAACATTAGTCTGTTAGTATTGGTATAAAGCTTTGCTTTCAGTCATAAAGATGGCTCTGTTTGGGACAGGCTGTGAGGTTTACTTAACCACCAGCTATAAGCGCGCGTGCATACATACACATACACATACACATACACATACACATACACACACACACACACACACACACACACACACACACTTCTCATTATATTTTTGTGGGGACACCTTAAGGGGAAAACTCCAATCTCGACGATGACCTCAAACCCGACCCAGCCCTAGCCAAACAAAATATGAGACTTTTGGAATTTTGACTGTATTCACAGATCTTTGTGGGGACCTGAAAAATGGTCCCCACAAAGTCAAAAAAACATAATCACAGACACACACACACACACACACACACACACACACACACACGTGCCTTTCAGGTAACTCAAATGACTCCATCTCCCATACTGCCCTCAGGTCACTTAGGCTGGTAGGGCTACAGCAGAGCCTACAGCGACAGTGCGGTGGCATATCTGATACTGAAACTGACAGCATGTCCTTGTAGAAGTCGTCCTCCTGGAGCAGATCTATTAGGACAAAGTAGCCATTTGCACACCTCCTGGTGGAGTGGGGACTGGGGAAAGGCAGCACGTACTCACCCGCTGGTCACCTCCTTCCCTTCGTGGATCCAGCTTCTTCGCAAAGTGCCTCAGGTTGTCATAGTTGTGGAAGTTAAAGAGGGATACCAGGTCCTGAGAGAAATGATGGGGTCATATTGGAAATACTACGCGACCATGGAATGCACAACAAAAAAAGGTAACGAGGAGGGGGAAGAAAAAAAGTGAAATAAGAGCTCGTCTGAAGAAGGAGGGTTGTAAACGGCGAGCGCTCCCCTCGGTCATTCTTGCCAACGTGCGCTCGCTTCGCCATAAGACAGACGAGCTCCAAGCTAATGTTAACCACATGCATGAATTCAGGACTGCCTCCATTCTTGCCTTTGTGGAAACGTGGCTAAATAAGAACATCAGTGATGACACGCTGCAAATAGACGGATTCGGCACTCCCCTCAGACTTGACCGAGATACTGAGCGCACTGGCAAACAACAAGGCGGCGGTGTGTGTCTCTATGTAAACAAACGCTGGTGCTCCACAGTCGTCGTTCGAGAGAAGCTGTGCAACAACGACAAAGAACTTCTTGCTATCTCACTCCACCCCTTTTTTCTTCCGAGAGAATTCCCTCAACTCTTTTTTATTCGGGTTTATATTCAACCTAAGGCAAATGCAACTACAGCCACAGAACACATCAAGAAAACAATCGACAGGCTGGAACTCATATCCCCTGACTCCCCCAAATTTATCCTTGGAGACTTTAATCACTGCTCACCTGGAAAGTCTCTAAAAGGTTTTCAGCAGTACATCACCTACTCCACCGGTCAGGGGAAGACTTTGGACAAATGCTACGGATCTGTACCTGATGCATATAAAGCCTTTGCTCTTCCCCCACTTGGCACTGCTGATCACCACACTAGCAGAGGGGTTGATGATGCAAAACTATTAATCATGGACACCATACACAGGCACCTTGAACATCCTAACACCTCAGCTAGACTTCTGTTTGCTGACTTTTCATCAGCATTCAATACTATGCAGCCACATATCCTTGCAGAGAAACTATCCTCCCGCTTCCACCTGGATGACCAGCTAGTTCTGTGGATCCTAGATTTTTTAACCAACAGAATACAGAGAGTGCTGCTTAACAACATCTTCTCCGACCTCTCCTTCTCCTCCACTGGATCTCCTCAAGGCTGTGTCCTCTCACCTCTACTCTTCATCCTCTACACAGATGACTGCAGGTCTTCCCACCCTGACTGTTATCTGATCAAGTGTGCGGATGACACTGTTCTTCTGTGTCTCCCCTCTGGTCCTTGTCACCACCATAACGCAATGCTCCACAAGTTTGTGGAGTGGTGTGACCACGCCTCACTAGAGCTGAACGTGGAGAAGACAAAAGAGATGTTGGTGACCTTCTCCAACAAGCAGAGGGAACTGGCAGCTAGAGACACCAGCATAATCCATGGGAAGACTGTGGAGCTTGTGGAGGAGTACAGATACCTGGGCACTATCTTTGATAGTATGCTCAGGTTTGCCTCCAACACTGAGGAGATTTTAAGGAGATGCCAGCAATGGCAGTATCTCCTGAGGAAACTCAGCAGCTTTGGAGTCAGCAAGAACATATTGAGGACATTCTACTACTCCTTCATTGAGAGCGTCATAACATTCTCAATAACCTGCTGGTTCCACCACTATGCATGATAGAGACCGCCTGCAGAGGACAGTCAAGGTGTGCTCTAAAATAATTGGATCACCAATCAGAACTCTGTCCTCCTTCTGTGAGCTGCAAACACTGAGAACAGCACGCAGAATCCTACAGGACTCTTCACATGTGCTGTTCCCAGCATTTGAGTGGCTTCCTTCTGGGCACCGAATCCGCTGCCCGGATTGCAGGACTCAAAGGAGAAAAGCCACTTTTGTTCCAAGGGCTGTTCAACTTTTGAACTTGAAGCCACTATTACCCTCTGCCTCTATGCACTAAACCCCATAAAGGTATAGCACATTCTCATTCCGCACTACCTATTGACCTCCCCATTTTTGCACCTTATGTTAGTCTGTTAACTTAATTACTTGCAACTGCAATTTTGCACCTTATGTATATATTGAGAACCATTTTATTACTTATTTCTTTATTTTTATTATTATTATTATTTTATTCTGATTTTTTTGTTTTATTTATTTGTTCTATTTCTTTAATGTCTGGTTCTGTGTCTATGCAACACTGCTCTACGTGCCTCAAATTGCCCCTCGGAGACAAATAAAGTTTTTTGATTTGATTTGATTTGATTTGATATAACGGGGGGGGGGCAGCTGCAAGGAAAGTCCCTTAATTGTTGCCTCCACCCATCCCAGTCAAACGTCACCTCTACACCCAGCAAAAGCATTACTGTAGCATGTTTGAAGAATATCAGTTCAGAGAAAGTATGCTGTGCCCTGTGCCCTCGATGGCTTCGTTGTATTACGAGGGAGGGACAGACGATGGGCTTTAAATACCACAGAAACAAAGAGAGAGTACTGAAGAGGCTACCAAATAATATGGCAATTATGGATAATTACACCACACTACCTAAACACCATTACCCCCCCCCCAAGAGCATGGCCTGTATGCTCCCTCCCACCTACCGTGCAGAATTGGATGCCCCGCACGCTATTGCCCAGCTTGTCCAGAGGGGGGGACCAACACATGATTCCCATGACATTGGGCACCACCAGGAGGATTCCCCCTGCCACACCAGATTTGGATGGCAGCCCCACCTGCAGCAGTCACACATGGTGAAGAGGCCTTGCTTATTTACCTAAAAACACAAAAACCAGCTGGGATGGTGAATGTGGCAGTACCAGACAATTCCACCAGGGGGGACTCACGTGGAAGGCAAACTGGCCAGAGAAGTCATACATGCCACAGGAGTGCATGAGGCTCAGTGTGTTGCGCACGGCCTCGGGGCTGAGCACACGCTCGCCCGTGATGGGACAGAAGCCACCATTGGCCAGTGTGGCAGCCATGACGCTGGCGCTTTCGCAGGTCACCTCGATGGAGCAGAGCTGTGTACAGCATAAAAAAAAAACAGAGCTTATTTACGGCTCTGGAATGGCACAGCCATGCATACAGAACGATAACCTTGCCATAGTGCAAAGGATTGGCACACTTCATACACACCAATATAATACTGCAGCGTGACAATACACATTGCACCCGGAACATTCTGGTGGCTGCAGGTTTGTATTAAATGTTAATCTTTTTTCAGTTCATATATAAATCTAACCTTCCCTCAGGCAGCACTGGCATTAGTAAATGAGGCCCGGTAGAGTGACCATAACCACGCTCTGCTCTGGAGTTGCTCACCTGGAAGTAGAAGTCCAGGATGGAGGTCATATCTGTGCCTTCTGGGAAACACTACAAAGAGAAAGAGGGGTAGACAGACAGACACATATTATGTAAGCTCCACATTCCAGAAACTTCCACCCAAAAACCTCAGGAGGTATGGGTGCCTGCAAGAGGGCCCAAATTTCCTACCAAAAGTACAACCTAAATTACCTACAGAAGTAGAAAGAGGAGCAAGTTCAACCACTGGGGACTGTTTTTAAAGGTAGAATGAATAAATCATGAGGTAGAGAATACAAATGAAAGCCTCAAAGCAGAGAGCCAGAGAGAGCTGCTCACTGTGACAAGAACCCAGCCCAATGACAGCTGGGCATCAGACTCATGACAAGCGGAAGTGAGAGACTGGGGTCCCAACCCCCGAGTTCTAAATCCCTTGGGTCCTTACCTTCTTCTCCTTCAGGTAGTAGCCGATGGCAAAGTTTCTGTCTCCAGATTCGCGCTCTGACTGGAATCTGGGTCAGACAGAGGCACACGCTGCAGGAGTCCCTCACACCAACACTGTATTCACATCATTCTGATTTACTTCATATTAATTACAGTCCCTGGGCCCAGGGATACAGACACCAGCACTCCGAGAAGGGCAATATTAATCTCAGCCACCAATACAACTAAAGAAAGTGTGTTACATGGTCAGTACTGTGGAATGACATCATATCTCCCATTAAGCTGATTGTTCAGCATTAGTGTGTTTCAAAACTACACAAACAGACCCTGTGTGCTGTGAGTGTATGTGGGACTAAGAAACACTGGCCCGTGGTGAGAAGCTTGCGGCTCGATGCTTACGTGGCATTGCTGAAGCCCACATACTCGTTTCCTGCCATTTTGTTCAAGAAGTTCATGACCTGCATGGCACCAGGACATTGGACTTAATACTGATCACAAGTTGAAATATCAAAATATCAAATATTTTACAAAATAAACGCCACGCTTACTTACATAGTCAAACTTCTCAGCATTACTTGCTCCTTGCTGGATGATAAGAGAAAACAATCAAATATCAATTAAAAACACACACACACACACACACACACACACACACACACACTATAAAAGACAGCTCACAATGAAATGTAGCTCTGACAGACTAAAAAGACGGATACAGTGGTACCTCAGAACTCAAACTTATTCCGTTCAGAACTCTGGTTAGAATCCGAAAAAGTTTGAGTTCTGATCGAATTTTCCACATAAGAAATAATGGATAACCAATAAATTGGTTCCCGGCCCCAAAAAATTACACCTAAATATGTTGTTTTTTTTAGGATTTAAACACAAAATGAACAGGATAAAACAAGAAGAGCATATACTAAACACATCTAAGTACATTTATCAAAACAGTAATTTGTAAAGCAAGAAAATAAAAATAAATGTATCCAAACAATGTGCAAAGCCTACCAAAATGATATAAAGTACAGTGTATTACCTGATATTTTCAATAAAAAAAGCACTATCACCAACAAACGATGCTATCACAGCAAATTCAAGGCTGAGACTGAAGTGTTACCCTTTGTTTCCGCTGAGAGACGTGCCGCGTGACTCATTTCCCTGTGCGTACAAGTTATCTCAGGTCGGTGTTCACGGTTCAACTTCTGAGATTCAGATCAAGTTCTAGGTAATTTTTTTTCAAACTGGTTGGTTCGACTTTTAAGAAATTTGAGTTCTAATGAGTTTGAGTACTGAGGTACCACTGTAATCCCAAACACAATGTTCTCACACAGCGTGGTCTGAACCGTGACCTATTCTATTCCTGTATGATGGCTGTCTACAGACAAATAGTAAAGGTAAATGGTACACAGGGCCTGGAAGAAAGCAGAATAAGGGCAGGGTTTGTTAATGGTAAACAAAAGCATTAAAAGAGTCAACATAGCTTTCGCTCAAAATCCCAAAGACCACTATGCACTATATGAGTCCTTAGGGGGCAACACACTGCTAAATGAGTTCAGGAGTAAACAGGAGCAGATTAAGGCCACCCAGGGTAATCTCCATGGCCAATACATCAACGCCGATTATTGCAGAGCGAGCCGACAGCCCGGGACGGAAGCAGACAGGAAGAGGATGGGACGCGGGGCTGACAAGGTCATAGCTATACATATGTCCCTCTGTTATTAAGACTGGAAAAAGGAGGGGAAAATGAAGATCACTTATTACACAACTGAGGAAAATGATCAATGATCAGTGTTAGTGAAATAAATATGAGATAGATTCCAGTTGGTTTTTCCATTTAATCTTATTGTATCAATGTTATTGTTTAGAAAGCAGCCATAAAGTGACTTTAAAGGGTCAAGTTGGCCCAACTACTGATATGTGCTAAAAGTGAGCCAGCCAGCCAAACAGAGTGAGCACTAAATTGCTGCAAATCACTGTGTTGATTACTAGACACATCCCTGTATATAGAAAATGCAAGGTTTATTGACAGTAACTAACCCGGCTGGCTTGACTTTCAACTAGAGATGCACCGATACCGATATTCGGATCGGTATCGGCGCCGATCCAGACCTATTTGACGGATCGGGAATCGGCCATGCGTGACCGATCCACGTCCTATACTTACTTATTTAGGTTTTGGCAATCAATCGCACGACAGCTCTTTCCCATTTTACATGTGTGTTTTTGCGGAATTCAAATCGAACGCTATCACTGCCCCTAAGTCTTTTTTGCTACTCAGTGGGTGTGAGTACAGTGACTTCCGCCTGCTGTGAGGTCATGCGCATACCCTTCGCAGTACGAGGAGCGTAAGATAAGACGTGACGATCTGGGAGTATTTTAGGCTTTTAACAGAAATCGGAAGCACAGCGTTTTGCAATCTATGTAAAATAAGGTTTTGAGGTGGGAATAGCGTTTAATGGAAAATCCCATTTAACAAAGCGCACGCAACTGCGAGACAAAACAAAGCAATGGATGATTTGGGAGTCGCTAACTTAATTGGACTGTTTTGCGAACTCGTTGCTTGAGATACAAGAGGGGCTGCCATCGCAACAAAAGTGTAACTGCGCTGATGCCAATGGGAGAAAAACTGTAAAAATTTTAAGCATTCGCCACTTGTGTATATTTGCTTTGAAGATATTCATATTGAACTGCAAATGCCTCAAAAACGCTTAAAACAAATGAGGTGGAACAGTACGTTATGTATGTTTGTAGTAGCCTAATTAAATATTTTTTGTCATACATTTTTTCCATCTGTATTTACTAGCTTAAAAAAAATAATATGTAAAGTATAACAAAGTAAAAAGAGCTCTTGTATCGGTATCGGTATCGGCAGTTGTGTATCGGAATCGGATCA
Organism: Paramormyrops kingsleyae; assembly: GCF_048594095.1. Taxonomy (NCBI): domain Eukaryota; kingdom Metazoa; phylum Chordata; class Actinopteri; order Osteoglossiformes; family Mormyridae; genus Paramormyrops; species Paramormyrops kingsleyae. The sequence goes on from NC_132797.1 coordinate 61,690,521, forward strand.
GAACTGAAAAAACGTGGATCGCCCATCTCTACTTTCAACTGAAGCATGGTGGTGCTGTGCTAGCATACAGGAAGTGATCAGATGACCAGTATGTGCCCTGACCCAAAAACAGGAAGTCACACTTCGCGACCTGACAGGCTGCTGCTGACTGCAGCCAGAGACGCACTGGCCAAGGGAAGAGGTCTCACACTTAACCGCATGGAGATGAAATGGACCTCCTTTTTTCATTAGAGAAGGAAAAATGGGAATGCAGAGCGAGGTCAGCGGGGAACCTGGAGTTTAGGCTAGAGTGTATGTGACGTACACTCAGACATGGGACACACCTGTCCTGAGGGGGATAGGACTTTATTCCTGTCGCTCCTACAATACACAATCAGAGGTAAATTCAGAGCCACTCCTTCCCATCCTAAAAATGTGACAAGTAAACAAACAGTGCCTTAGACCGGGTCCTGTAGAGTGGCAGCATATGCAGGATGTGCCTGTTAAACCTCTGCCTGCAGTAATGCTTTGCCAGCAATTATCTGAATTTGGCAGGTCCTCGTAGACTGAAAAGCCTTGTGCGAGAGCATGCACACACGCGCACACACACACGCATAGATTAGGTATTTATGCATATTTGTAGAGACAATCTATTCATTTCTAGGGCCAAAACCCTAATCCCAACTATGACAACCTACCCAGCCCTATCCTTAACCATAAATAACCAAAGAAAATAGAAGACTTTCTGCATTTTTAGTTTTTTGATTGCACTCACAGATTTTTATGAAATTGAATTTCCTCTTGTGAGGACTGGAAACATATCCTCACAAGGTCAAAATAGCAGTTTTTTTCACATTGTTGGGACAGAGAAACACACACACAGAGCCAGGGGCAGCCTCTGGCCTCTCACCTTGATTAAGGACGTACACACGATGGCGCCAGCGTTCACCATGGGGTTATGGGGCTTGTCTGTGGGCAGAGAGACAAGGAGTTTGGAACCCAATGCGCATGGTCAGGTGACCCGTTAAGTGGATACTGAAATGGTCAGTAGGTCCTTGTAAAGGGCTTCCTCCTGGAACTCCTGGTCTATCAACAAAAAGTGGCCATTTGTACACCTCCCATGGGGGGTGGGGTGGGGGCTACATCTGCCAGAAACAGCTGACATACTGAGGCCACCTGAGCCACAAACAAGGTGGCCAATTGTAAGGTGTTTTTTTGCTGCTAACAGGAGATTTTATTGTGAAAGAGCTGCATAGCTTACACTCACAGATGAGGGTCTGATTAAAGGTGCTCTAGAGTTATTACTTATTGCTCATAATCATGGAAACAGAACCAAACCAGTCAACTTGTTCTGGGTTCGACCCTATAGAGCAGTTTCCCTCTGGGACACAGTGGGGCCCTGTGTGGAGTGTGGCCATAGCACACTCATCAACCCAGACTCCTTCATTAAACTTTCATCTCGCTGCTACAGCAACAGAGCACCACAGAACGGCCCGACCGCCTTGGCCCAAATTCACGCTACGGTTTTGTTTCACAGATGAATCTGGGCCAAAATTTACACCCATCACATGTGTATATGGAAGGTCCCACCATGTCAGCTTGCGTGGCGAGTTGTTGTGGAGACGGGCCCCCTCACCATCCTCATTGAGAAACAGCTTGTTGAAGCGCAGGCCACTAGGCTCCTTGGCGATGAAGCGGTGAACGTATTCCGTGCCATGGTCGTGCACAGCAATGGCATACTTCAGCGGCTTCACGCATGACTGCAGGCAAAAGGGCACTTTGGTGTCACCCACTGTGTACCTGGGGGGGACGCACCAATGAGTCATTCAATAACAGGAAGCATAATGAAAACACACAGGGTAAGAGACTGATAAACCACAGCAGCAATAATTAGTGATGCATCGATAAGCAAATTTCTTGCTGATACCAATAGCCGATTGTTTTGAAAACCTATACCGATACAGATTGTTTGGGGGTTCTTACATTAGTTTAAAGGGTCACCCCACCCACCCAAACAAACAAAACAAACAAATAGAAAGAATTTCACAGTCATGGAATATAACACGTTTACAACCACACTGCAGTACGGTTGTACCCAAAACAAGGGTTCAGCAGATAGTATCATTAGTCTGAATAGAGAGAGGGGTTTGTTTCAGTTGTTCCCCAGGGTACAGCAGCATCACACCCCCTACCTCTGACCATCAACTGTGCAGAGCGACACAGCCCACAGATCGGGGCTGAACTTAGCAAGCTGGGGAATGTAGTCCGCCACCTGTAGGGCACAGAAGGCATCTCCTCAAGGGTTTGGATTGTTCAAATACTCAGACGATGTGTGTTTTGTGGCCGTGGGCAGCCAGCAGCAAGGGGGTGCTGTGACCCACCTGTCCTCCGGACAGATTCTTGGCACTCTCGTAGAGCTTATCGATGTGCGACGTGAAGGACAGAAAGTCAGGGATGACAAACTTCTTGCGGAAAGCCTGGGTGAGCAGGACAATGTTGCTCTGAACACACCTGCGGAGGGACCACAGGTTTCTGAGGGGTGTCCACCACAACAAAGGCCTGCCACACAACTCACTTTTGGGGGAGCCCTCACTCACTTTTTGAAGAGGTGCCGGTCGAGCATGACGCCATCGGACGTGGATTTCAGGGAGACCTTCAGCATCTCCATACACTCCTTCAGCCGTGGATCTCCGGTCCGTAAACCCGTAGCCTTCAGGGCCTTGAAGGTACAGTTAAAAATTAAGCTTACAGTAGAGGGAAGAATTACAATTTATATGTGCTCCTTGGGATCTGAACCCACAACCTTTGAATTGTTAGCACAATGCTCTACTTATTGAGCTATAGAAGCAGATAAGTAGTGTGTGAGGCTGATTCCTTCAACAAAGCAAACTCCCCCAGATTAAAGCAGCAGACAGTGCAGGGTCCTGAAACCCACATAAAAATAAAAGAGGAGCATCAGTTAAGTTACAATAACATTTTCATGATGAGCAATGGGAGCTGTGGAATATGTACTGCTGGGAGGGGGGATTGTAAATAGTCTAGTAACTTCTGATTGACTCCCTAACCAGCTACTCACTGTGATGAATTTGTGGGCTGGGATTTTCTCCTGGCCCTCAGCAATGGTGTAGAAGAGCAGATCCTCCAGAGAGGGCAGGATGCCTGCTTTCCTTCTCCTGAGAGAACAACATCCTATGTTAAGGTGGATGAATCAACACTCTGAAGATGTAAAATCCACAGAGACTGCAGGAGGAACAGATAAACTGTAAGGGGAGCAGTGGGAAGATGGATTCACACTGCCAGCTTCAAGGAGTGCATTTCAACATGGCTTCCGTTCAAATTACATTATTCTGGGACAGTTATGCAAGGTTCTGCCCTGTTCTTGGGCAGGTGGATTCTGGTCCTGGATTGCAGTCTGATATCATGTTCTGCCCCAACCTCTCAAGTTGCTATCCTATAAAATGAATGACTGCTGTATTTTGTGGTGAAACCATATGGAACATCAATCCTGTCAAGAAATGTACAGTGGTACCTCGGTTCTCGAACTAACTAGAACTCGAATTTCTTGAAAGTCGAACAAACCAGTTTGACCTAGAACTCGATCTGAATATCAGAAGTCGAACCGTGAATGCGGACCTAATATAAATTGTACGCGCCAGGAAATGAGTCATACTACAATGCAATTCTTACTTGAATGCCTTCTTCACAGACTGGACGGTTAACCAAATAAAGCAATGCAACTAACAATAAATAAACCACTAACTTACGTGTACTATTAAAGCATTTATGTCATTTATTTAAATTTTATTTTACCAGGTAAATTAACTGAAAACCAGTTCTCACTGCTTTACATGATATTCGGGAGAAATAGCAGATTACGCATCGGAACTGCCTGGGATACAAACGTCATGCGTGTAACTAAACTCTTCAACCAATAAGGGCAAAGGTGTGTCGTCACGGAGGCAGTTCCAGTTTCTGCAGCCGGGTGAGAGGTCGCAATGCATCTAACCGTAATGCATTGCGTCAGGATCAGAATGCGTTGCTTTAAGCCAGCGCTGTAAGCAAGTCGAACGCACCCAATGACCGGACTGGGGAAACAAACTGAAACACGGACAAAATACAGAGGACTAATGACAACAACCAGAAACAGCTGATCACATGGGGATCCCACACGAGGTTAACAAGGGGGCGTGGCACACGGAAGGAGCGGACAATCGGGGCAGGACAGGGGTAATGTTGGGATAAGATCTTTATCGTTTTGGAAGCCATTAAGAAAAAAATGCTCTTCTTGTTTATCCTGTTATTCTTTTCATTTTGTGTTTAAATGCTTAAAAAGAAAAAGAAAAAGAAATAAACATATTTAGGTGTAATTTTGGGGGGGGGGGGGGTGGGAACCAATTAATTGGTTTTCCATTATTTCTTATGGGAAAAATTCGATGAGAACTCGAACTTTTTAGGATTTGTTCTGGAGTCCGGAATGAATTAACTTCGAGAACCGAGGTACCACTGTATTTCATGATCAGGTAACCAAGTGTTAACAGGCATGCTGAAGGTAGCTGGTTGAAATGCAATCATTAGAATTAGCTGGGGGGTGTCAACAGTGTTCATAGCTGTAGAACTTCTGAAAATCCCCTAGATAGATGCCATATGTGTTTTGATTTGAGTGTTGAAGCTCAGTTCATCAGAGTTAGACAAGACAGGGGACAGCACACACAACACAGAAATCCAGATAATGACCAAAAGACCTTGCCCATCATGACACAACGGGCAGACAGACCACTGCATGAAGCAAAGGAAAAGCATCTCACCACACACAGTGAAATCCCACACTCAATTGCAGTGAGGTGCCAGTATCAGATGTTCGCATTTAAAAACAAATATTAAAAGCAGGGTTGGATAAAGCAGATAGGTTTGACTGGTCCCACACAGAAAGCCAGGATCACAAATGTGGGTTATTCTGAAGGAATTACGGGAGAATTAAGATAGCAGGACAGTGATATTTGAAGGTTAGGATAGATCACAGTTGGGTACAAAGGCAATAGAGAGAGACATTTTAGAATTTACTTACATTTTTTAGAAAACCAAGCAGACAAACAAAAAGAAAGGCAAAAATTAGGTTTTAAATACAAATGTTTAAACAAAACATGATGTGGATAGACTCAAGCAGATGAAATCCAACATAATATTCCTCCAGGAAACACATCTATTAAAAGAGGACACTGGTAGAGTTACAAGAAGGTGGCCAGAACAGGTATAATCAGCATCCTTCACCACTCGTGCTAAAGGTGTCAAATCAATTCCATGTCAACTTAAAAAACAGTATGCTGATAATTATGGGAGATATTTAATTCTAAATGGTACAATACTATCCACCCAGCTCATTTTGATTTGCGTATACGCCCCTAACAAGGACAATCCAATTTTTTTTTTTAAATCTCTTCCTCTGCTTTTCCTCCTTTCCTGGTGAATTCATTATGGGTGGTGATTTTAACTATGTATTGGACCAGACAAAAGATCTATGCATGGGCATAGATCCAGGAAATGTCTATGTCCAGGAAAATTATAAAAAATGTCATGATTGACCTAAACTTAAAAGAGATTTGGAGACATCTTAATCCAAGTAAATTAGAGTACTTTTGCCAGTCGAGTACATATAAAATATACTCTAGAACAGGCTACTTTTTGATTTCCAAAACATTACCGTCTAAAATTGGAAAATGCTGGTACAGTAGTAGTCTGATCATACACCAGACTCCCTTACTTTGCAGACAAATTATTTAAACCCCTCTGCATTTAGATTTCACTTTCAAGCTACATGGCTGAAATCCCCGGAGTTTGTAGAATTCATGGGCAGGAAGATTGAAGAATTTTTTTACTTTTAATACCAATCAAACAGATGCACTAGTTAAATGGGAAGCATTGTAGCAATTATGTGAAACAAAAACAACTCCCCACACTAAAACCTCAATTTAATGATTTAACCACAAACAAAATAGCCAACAGTTTAATGTGGTTAAAACAGTCCTACTATGACCAGGGAGAAAAGCCTGGGAAGCTATTAACATGGAGAATAAAACAAATACATACAGATAGAGCTATTAATTCAATTGTAAACAAGAATGGTTTAAGCCTGCTAGACCCACTTGAAATACACTACTCACAATAAGTTAGGGATATTGTGAGAGACTTAGTGGATGTCATACATACGGTGTTTGTTTCACTTCCGACATTTTTGGGATAGGGAGGCAATTGTATTGGGGTGATAGACACACGTCATTTTGTGTTTTCCATGTAATGGTCTCATTGTGTATAGATGTGCCTTAAATTGGGGCCAATACCAAATCACAACCCTTTTCAATGTGGCATCAATTTCAACATTCTGTGGGTATAAAAAGCTGGTATTGTCAGTAAGTCATTCCAAGTTCATCATTCAAACAACCATGAACACACAATGTCACTTAACGGACGAGCAGCGCCACCTGGGGTCAGTGGCAGGCAGTCAGATGTTGCTCGTGAACTTGGTGTGTCTCAAAGTGTCATCAGCAGACTTGCATCAAGACACAGAACTGCTGGCAGAGTTCATGACAGACCCAGGAGTGGAGCCCAACGAGTGACAGACCGCAACTATGACCAGTACCTAAGGACCTATGCACTCAGACATCGTCATGCAACTGCCACACAGCTGCAGGCCCGTTTACGAGATGCGAGGGGTACTAGGGTTTCCAGACAAATCATTCGCAACCGACTCCACCGCTTTGGCTTGAATGCCAGACGACCGTTGCAGGTGACTCCACTGACACCAAGACACCGCCGTGAACGTTTGCAGTGGGCACAAGACCATGTGACCTGGACAATGTAGCAGTGGTCTACTGTCCTGTTCACTGATGAGTGTCGGGTCACCTTGCACAGAAATGATTGTCGTCAGCGTTGCTGGAGAAGGCGAGGTGAGCGATACGCTGAGGTCAACATGGTCCCCAGGGTTTGCTTTGGTGGAGGAGGTGCAACAGTCTGGGCAGGCATCACCAGTTATTGTACATGGCTCAGTCACTGCACGTTCTTACCTCAGAGACATCATAGAACCCATCATCATCCCCCAATTCCGCCAGCACACCCCAAACTTTCTGTTCATGGATGATAATGCTCCACCACATCGTGGCAGAATTGTCACAGCTCGACTTCAGGAGGTTGGAGTGCCTCATATGGTATGGCCATCAATGTCCCCTGACCTGAACCCCATAGAGCACGTCTGGGACCAGTTGAAGCAGAGACTGGATGATCGTACCCCACCCCCACGTGACCTGGCAGAACTGCGTGTAGCACTTGTGGAAGAGTGGAACGCATTGCCTCAGAACAACATCATGAGGCTAGTGAGGAGCATGAGACATCGCTGTCAAGCTGTCATTGCGGCAAATGGTGGAAACACCCACTACTGACATTGTCAATTTTTGATATTTGGGGTTATCCCTGTTATTGTCTAAATTTTTGGGGTAATAAATATTAAACTAATGAAAATGGTGTTTCTTCTCATACATTATTAGTAATATCAAAGGGAACTTTTACTTATTTCATTAAAATTCAGAGCAAATAGGAAAAGCACTCATGTAAATAACAATATTCCTAACTTATTGTGAGTAGTGTAAGTAAGTAAGTAAGTGAATAAATAAATAAATATTATAAAGGCTTTATTAGTCTCAATATTTGGACTCTAATGAAACACATAATTATTTTCTAGATAAACTCCAGAAGTTGTCTCTTGAAAAAGTCTGAAGCAGTGCAGTGCATGAGTAGTGGGAAAGCCCCAGGACCCGATGGCCTGCCCATCGAAATCTATAAAACATTTCCTGAAAAGCTTCTACCAGACCTTCTTGAAGTGTTTAATGAATCTTTGGATAAAGGAATGCTACCTCCATCATTGAGATCTGCTGTAATCACACTCATCCTAAAGCCTAGCAAGCCCCCCACATAAATGTCATATCGACCTATATCTCTGTCATGTGATACAAAAATTCTTTGCAAAGCCCTAGCTAGGACGATTGAGATTTACGTCCCAAGGTTAATAACAAATGATCAAAATGGCCATGTGCCTGGCAGGCAGGCATTCCATAATATACGCAGAGTTATAAATGTATTATATACAAAAGAAGAGGCTTAAAGACCATGCAGTTTTGTCATGGGATGCTGAAAAAGCCTTTGAAGGAATTGAGTGGAGATATTTGTTTGAGGTACTTAAAAGATTCGGACTTGGAGAAGGATATCTTCGATGGCTCAAATTACTATATACTGAACCATTAGCAGAAATTGAAACAAACAATCAAGTCTCCAGAGCTATTCACCTCAGTCGAGGTACTTGACAGGGGTGCCCATTGTCGCCTTTGTTGGTTCCGTTTGCAATTGAACCTTTAGCTATGGCTATTCGGAATAGTTAGGATATAAAGGGCATAAAAATTGGGGAGAGAGAACATCGTATATCCTTATTTGCAGACAACATAGTTTTGTTTCTTGCAGGACCAAGAAACTATACCAGCATTAGAAAATATATTGAGGATTTTGGAGAGTTTTCTGGTTACAAAATCAACAAGAATAAAAGTTCACCATTCAAAATGATGATGTTAAACACAGAGGAGAGAGCCTCAACCTGAATACATACACAATTTGCTAATTCTCCCAAAGGTTTTATTTATCTGGGCATCAAAATATAATAAAAAAAACCCAATATAACTAACATTGTCTCCACCAACTAGGATCCACTACTTAATGAGATCATAGAGCTCTTTATGATAGGTCACATTAATATTAAGATGGTTGTTCTACCTAAATTCTTATACCTTTTTCAAACAATTCCACTCCCACTGCCAAATACCATTTTCTCCATCCTCAAAAAAATATTTGCCAAATTTTTAAATGTCCCCGACTACGTTTATCTCTTCTTTACCAGTCATATGATCGTGGAGGGTCAAAACTGCCAAACCTGAGATTATATTACTGGGCAACCCCAGGCTGCCATGTTGTACTTCTCCACAATAGATTCCTCAGGCTTGTGGAATCTATTGTGGGGGAATCATGGTTTGATATAGAAAAAAATTGAAATAGAACTTCCTTTGCAGTTATAACTTTATTCTTCGCCGACTAAAAGTCTTATAAAGCATACCAACAACCCCTTTCTTAGAAATACTATATCAGTCTGGCATGAAGCTCATGCTTTTTTAAGTGAACTCACATCTCTGTCTACCGTGTCACCAATCTGGGGAAATACTAGTTTTACCCCTGGAAGGAAGGATAAGGGATTTAAAAATTGGATGTATAAAGGTATAAGTAAACTGGGTGATATGTACAATAAAGGTGTGCTTATGTCTTTTTCACAACTAGTTATAAAATTTGCTCTTCCACAGAAATACTTTTTGAAATATTTACAAATAAGAAGTTTTATATATTCTCAAATTAAAATTTACTCTGAGCCCCCACTATCTACAATAGAGCAAGCTGCTCTAAAGCATATGAATGATAGAGGAAGTGTGTCTCTATTTTATAATGTGCTTCTAAACAAATCAAAAGAAAATTCCTTTAGGTATTTATCTGCATGGGAGACTGACCTTTCAACTGAAATTACTAAAGATGAAGCCTGTCTTCTAGCTCAAACCAATTCCATTAATACTAGATGCAAATTGCTTCAATACAAATGTGTTATGAGAACCTACATAACATCAGTCAAATTGCACAGATTTAGGCCCAATCCCATTTCTCCTCCCTTAACCCTACCACTAGATTTCGAGGGTCCTCCCTTCCGAAGTTGACTTCACAGGTCGTAGCCACAAGGGGTAGGGCTTTTAATCTTTACCTAGGAATCAGGACAGCACTCGCTTACGTCATCAGCAGTCGATCATTGCACATACGTTTCACACCTGCGACTTTGCATTTGTTTGTAACAATGCAGGCTCAAGGTATGGCGTTGTCGACCGCGTGCACTTTAATCATCATACACCGCTTGATGAGTACTTGCAGAAGATGTCTGCGACGCCTGCTAACACTTGTGGATTTTTATGAGGTCGTTTAAAAACGACTCGTGTTTGTGTCAGCTAGAGTGCCTGGCTAAAGTGTTACCTGTCGCTTTGCCTGTGTCACAATGTTCATAATATAATGTACCTAATTTTCATTGCTTAATGTATTTGGCATACTATTTCCTTTTATAAATGTGACTTTCTGTGCATGTACACAGCGATTAACATACAAATTAGAATAAACATATTATTTTGGTGAACTGCTCTTCATTATGTGCCCTAAACTTTATGAGCTGCCTGGTTTGCTCGGGAGTCCCAGGAATAGTACAACATGCTTATAACACGGACAAGTCACTTTAACATTACAACATGATTATACCACTGATGTGTCCCTAGAATATTACAACATGATTATGACATTGTCGATTTGTGGATTAGCATTCCTTTGGCAATGGCACGCAGATATAAAATTAAGCATATTGCATGCAATAATTCTATAAAACATGCACACGTTTTGCATAAACAATGTGTTTATGTTGCATAAACAATATGTCAGGAACAATGTATTTTACATATTCCACGATGTAGAATAATGCACTTAGAAGACTATTGAATGAAACACAGAAAACAATCGGAGGTGAGTTTCCCAAAAGTGTTGTATCCAAAAAACTACATAAAAAGGACTTTGAATGCTCTCTCTCTGAATAAATACCTCTGACCTCTGACCCTGGCCCTGTGTTCCGGATAAAGCCTGCTGGTCACATCTAGCTCGAGCTCTTGCTCAAGCTTTGTCTTTCGCTATCGCTGTGTTGGGTTGCTGTTTCTGATTGACTTCTGATCTGTGTATGGCTGTTTTGGTTTCCTGGGGCCTCATGTATAAACGGTGCTTACGCACGAAAATGTTGCGCACGCCCGTTTCCACGCTCACGTCGAGATGTATAAAAACTAAACTTGGCGTACCGCCACGCACATTCTCACGGCAACCCCAGACAAGGCGTACGCAAGTTTCTGCTCAATTTGGCAAAATGGAGGCACCTACTGGCAAAAGAGTGCTACTGCAGTTTCACTGTGTCAGACTCGCATTCATGACGCGGTCTGCATGAAATACACCGAAATTATTTGGCCATCGGTCACCTGATCGTAATCAATCTGTGACAATAAAACGGTGCAGGGAAAGACAAAAAATATTCCAACCATGGCTGCTCTTGCATTGTTAGAGGACATTGCAAATGGAAGAGTCAGAATAGAGCTCGTATTCAGGGATCATATACTGATTTCCTGGCCCATGATGATGACTGGTTTCTAAGTCGATTCAGATTTCCAAGAGCAATCCTTTTGGAGCTGTGTGCTAAACTGGGGCCAGCATTACAAAAGCAGACGATGAGGAGTTGCGCTATAGGCTACCTGTTCCTTTACAAGTTCTGTCCACTTGCGGGTTCTTAGCCACAGGTGCTTTTCAGCGAGAACTTGCGGACTGATCGGGTATTTCTCAGTCAACACTGAGTCGCGCCATGCCGGTGTTGTATGGGACGGCAAAATCTGCTTGTCACCCAGATACATGGGCGTAATTTCCAGGGGGGTCATGACCACCTCCCCCTAATAATCATGTTTCACTTCCATCCCCCAATGTTCCAGCCAAAGTTACGCCCTTGCCCAGATATATAAAATTTCCTTACACTGTGGTTGAACAGGCAAATATTAAAGTGCAATTTGCAGCGATGTCCAGTTTTCCCAACGTAGACGAAGCTATCGACTGCGCGCACATTGCTATTAAGTCACCTTCAGAGAACGAATTTGCTTATGTAAATAGAAAGCACTTTCCCTCTATTAATGTACTCTATTAATGCATTGGGGGCACCTCTTGTACTGTTGTCTGTAAGAATAAACAAACAGAATAAACGAAAGTAACACCGCATCTGCGCCCTACGTGTTACTCATAAACATGCAAGTAATTCAAAGAAGTATGGTACAAGAAAAACTCACCCGCGATGACATCAGCGTCCCCCTCACCCGATAAAAGTGTGTCCCCAGTCATCGCAGCAACTAGTTGCTCAAAGGGTGTGAGACCGGGAATTCCGCTACCTCCGCCTGTGCTGTTAAGACTCTTACGGTGAGCGGCCGCTCGTTTTTTCACGTCGATTTTAATGTTCGACCACTTCTTTTTAATTTCGGCCACCGTGCGAATTTTGGAACCAACACTTTTAACTGACTCCGCCACGCTCTGCCACTCCGTCAACTTTTGTTTATTGCTTTTCCATATTTGAGTGCATTGCCATGACTTTGAACTGGCCTAGGCATCTTTGGTCTCTCCTGTTGCAATGCAAATTAGTGGGTAAGGCACAAGAAGTGTGTTCGGCCCTCGCATTAGAGCAGAGCCTAGATTATGACATAGTGAAGGCTACCGTCTTAAGGGCTTACGAACGTGTACCTGAGGCTTACCAGCAGTGTTTCCGGAAGCTTAATAAATCCACCAGCCAGACCCACGTAGAATTCGCCAGGGAAAAAACCACCCTGTTTGATAAATGGTGTACCGCCAGTGGTGTGTGTAACCTTGAACAGCTCAAGGAATAGATTTTGTTGGAAGAGTTTAAAAACTGTGTCCTTGATCGTGTGGTGGTATACTTAAATGAACAGAAGGTAGCTTCCTTGACCGAGGCTGCCACCTTCGCAGATGAGTTTGTGCTTATGCACAAAACTGTGTTTACTCCAACTCCGTTACCTCGAAAAGTTCAGCCTCGGCCGGTTACATCCTCCCCTGTCCCTGCTCTCCCCCCATCGCCTGTGGAGAAGCGTGAGTGCTTTTATTGTCATGAGGTGGGTCATCTTATTTCAGTATGCCCAGCCCTTAAACGAAAGGAAGCTCGTGGGGTACCTCGAAAGGTGCAGGTTGTAGCTGGTATAGACAGTGCTTCACCCCTATCTCAAGAAGTGGAGCCTGCCTTCCAGCCCTTTGTGTTCTCTGGTTCGGTTTTGCTCAGTGAAACTGATGTGCGACACCCTGTGACTATCCTGCGGGATACGGGTGCTGCCCAATCGTTTCTGATGGACGGCATCATCCCTCTTGATAATGCGTCGTATTGTGGTACCAGTGTCCTGGTACAAGGCATTGATTTGTGCATGACGGCTGTTCCTTTACACAATGTATTCCTAAATACTTCTCTGGTTTTGTACGGGTTGCGGTCCAGACTTGCCTACCCGTTCCGGGTATTTCATTTATCCTAGGGGATGACATCGCGGGGGAAAGAGTTGTTCCTCTGCCCGAAGTCATTCCCGAACCAATGCTTGGTACAGATGATGTTGCTGTGGAACATCCCAAGGTGTTTTCGGCTTGTGTGCTCACACGTGCCCAACGACAAACTAGCAGATATTGACCTGGCTGATACTTTTATGTCTGACTCCCCTCCAGCTACTTCTTCATTGTGCTCGCCCTGTTATCGATCCCCCTGAAGTTCCCTCCACGAGGGAAGCCCTGGTTAAGGCTCAGGGAGCTGATCTCTCCCTGGAGTCCTGTCGTGCCGCCGCTGTCGAGAAGACAGACGTGAAGAATCACCCCACTGCTTACTTCCTTCGTGATCAAGTGCTTATGCGTAAGTGGACCCCTCCGAATTTGCCTTTTGATTGGTCTTTGGTATATCAGGTAGTAGTCCCAGAGAAATATCGGGCATATGTATTGTCCCTCGCCCACGATCACCCATGTTCGGGTCATCTAGGAATTAAAAAGACGTTGTCCCGACTCCTAAGTCATTTCTTCTGGCCTGGAATGAATTCAGATACAAAGAGGTATTGTAAATCCTGTCATGTCTGTCAAGTAGTGGGCAAACCAAATCAGGTCATTGTTCCAGCCCCGTTACGGCCCATCCCTGCGATCGGTGAACCTTTTGAGCATGTACTTATAGACTGTGTCGGTCCTTTACCAAAAACTCGCTCGGGCAATAGCTATTTATTTACGTTAATGTGCACTGCAACTCGTTTTCCGGAAGCTATCCCCATTCGCAGTCTTAAATTCCCGTTATAGTGAAGAACTTGATCAAATTCTTCACTACATTCGGCCTCCCTAAGTACGTGCAGGCTGATCAAGGTACCAACTTCACATCAAAACTATTTGCCCAAGTGGTTCGTGCGTTGGGAGTTCGGCACTCAGTATCCAGCATTTACCATCCAGAAAGCCAGGACGCACTGGAACGGTTTCACCAGACGTTTAAAAACATGCTCCGCACTTTCTGTTTGGATGCAGGGAAAGATTGGGATGAGGGTGTGCCCCTCCTCCTCTTTGCTATCCATGACACTGTCCAGGAGTCGACCGGGTTTAGCCCTGCTGAGCTCGTGTTTGGTCATTCGGTTCGAGGTCCCCTAAAAGCGCTTCAGGTGCAGTGGTTGTCGCCTAACACGCCTTCGCCATCACAGGACCTCCTGAAATATGTTAGTTCCCTTCGTGAACGCATGTCTGCTGTTAGAGCCCTCGCTAGGACGTCTCTAGGTGCCTCCCAAGTCAAAATGAAGGCACATTTCGATAAAGCTGCTATAGAGTGGTTTTTTCAGCCTGGTGACCGTGTCCTTGTGTTACTCCCATTGTCTGGTTCCTCCCTTCGCGCTCGGTTCTCAGGTCCTTATGTTTTCCGCTCTAAGCTGAGTGCTACCAACTATGTGGTGGAAATACCAGATCGTAGGCGGAAGTCTCGGGTTTGTCATGTTAACATGTTGAAACCCTACCTCGACCGTTCAGTTTCGGCCCCTTTGTCCATTTCTCTCCCTTCCCCCACGCCGGGTTTTGTCAATCAGTAACTATTCGCCGGAGGATGATGAGCTACACCTAGGGAAAAATTGCTTACCGTGTGCTCGCTTACCAAATTCAGAAGCTCTTCAGACTCTTCCTAGCCGGTTAACCCATTTGCCTTCTGCCGCCCAATCTGACATTATATCCCTTGTAGGTAGGTTTCATTCCCTGTTTTTGGATACCCCTTCGTATACCTCTGTTGTAGAACATGATATAGATGTTGTCGGTCATGTCCCCATTAAACAGCACCTGTACCTTGTCAGCCCGCATAAGTGTTATTTGTAGGCTCAGGAAACTATTTGATGACAACCGGTCTCACTGTGCCTAGTTGCAGTCCCTGGAGTTCCCCATGTTTGCTCGTCCCCAAGCCTGACGGAACGTCCCGGTTCTGTACTGATTACCGTAAGGTAAATGCCGTAACCAGGCCGGATGCTTTCCCATTTCCGAATATGGAAGACTGTGTAGATCGGATTGGGTCTGCCAAATATGTGACTAAACTAGATCTATTAAAAGGTTATTGGCAGGTTCCTCTCACTCCTCGCAAATCAGAAATTTCTGCTTTTGTTACCACAAACGTTTTCCTCCAATACACAGTCATGCCCTTTGGGTTACGCAATGCCCCGGCCACTTTTCATTGGCTCATGCAAAAGGTGCTCGGTGATGTCCCAAATTGTGAGGCGTATTTGGACGATGTTGTCATTTATTCCGATTCGTGGGAACATCATATGCAATCCCTAGAACTAGTTTTTGCTCGTTTAAAAGATGCTTCGTTAGTCCTAAACTTAGAAAAATGTGATTTTGGACAAGGTACTGTTAGTTACTTGGGAAAGTTAGTGGGTCATGGTGTGGTTAAGCCTCTGGATGCCAAAGTCCAAGCTATCCGGTCATTCCCCGTCCCGCAAACGCCACGTGAGTTAAAACGGTTAGTGTGATTTACGCATATATAGTGAGGGACATATATATATATATATATATATATATACATACACACATACATACACACATATATATATATATATATATATATACACACACATACATACACACACACACATATATATATATATACATACACACATATATATATACATACACACACACATATATATTATATATACACACATACATACATACATACATACATACATACATATATATATATATATATATATATATATATATAGTTATAGTAGGTGTAATATCAAGGTTTTGCTTAGATTCAGTTAGAAACATAAATCAAAAAGCTAGAGTACACATAGACAAATAGATTACATATACATATATTAACATTGCTAACATAGACAAAGACTGTTGTCTGAAACTTCGTTTTTGCACTGTTCTATTCTATACAAATTAATTAAAACTAAACCATTCCTATAACCTGCTCAACATACACAAACCTAGATTGGATGAGTATTCTAACCTCAGTAGCTAACTAATTACTATGCACACTCAATACTCGAATGGTATGTAAATACAGAAATTATGCTTTGACAATACACAACCATGGGAACAAATAATCTCTATAAATGATATAATGCCCAATTTAGGTTTTGATTGACTGCAATCGTAAAACTATGATTACTGCATAAAAACCATAGGAAACCATAGTGAATTTTCATAAGGGAAAGGGGTGTGCAACAATCGCTTTGAGCCCAAAATGCTAAACCACCATGTCATTACAGCTGAAAGGACCTATTATAGGCTATTAGCTATCAACACGATTTTGCACAAATCACGAAATGGTTTGAAGCGCAAAAAAAATCGGTATGCATCGTTGTCTGTGTACTGGACATTACAATTCTGTCATTACAAACGCCCCACCTTACTTCCGTTAAAAGTTATTCAAGCCAGAAAATTGAATATAGAATATGAGACTAAGTTAACCGCGGTGATGTTTCCTACAGGAAACACAAAAGCGAGCCAGTTGGCTGAAATAATTCCCATAAAACGGAGAAAACATTACTTCACCCGGCGAAACTGTTTGACTGACACGGCACAAATTTCCTCTGTATCGTACCTACCCTTTTCCTGTGATCTTCCGCTTGTAAATTGGTAAAAATGTTTCACGTGTTGTAAATTTGTTTTCACTTTTGTAAATTGGTTTTGGGACTGGTAAAAGTGCTTTGCATATTGTAAATTTGTTTTTATTTTTGCAATATTGTTTTATATGCCGATTTGTTTTATGCAATGTTAATTTGATTTGCCCTATATTCTGACACCGTAGTATTATACACACTTTTGACAGTTCGAGCTTCGTGACATTCGAAACTTGCCGCAATAGGTATTGCCGTATTTGCTATAGCTGCAGTTCCGGTTTTTGCCAGCAGGCTGTGCATAGCTAGTGTTTCGAAACCTTTCGAACTGTTTCGAAACATTGTTTGTCTCGAATGTTTCGAAATTGTTTTGATGATTCGAAATTGCCATCTCTACGGAGTATGATGAATAAAATGCACGCAGTCGACAACGCCATACCTTGAGCCGGTATTCTGGGCAATTCAGTTTCCCTATGTTTCCCCTGTCACGCGGTGATTTGTACACGGTTTCGCTGTTGTTTTCATGTCTTTTTACGAAGCTCTTGAGGTAAACAAGCCATATATTTTAAAACATCACATGCCTTTTCGATGTTTTTTGTTTTTACAGATAATACATGAAAGTATTTAATTCGCTGGATAGAGATATTTCTTGATGAAAATGGTATAGTATTGCTTATAAGACTATATTATGCGTGACGATCTACTGTATTCACATATAATAATGTACCTGAGTGATTTTCAGACATTTCACATACCTCTGCTGTAATATTAGGGAAAACATAGAGAAACCGAATTGCCCGGAACACCGGCATTGTTACAAACAAATGCAGGTGTGAAACGTATGTGCAATGGTCGACTGCTGATGACGTAAGCGAGTGGTGTCCCAATTCCTAGATTTCAAGCCCTACCCCTTGTGACTACGAACTGTGAAGTCAACTTCGGAATGGAGGGCCCTCGAAATCTAGTGGTAGGGCTAAGGGAGGAGAAATGGGATTGGGCCTATGTCTACTGCATATCTATTTTTTTGATTTCAATGTGTGTACAAAAAACTGCAAAATAATTAATTTTGGTTTATTAGATGCCAAAAAAATTATGTGGAAAGATGTGGGAAGACCGACATCTGCCTTTTGGGTCAAGGAGATGTTGGTTAACCTTGCATTAGAAAAACTGACATATATAATAAGAGGGAAAACCAAAGACTTCTTTGATTTACGGAGAAGATTTTTACAATTTGTATCTACTGTATATGAGGTAGGATGTGAATATAGAGGAGAAGACTGGTGTATCTAGAAAGGGACTAATTTGTTTTTGATGTTCTTGTGCTCCAGCAGCTTGATTTATGTTAACGTTAATGAATCTCTAGATGTCTAGTGACATCTCTAGTGACACATTATTTTTTGGGAATTTCATTTTTATTCATTTATGGTTTTTTTCCTCTCCTATGTGTCTGGGGGTGGATGGGTGAGGGTTTGTTGGCATACTCTGTTGTTGTTATTTTTACCTATACCATTGAAAAACATTTCATAAAAATATTTCTGATAAAATAAAACATGATGTCAATGCATCATATATATTGTATAATCATTCCAGAACACCCCCCCCCCCCCCCCCCCCAGTCAGGACATCAGGCTCGGGCAGGGGCGGGGGGTGTAATTAACAGACAGGGACTTTCAGCCATGGAGACAGTTCCCCTGCTGGACGAGAAGCATATTGAGATATTGGCAAAAAAAAAAAAAAACAGACAAAAGGACAGGTCCACTATTTAAAAAAATCATTGATGAAGTGGATTGTCTTTGTAAGGCAAAGGTCCTGTCTGTACATGTGAAACTCCTTAACCATATATATGTTTATGGGCCTTAGTTTTAACAACAGCCATAAATGTACGATTAGGTTTTCATATCTTCAATGAAGGCTATGAAGTTGAACAGTAATGACAGCTCTGTTTGTACCTTTCAGAGACAACTTTCCTGTATTAGTCACTGCAGTCTGCAAGGGGCCTGACCTCAACACTCCACCACATCAACCAGACCATCTCCACCTGACCCCAAGATTACCGTAAAGTAAAAGCCGGTTGGCTGTAGCAGCTGATAAGCTGATGTGAAAGTATGTGATCTGTCCCGCACTTTCACACAGATCCAACCAGAGACCAGCACAACCCATGTCTATCCCTCAGGTCTTATTACATTTAAGACATTTAAAATAAGACAAGTTAAAATAAGGGTGTGATAAACCTATGAAAAGTCAGATGGCACGTCTTATCCTGCATATGTCCTTATGCAAGCTGGGCTTGGAAGATGCACCACTTTTAGTGGCAAACAAGCTATTCCTTAGGGCTGTCAATATCGATGAAATCAATAATCGAGTAATAATAATGATACTTTGTTGATCCCTGTGGGGAAATTCACCTTTTGCATACCCTATCTTGCTTTCCATGACACACAGACACACATGTAGATGAGAGCAAGCTGGACAGCAAAGGGCAGCTACCTGTAGTGGCATCCATGAAGCAGGGGTTTAAGGGTTTTGGTCAAGGGCCCACAGACAAGATTATTCTGCCAAGGCCAGGTTCAAACCGGTAACTTTCTAAACACAGGCACAGAGATGTAGTCCACTGAGCTACAGTCAGGATATCAGGCTCCTGGGGGTATATTATATTATATATTATATGATATTATATTATATTAAGCAGAAGACAGGAACCAACCAGCCATTGCAGGGTGCACATTCAGTCACAAAGGGTGGACCTACAAATGCCACACACACAAAGTGGCAGTGTATGGCAACAGCAAAACCCACTGTGCCGACTTGCACAATGTGCCATGTTAATATCGACATGGCATTTCATGCACATGCAATTGTCACATTGTAAGGACTGTGATAATCTGCTGCATTCTATCTATGTTGCACTAAAACATTTTTACTCACTGGAAACAAAACTTTGCAATTTTAATGACAGGTACTTTACAAAATTATCTAGTATATGTATAAACAAACAAGCAAACAAGGTCTAAAGTTTTCCGCTTCTGCTTTTACATGAGCTCTGCATGCACTCTTGGAGACAATCATGATCATTCTCATCCTTACTGTTAGACTCACTCACAGATCATAAGAGAAATTAAACAAAAATATGTTAAGAGAAGAAAAGAACTCATTCATCTTTGGCTGTATGGAAATATTTACTATTCCATAGAGACTGAGCAAGTGATTTGTCGACACTGCTTTTGTTAGCACAACTCACCACCAACTTATTTGACTCTATTAGTAGATAAATTCTATTTGGCTGTAGGCCAATAGTTAATTTTCAATTCATGTGTAATTCCTTACTATAATAGGAAGCACAGGGGACTGACATTGGGAGGACAAGGAAACACCCAAATACGCATCTCATTTAAGAAGACTACACTTTTCATAACCCAAAACAAGATGTGTACAGACTGCATAGACATGATCGAAACTATTTCCTCAAATCAGATACAAGGTATTTTGGTCATTCCTGTTTGCACGCAGGCATGTGTGCATGTCACAGTGATCAGCCGAGGGCACCGGCATCAACACCGGGGAGATCCCAACGTCAAAAGGGTCATCCCAGAGGCCGCTATGAGAGCCACTAACAGGACAGCAACTGATAAGAGAGCAGCTGGCACCTCAAATTGCCACAAGAGTAATAGACAGCATGATGATATGAAATTTGTTACCGAGCTGTAGTTGCATAGAGGGTGGGGATCGAAGGCCCAGACAGGCCACAGCCTCTGTGGGAGGGGCTAACATCATTGAGCTCAGGACTACAGATCAAACCATGTGATGGGTGGTGGGGGTCACTTAATCAGCAGAGTAGTTGCTTCAGACACAAAACAAGTTTACTGGACACACCGTCGAGTGGCCGTTTTAAGTCTGAGAGACTGAGGTCTGGCATGCCCTGGGAGTGTGGCCCTCAGGTAAACCATAGGTCAACGGTGAGGGAGAACCTCAGGATCCACAACTGGTATGCCCAATTCTACCTTTACTTTCCATTATCTGTCTATACTAAAGACTGTCATAGAGGGCAGCCTTACTGCTACTGTGGAAAAACCTGAAAATTCAGTACATAAGTGCCCTGCCCCGATTAGGTCCATGATCCTCGGGATGGAAAGTCACATATATCCTGAAACACATTCACAGCAATTAGCAAATTAAACCGGGTGTAATGGGAATACAGAGGGAAAGAGGGGAACAGAAAGTTAGCCTTTCAACGCTCTGCTTGTTTATGATGTAAACATCAGGCACATGCTCTATTACTTATTTATTTACTTATGCATGTGCTGCAGCCTGATCATGGTTTACAGGGTCAGCAAAGCCTTAAGCTGTAAAGGATAAAACAGGCTTTCTGAATTGTGCGAGGAGGGGGGCAAAGACTGCAACAGACAGAAACTAGAGATGCACCGATCCGATATTCGGATTGGTATCGGCGCCGATCCAGGCCTATTTGACAGATCGGGTATCGGCCATGCGTGACCGATCCACATCCTATACTGTACTTACTTATTTAGTTTTTGGCAATCTCTAAAATCCTATTTCGTGTTAAATCTATTTGTACAATCGGTTAATGGACAATCCCACTTAAAGCGCACACAACTGTGCAAGACAAAAAAAAAGCAACTTGGACTTAGAAAGTAACTTGGACTGTTTTGTGAACTTGCTGCAGCTTGTGATACAAGAGGGGCTGCCATTGCAACAAAGTGTAACTGAGCTGATGCCAATGGGAGAAAAATTGTTAAAATTTTAACCATTCGCCACTTGTGTAAACTTGCTTTGAAGATATTCATATTGAACTGCAAATGCCTCAAAAACGTTTAAAACAAGACGTACGTTATGTATGTTTTTAGTAACCTAATTTAATATTTTTTGTCATACATTTTTTCCATCTGTATTTACTAGCTCAAAAAAAATAATATATAAAGTATAACAGAGTAAAAAGTGCTCCTGTATCGGAATCTGTATCGGTATCGGCAGTTGTGTATCGGAATCGGATTGGAACTGAAAAAATGTGGATCGGCCCATCCCTAACAGAAACTGTGTGACCCAGTCAGCTGTCATGGAAAAAGAGGTATAAAGTATCAGAGATACACACAGGCAAAACTCCCCAGACCAGAGAATCACCAAAAAAGCCATTCTCAACCCCACGCCAACTCAGGGTGTCAGCTCCACCCAGTACTATCCCACTCCTCCAAGCTACCATACCCATTAACTCACTGGATCAATTAACTCACACACTGGTTAAATGGAGTCCTGGAGGGCAGTCCAAGATCAAAGGAAGTACAGTAAATACAGTACCACCCCCTTAAGCGCAACATGGTCAGATGACATGAAAGGTGGTCAAGAAGATGTCAACAGTCATGCAATGTGTTGTTGCCCTGCAGGACCTAACAGTGTCTACACAGAGAGACAAGAGGATGTAGGGGGGTCCCACTCAAATCACACACGTGCCACCATTTGAGAGCAAGCAGAGGTCAAACTAACAAGTGTTGCGAAACGTGGATGGCAAAGAGGAGTTCAAAATTAGCTCTATTAGCACACTGCCACCGTAGGCATGACACGGCATTAATGTGATTATCCATTAACTTATTTACAGCACACCATCCAGCACATGGAGTTCTTCAATCTTTAACTTCTGGCCTACAGCTGCACTCTGTGTGACCTCCCCAGATCGATCAGCTTTCTATGACATTCTGGAATGCAGTGTTGTAAGGATACCAAAATCATGACTTCGATACGATACCTTCCTAAAATATTTAGATACCAGGGGTTGCAAAATCGGTAGCCCGATGACCCAGGGCTATCAACTTTTCCCATCTGCTACCAAAGTATAACACCACCCTGCCCGATGGGCTATCTGAAATTATACTTTGTGTGAAATCAAATTCCCTCCTTTATTCGCTTTGTCCGCTCTCATGTATTGCTATCTGAATGGAAAAAAAAGATCATGCAACAAACAGGTTTGTAATCATGATGATTTGTCCACAGAGACATGTA
This sequence comes from Paramormyrops kingsleyae, assembly GCF_048594095.1. Lineage (NCBI taxonomy): Eukaryota > Metazoa > Chordata > Actinopteri > Osteoglossiformes > Mormyridae > Paramormyrops > Paramormyrops kingsleyae. Next base: position 61,713,311 of record NC_132797.1, read on the forward strand.
CGCCTGCATGAATGTGTAATGAGTTTACTTTACTTCTCTCTTTCATATGATGTTTGGCAAACAATTAGTGCATTGCCGCCAACCCCTGTAAATGAGTTCTCACATTATTTAGGGCACTTTTCCACGGTACCAGCTACTGGACTTTTGGTGTTGATTTTCCACTGGCCGAATGACATCACAACATGAGGTGGGGTATTTTGTACTGAATTTGAAAAATGACTGTAGTATATCATATGGCTGGACGATGTGCAATACATATTAAAACCAACATTGCATATTATACACATGTAATTCTCACGTCACTAGTCAGCTAGATTAAGATCAGGCTTTTTCTTACTTTCTTTTCAATTCTGTATGGATATTATGCTGCAAGGAGTTTAAGTTTAGTTGAAACTTTTTTACAATGTCATTAAAAAAAAGAACTTGGCTTTACAATTTTAATGATTATTCCTTTTCAAGATTATCTATGTTTAAAAATCAATTTAAAGTTTACCTTCCCTGTTTTTGCTTGTACTCTGCATGCGTTCGCCGGAACAATCATGATCATTCTCTATGGGTTTATAAAAAATGTATGTAGAATTCCTTTTTATGGTTTATAAATACCCTAATATTTATTACAACAAAATTTCATTGTGATATTTGAAAATTTTCCAATACAGCATTGTCCTACTTTAGATACTGATTTTAGATTTCCTGTCATGCCATCCTGGTCTTCTTGTATCTGTTTTTCCAACCAGATCGCAATTAAAGCTTGGATATCTTCATTTGTCCACGCTTTCATTATTATTACCTTTATTGTTACGTTTATTGCGGTTTTCTGAGTTTGCAACTTTTTTGAAGACATTAGTTGTATTTTATTTCAGAGGCAGGCTATTTGCATAATGAATCAATAAGGAAAGCATTTAATGTCCCACCCCAAAGTAACAAAAAAGTACCCCAGCTGGTTTGGCACTTTAGGTACTGGAACTTTTGGTAGGCCTACTGGTACTTGACTGTAAGTTAATGGAAAAGGGAAAGTATTGAAAGTACTTCACCAAAAGTATGGCATCTGGTGCAGTGGAAAAGCGCCCTCAGATTCAGACACAAGACTGATTCATGTTTAAATTCATCATATTCTTCATACAATTTTCAATTCAGTTTGAATCGAACTGCATATTGATATTGATGATTGTTACTTCATTGTAGAATAATTTATATAAAATTGTTACTATTTGTGTTTGGAAAATAAATGTTTTTGATTTCTCGTCTATATATTTGTATATTTTTGTCCTGGGTATATCGTTAAACTGCACCCGGTCCTCCAACTCGTAGGGAAACAATTTTTGGGGGTTGGTGGTGAGATTGGCACTCCAGCCACCGTAAAACAACTCACAACTGACCATCTTCCTCTTCTGTCGGGGGAGCTTTGTTAACTCTGTGTTTCAGTGGCAGCACTCTCTGAGATACGCAGACTGGGGAGTGGCCAGATCTACGTACTTTTGGCCTGGTTTGTCTGACAGCTGCCATACTGAGGGAGTAGCCATTGCTGTAACGGATTGGCTCCTTCTGATGGTGTCTGATGTCACTCCTTTCAACGAAAGACTCAGGCTAAGGCACTCCTTGGGCATCTTGTCTGTTGTTTCAGAGTATGCTCAGACTGCAGTTAGTGATGTCTCGATGAGGAAGACATTTTTCTCACAACTTCGCTCGGTGAAGGAGATTGATCAGATCAGATCCTGGTGGGCAGACACTGGAGGCTCCTGCAGAACTGCATCGTCTACAGAAGTGTCCAGTTTGTGAATTCTGACCACAGACTAGTTGTTGCTACTCTGAAGATTCAGCTTAGATCCAGTAGGCTACCACCTACTAAGAGAATGAGGCTGGACTTAGCCAGACTCCAAGATCAAGCTGTTTCTGATGAACTTATACGCAGTTTGTGTGAGGAACTTGCAGACCTGGGTGTGACTGCTGACTGCTGATGTGACAGACCTTCCATGATAAGGGCTGTGTTGGTGTTGCCAGTGTTCCCAGAAGGAGGTGCTTCATCTTGCAGGGCACCCTGGATATTATCGAGAGGAGTCGCAGCGCACGACTTGGTGGTAGTCTGTACCAGGAGCTGAGAAGGATGGCTGTGAGGGCTCAGAAGGCAGATAAGGAGGCATTTGTTAGACAAATTTGTGAGCAGGTGACACACTATCTGAGACTTGCAGTTAGGGCGGCTGATGGGACGGTCCTTATGGATGGAATTGCAGTTGTGGCCCGCTGTGCCGGCTACTTTGAGCAGCTGCTTAAAGCTGACCCTCGAGCCAGAATGTTGGACATCTCTGGGTCTATGGTTCTCAAGGCTGATCCTCCAATCAGCTGTGAACCACCCTATCTCACAGGGCTTGCAAGGGTGGTGAATCAGTTGGGGGCAGGGAAAACCAGAGGGATCTGTGGTATCTGGGGTGAACTTCTCCAGGCTGGAGGTAAGATTGTCCTCCTGGCATTGCAAGCAATCTTTGCTTCCATTTCGGAGTCAGGCGTCATCCCAACTGACTGGAAAATGGAACTTGTAGTCCCTATCTGGAAAGGGAAGGGTGATCGCCTGGATTGCGGCAACTACATGGAGATAACACTGCTTTCGGTGCTGGGGAAGGTCCTTGCTAGGGTCATCCTTAACAGGATCCATGATCACTTACTTGCCTGTCAGAGACCGGAGCAGTCTGGTTTTATGCCTAAGAAGTCTACCATCTACCGTATCCTTGCACTGAGGGTTCTCATCGAGTGCAAGCGTGAATATTGGCAGAGATTCTTTGTGGCCTTTGTCAATCTTCATAAAGTGTTCGACTCAGTTTGATCGAGTTGCCCTGTGGGACATTCCGAGACTTCACGGGATCTCCCTGAAGTTACTGGATGTCATGGCCGGCCTATACACTGGTAATGTGAGTGCTGTGCAGAGTGGACGAAGAACCTCGCCAGGGGTGTGTTCTTGCTCCTACTGTTCAATGCTTGTATGGACTGGGTGTTGGGCAGGGTTGTGGGGTCCAGCAGCTGTGGGGTGTCAGTTGGTGAAGAAAGGTTTACTGATCTTGATATTGCTTACAATGCCATGAACTTAGAGGAGTCAATGGAGGCTCCGATTGGGGCTCTCAAGAGACTGATCGAGGAGTCTGAGTGTCTGGGATTGTGGGTGTCCTGGATAAAGACCAAGATTCAGGCATCAGTTCTTAGGCACAGTAATCAGTAGTGTGGCTGTCTGTGGGGAGATTTACCTACCTCAGCAGCGACATTCATGTCTCTGGTGAGTCTTCCTATGAAGTCAACGGATGGTCTGGAAGACCATGGGGAGTCACAAGGTCACTGGAAAGGGGTGTGTGGCACTCCTGATATTTTTGCCAGTGGACAAAGGTCCAAGTCTTTAGAGTCCCTGTCTTGCTATATGGCTGTGAGACATGGACGCTATCCAGTGAGCTGAGATGAAGACTGGACTCCTTCGGTACTGTCTCTTCAGAGAATCCTTGGGTACCGTTGGTTTGACTTTGTGTGGAATGAGTGGTTGCATGAGGAGTCCCGAATGAGGCACATTACCTGCATTGTGAGGGAGCATCAGTTACAGCACTATGGCCATGTGGCGCATTTCCCTGAGGATGATCCAGCTTGTTGGATCATCATTGCTAAGGACCCAAGTTACTGGACCAGGCCGAGGGGACGCCTACGTAACACTTGGCTGCGGCAGATGGGTGGCCTTTTCCGGAGGGTGGGACGGGACCTTGTATCTGCCTGGGGGAATCACCAGCTGGGATCCTGAGGAGTTTCGCTGTGTGGTGGGTGCGGCAACACACTGCATCAGCGCATGCTCCCCAACCTGACGTAACTATACCTAACTTTCTACATTAAGAAATTATTTTTTATTTATTTATTTTTTGACTAGTTAAATTCTTTTCGGGTTACCAAAATTTGAAGGTTGCCTGCCCAAAGGATTATCAGTGATTTTGAAATTTTACAAACCCTGGATACTGATACTTAAACAATACCACAGCGAAAAATTTAAACATCAGGAAAATGAATGGATAAATAGGAGACAGAACACAAAACTTAAATTTATATTATTAATTAAATTACTTTGTCAATATCAGTCAAATTAAATAAAATACAGGCTATATTGTCACAGGTACAAAGCTATACTGAACATGTTTCAACAAAACTAAAATATTCAGTTGCAGCTGCTGAGCTATACAGCCATTGAACATGTTTTAATACATTTATAACACTGATAATTGGATTATTGTAAATAATTAGATCAAGGTCATGGTGTTATTAAAGGTTACATGGTATCCAGTATTGTCCCCTACACTTGAGTTTGTGTGCTTTCTTTTACAGTTCATTAAATTTGCAAGATGTCACTTAATCAGCAATACATCTCCTTGGCAGACGTCTGCATTCTACTGAGTAATAGTAATAGAGGATATTTACACAAATGTACTGCATACCATGATTACATTAGCTAAAAAGATTACCTAAAAAGATAAAGTCAAATTAAACAGGCTATCACTGCCCTTAATTTTGCCTCTCAAACGATACTACAGCAAAAAAACTGTCACTAACTGAAGTGGTAAAAAGTTCACTTACAATTACAATATATATTGCACATGTTTGATATACTTCAGGGACAGGCCTGATAATCGTCATGTAGTGCCTGTGGGCTTGCCCTGACTGTTGACAACGCAAACAAAACATTGCCATATTTCGCTTCATACGTCTACTTTGGCGACAAGCTGTGGACACTTGGCAACATCACTTGTACTTGCAGCCACGACTCTCTTGTAATGTTTTGACGTTGGCAAATGATTCATTCGCGGGGAATGAGTCCCTTACAGGAACTATACACTAATTCACTTCCCTGTAAATATTTGGGGTGTTTCTCAATATGTGTACTTGACCGTGAACTTGACCGTCTTAAATACCGATACTAATAAAACGGAAAATAGTATCGTTTTTAACGACTGTGTATTTTTGCGGTATTTTTCAGTGTCGGTATAACGCGCAAAACGATTAGAATGTTGCCGTAAAAGCATGGGGGTTGCTGGGGGTGGGGTGACACACCCAATCGAGACCATGGGGCCTGGCGTCTCTCTCAACTTCAGGTAAGGCGCAATAATAGATTCGAAAATACCTTTAAAGCTTTTTTTTCTCTCCACTGATGCTCTTCACTCAGAGGACAAAAATGCTTCTTTGATAGTTAATGCCGATGAATCACCTGCATGTCACAACACACCTAAGAAACAGAGCGCTATTATTTACAGGTCGGCGTATAGTTCAGACAAACGCCTGATGAATCCCAGCATTCACGGTATTCGTAAGAACGAGGAAAACAGCTTGAGGAAGAGGGGGATCCGGCGGATTCATCACCAGCTACCAAACGTGGGACAGAGACCTACGCTTCTGCTTAAACAGTGCTTATCATAGTAAAACCAAACACACGAAAGTGAACCGGTGTTGTCAAACTGCACTCACTTCCAAGAAAAGGGAGGCGGCTACATACTAGTCACAAATTCCTAAATATTTTCTAATATTTGTAATTACGGGTTGGAAAACAGATACACGTGTAAGAAATAAAACCTACTGTGGGATCTGGAGAGGAGACCTGGTAAAGTTAACACACAAAGTATGGTAGCAATCAATAACCATCACTTCAGCACTGTGACAGCCGGTTTTGGGGTCTCAACCAAAACACCGACATATATTTTACTGTATTACACCCCAATATACTTCACACACACAACCGGCCTAGTAACGCAATACTATGATTTATAATCTGGCATAAATGGGTACAATAATAAGATGCATTAGATTGCTGTTTTTATGACGAAAAAACAGGGGACGCAATTTCTCATGAGAAGGCGTCAACAGAAGACAATTCCAGTGATAATTCAAGATATATATCCAGATACGGTTGTCAATTACCTAAACCATTTACTCATTCATTACCGTTACCTAAGTAACGCTTAATAAAACATGTTTTATTTCTTCGACCATATGAAGCAGAAACGAGATTCTACGTTAGTACCACGCATGATATTTTTGTTGTTGTTGTTGCTGCTGCTGCTGCTGTTATACGTGCGTAGGTTTTCTGGACAGTGTCTTTATTCGTTAACTGCTCATGACGTTATATCCCAGCATAATAATAAGTTCTTACTTGTCGCCCGCCGCTTCTTTCCCTGGCTCATCTTTCTTTTCCAGCACTCCTTCGCTCCTGCTGCAAAGGGACCTAGCCCCGGCCGGACAGAATGACAGCCGAGACGTCCCCCCGAGGCGAAGCAGACGGGGGTCCGCCGGTGTTCTCGGATGCCCGACGGCACTGGGCAAACGGTATTTCACACCGAAGTGGAGCAGCTCCCTGAGTGCCAACGACAGCCTAAATTGTAACATTTCAGCCCCGCCGAGCTACCGTGGAGAAATGTACCTTTTACCTTAATGGAAAAGCTGGAAAACGTAAGAGCTGAATACACGTACACCGATAAACAGCTAACTAACCGCCCAGCCAGCTGAGCGTACTGACTGGTTCGGCCCCCAGATTGGCTTTAATACGTGGGCTAAGTGCTTGTTGACGCCCTCTATTACGTAATTGGTCGACACGCTCCGTGGCCCAATAAGTATCGCTTCTACGATTGGTTGACGGCCCTTGAGACGAGCTACGATTGCCTCGGTGTCGCGTCGTTCAAATTATTTTTTTCTCCATAATTTCGTTAGGGACGCTCGCTGCCTCGTGCTAGCGGATTGTGAATGGAAAAAACGGTGACCCAAGTTTTTGGTTTACCGCAAGGGAAAAGTCAAATGCTCAAAGACAGGAAAGGGTGTAACTTGATTTAAGTCAATACTGTGTTCTGAGGGCCAGGCAACATGTAAATTATTCATTAATAGCTCGTTCGTGAATACGTATATAGACATATGCTAGTAACATGCATTGATATATAGCAGCAGAATGCCTCATCCATCCATGCATTCATCCATACATGACACCGATCATTTTCAAATCCCTTGTCCTGAACAGGATGATATATGGTACAAAGCAGGGGAACACCTTGGACGGGATATTTATCAAATAAAATGCTTACATTTATTTGTATCTTGGGTGTTTACTTAAATTGCTTAAACCTTTCACTCTCAGTAAAAGGCTATCAATTTGTACCTTCTTGTCACTGGGGCCGTACCCTCAACGGTCTTCCAATTGTCCCCTATAGCTGCAGGTAATTGAACCTTTTAAGGTACAGAAATGGACTCTGAGGAACATCCCCAATATACAAACAACATTAATGTACCCCCAATGGTGCAAAATATTTCTTATAGTCCTTTTTTGTACCTTAAAAGGTACAATTACCTACAGCTATAGAGTACAATTGGCAGACCCTCAATTGGCAGACCCTCAATTGGCAGGCTCAGTGACAAGCAAAGGTATAAACCAGTACCCTTTTTCTAACAATCTACACAAAGCAAAGGTCTGTCAAACTGCCTGTGAGGGTGGGGAACGGGTGATGATGGGCTCTTGACCACATATCATCTAGCTCGGCGGGTGCCTTCAGGAGTCTACAGGGTTGAGCTCTGTCAGTGAGGAAAACATCTTCAAGCGACAGGCTGAAGTGCTTCCTCTGAGGTGGCTGTACCTGGCTTACTGAGAATCACATTAATGGTCTATGCTGAGAACAAGTCACGGTCTGCTGGAGTAAGTCAGCAGGTTCTCTCATGCAACCGGGCGTTTGGATTTTTCCACTCAGACCTAATGGATTCTGGTTACAAGTTGTTATCATGTATATCTAGGACACATAATCTACTATACGGGCCCAAACATTGTGCAAATCATGTGGATGCACTTAAACCATACTTAATCTGCAAATTAGAAAAGGTAATTAATGAAACTTTAAATATTGTAATCGTGTGAAATATTGCAGTCGCATGTTACGCCTTTAGCAGACAATATTAGAAATGTTTTGGATTGTATTTCTATAATTTTATGCTGTTTTTAAGGTCAACATTTTCAACAAATACTGGTGTTTGTGCGAATGCATATACACTGCCTGGCCAAAAAAAAGTCACACAGTTTAATATTTTGTTGGGACACCTTTAACTTTGAATTTGCCCATTCATTAATGCATTGTTTCCATGTGCTTATGCTGCATCTCATTTTTTTTAATCCAGATCTCGTTAAAATCTTGTATTCATGATAGGTGAGTTGAACCACTCCGTAAAGTCTTCTTCATCACATCTCAAAGACTTTCAATGGGGATAAGGTCAAAACTCTGTGCTGCCCAATTCATGTGTGAAAATGGTTCCTTGTGTCCCCTAAACCACTATTTAAAAGTTTGAGCCTTATGAATCTTGGCATTATCATCCATGAATACGTCCATTCCTTTAGGTAAGAAAAAAATTCATTGATAGGATAACCTGGCCATTCAGTACATTCAGGTATTCAGCTGACTTCACCTTATATATATCTAAGCTAAGCTTCAATAAAGATTTTATCATTGGCTTTTAAGTACCTGCTGATATAAACTCAAGCGGTGACTTTTTTTTTAGCCAGGCAGTGTATTATGCATAGTCATCGCAAAAGCAAACACACGAAACGTTTTACTTGACGGGAGACTACAGCTATAACAAGCACAATGGTTCCACCTAGTGGGTACAGTCACCCAGCACGTTGTCGACCTACCTGTCTATAGGAAATATAAGTACGACATAGCAATTCAAAGGCAACCTGGCCCTGCACAAGACCACATTCCACGCAATGGCAATCAGATAAACAGTCTATTATGGAAGTGCACGTTCCGATCCATTTTTGCAAGCAGCATAAAATATAGGTCTATTTATTTTATTACCTAAATTAAAAAGTCAAAAGGTTGAAGAGACCTAAGTAACAACCATTCCAAACGGCTATAGGATGTTAAACCTCTTCTCCAGACTGCAGGTTGAACTAGCTAACCACATAAAAGGGCTTGTTTCGCCACCGTTTCGAAGTAATGTAAACATCTTTTTAAAAAGGTGCAGCAAACGATATTGACACTATAGCAATATCTACTGGTGCAAAGAAGAATCACAACCAAAATAAGATCTTAAAAATAGCTGTAGGCTACATTAATTATAATACGTTCCCATTATTTGGGTTTATATATTTTTGTATAAGTTTCACAGATTTCACAGGACTATAAGAAATATTTTTAACAGATATTAAGACTTATAGCCCTAACAGTGAATGCAATTTCGTAAAAATCATAAACCGTTTAGAATCAATGACTTACAGGCGCCGGTCGAAAATCATGTTGAATGCCATGTATTGTATAAAAGATCATGTGAATTTATAGCGAATCAACTGACATGACAGAAGATAAGAATCACTTCTTTATTTTCGGAAAGCTTTTACCATAATATGCACTTTCCGTCCTTCAAGCAAGAAGATTCACAAACGCACAAATTAGACTTAGCATAATGTATTACGTATAATAGTTACAGCACACCGTGAAACGCCTACACAAAAACTCTAGGACGCCTTAATGAAAAAAGTGAGACGCATGCAGTACCTAGACTAGAAAATGGAGCAATGGATTAATGCAAGGACGCGCATCAGAATGCAGTCGGGACTAATGCGTGTGAGGAAACTGGGGACCGAATCCCCCGGGGGCTCCGGCGTTGACAATTAGAAAAACGCGCTTTACGGGTCGCTCTTTAATGCAGTGCAGACCCATTCGCAACGTTGGGGGGTCCCGCTCGACCCCAGGCTCTGCCCACGCTCTGACCGCCCGTATGTGGTAGAACGTAGGCGGTGGGTGGAGGACGTATCAAGGCTCTGAAACCCTGCAAGCCATTCGTGCGTGCGTACGAAGGCAGCGGGAGCGCGCACGAGGCGGCGGGGGGCAGAAAAAGTGGAAAAAACTGCGTACATGTGAGTCAGCGCGCAGTTTCGGGGAAGGTGTGAATACTATGTTCAGGCTGATGGAGGGAGCCAGTGAGCTCGACTCCGCACTTGTGTGCTCTCCCTACAGGCTGCGATTATTCGCTCTCATTTCGAGGTGTTCGGTGTTTATAAAGTCATTACATGACTAAATGATTGCCTCTTTAAGTCCCACAGTCATGCTGATGTATTTCATCAGTGCAGTTTAAAAAATCTCCAGTTACAGGAGTGTTAATCTGCATAAAACAGTAGCCGACTGCTCCGAAATATGTGCAGATGGAAAGAAGGTGCTGGAAGGTGGTGGCTTAATGTTTAGGGAAGCGCACTCGTAATTGGAAGATTGCAGGTTCAAATCCCCACCCAGCAAGACACCACTGAGGTACCCTGAGCAAGGTACCGCCCCCAAGCACTGCTCCCCAGGCGCTGAATTAGCTGCCCCCTGCTATGTCACGAAAGTCACATTTGGGTTAAATGCAGAGGACACATTTCGTTGTTGTGCACTGTGTGCTGTGGTGTGTAAACAATGACAAATAATCACAAATAAATAAAAAAAGATTAAAAAAAAAAGAAAGTCACAGAGAGTACACTGCATTCACATTGCGTTAGTGTCAGGGCACTGTTTTTCATTAAAATGCCCATGGTCAGTCATCATGGTGCTCACAGGTCAGACCAAGCAGCATTGTTTCAGATGTACATCTCTGGGGCTGGGATTAGAGATTTGGGTGAGGGCTTCTTGTTTTGAGTTATGTCTTCCTGGACCTCAAATCGATTGAGCTGAATATGTATCTTGCCATTGTCTCATCATAGATGTTATTCTGTTCTATGTACATGACAAATAAAGGAATCTCGAATCAGTTCAGCAAGTGCTTTAGAACAAAAACCCCAGCCCTGGTTAAAGCCTGCCACTATGGGCCTGACGCCGCAGACACACGCGATGCCCACGGGACGCCCATACGATGTCGTCACGCCAACTTTGATGACGCCTTCTTGGGTCATGTGACTCCACGCACTAGTCTGGTAAACACGCATCAGCAGACAGTGAATTTCCACATATGCAAATGGTCTCCCTGCCCTCGTCTCTTGTGAACGTTGACATGACTAAACTGGTGAGAATGAGGAATCCCCCAACACGGGGTTGGTGAAAGAGATTCAGGTAAGGAGCAGTAAGCTTTTGCCAAAAGTGAGATGTTGTGATTTCCCAAAATGAAAAACAAACCTACTGTCTAAAATCCTACCTTGTCCAATGACTGCATTTTCTAGTAAGAATCTGACTAAAAGTATAATGCAGTTTTACTATGCATCAGTAGGACTTGTTTTCTTAGACAACTTTATATTTCAAAACATATAAAATGTATAAAACATGGACATAAAGACCCCAGAATAAGATCTCAAAAAATAGAGTTTAATGTTTATGTGCTGTATAACAAATTAAATATATTAGTGTTTACAAAATAAGTTCAGCTTAACGGACTTGAGTGTTTTTCACCAAAATAGTGACAGGATGCAGAATGGAGCAGCATAGGCATTAAAACTGTAGTGTAAAAGAACAGACAATTAATACATTAAAAATTACATATATGGACAAATCTAGCTGAATGACCTCGTGTCATTCTCCTTTTTTGTATCATACTTTTGAATCTGAAATTCACGTCATGTACTGCGCAAAAGCCTTAGGCCAAAGAAAATTGTGTTTGTCAAGTAGATTGGCTTAGCCATTTCAAAACCTCTCCTCAAATCACCCCTGTTAATTAACTGTGTTAATTAAGTGAGCTGATGGTGAAATTTAACACATGCTTGGAATGACTAGCTGGGGTTCCCCTTAAGAGAGTTTTGGGAACCAAAACTAAATTCTTCTAACCATACAAGAACTTTTCTGGACATCAATACAAGTTCCAGTTACTTTTTATTGCAGCAATATTTATTTATCAATATATATCCTACTATTAAATAGTGTTTAATCTCTGAGCAAATATTCCTAAACGGCCCAAGTAAACAACTTTAAACATCATTTGCTTTGATTGCTTAAGACTTTTGCTGATTTAACTGTATTTGCTACGCATTGAGATCTTCAGGTTTTGAATACCTATAATATTCTGTTCAACTCCATTAATTTCTATGGGGAAAATTTATATCGCAACATGACGACCTTAACCCCTTCCCAGGCCTATCCTTAACCATAAGTAACCAAACAAAATACGAGACTTTTGCCATTTTTACTTTTTTGATTGCAGTCACAGATCTTTGTGGGTACCTGAGGAATGGTCCCCACAATGTCAAAATAACAGGTTTTTACTACATTTGGTCCCCACAATGTAATATAAACCTAATTCTCTCTCTCTCTCTCTCACACACACACACAAACATACATTAGGAATCACAAATAGGTTTCTTGCTTTTGCAAAATCCAAGAAGTCTGTCCTCTTCGCAGACAATACAAAAACCAACACACACACATTTTCCCCCAGACTACTGCATGTGATTTAGGACAGAGCTGGTCAGTGTTAATAAAAATAAGAGGTATTTAAATGGCAAATGTCTGAAAGAACAGCAACACATAGAGCTTGAATTCTGGTGATAGAACATGTGTGGCATGTCAGAACGTTACCCAGGGTTGCTAAAATGACAGCTGGTAAATTACTGTTAATGAACGTATGTTGATCAATGAGTCGGAAAAGTGGATAGGTGTTGACATGGACAATCTATTTGGCGTAAACACAAGGAACTAGGACTTTAATGCTAAATCTAACAGCACAGAACACCAAATTGAGAGTGGAAAAACATCTACGTTGGTTACAGCTAAACTCTGCACATCATTCAGAAGTAGGACTACAGCTACGCTAGTCAACACAGAAGTTTCATATGCTGAACAATTGTGGTGGTGGGACAATAATACACTTTCACTGGGTTTCTCTAAATACACTTAATTAGTATTCATCTACTAATAAACGTACTGGAAAGTGGTTCATGAAGAAAAGAGGTATTAAACCCTGCTTTCTGAATCAAGTGACTATGTTATCTCCTTTTGGCTATATACACTATCTCCTCTTAAACTATTTAATAAATATATGGGCTTTGTTGGCCACGACACAGACATTGGAACATGATAAGACTTCATCTGCAATAGTGGAGAGCTCATTGCACCTGCAAGTAGCAGATTTGTCTTTCAGTTACAAATCTGTGAGCCAGCAGCTGAGCGCGCAGTGTGAACCTTTCCAGAATAAAAAACACTCTCTGGCCTCGAGTCCTCTGTGTTACACAGCTGCTCGTGGGTGCATATACAGTAGAACCCCTTAATGTTCTTCTCACTTCTGAGGAAATATAATACACAGCACATATAAATAACGGCGACAACACAGTTCCAAGGAACGACATATATACAAAATGAGAGTCACTCTGTATGAACAGAGCACCAGTGAGAACAGGACCTGTACACTCAGCTAGAAGGATACCCTGTCCTGGACCCCACCGTGACCCCCTTCCTCCACTGATGTACATTAAAAGCACTTTGGTATAAAGAAAGTTAAAAGAAATGTTTGTTTCTGAGGCAACATTGGTTGTTAAGGCTCTGCGGGTCAGTGTTTGGACAGACTGGCAGTGATCTGGGCAGCTATCTGGAGTCCTCAGGCTCCACCTTGATGGTCTTTTTGACTTCAGAGAGGTTAAGGATGCCCTGCAGGGAATCTGTCCTGATCCTCTGCTCTGGGGGAGGAAGAGAGAGATATAGGGTCAGAACCTCTTCTGCCATGGGGAGAGGTGTGGCGGCATGGTGTGGGTAGGGCTCACCTGAGCTTGTGGGCGGGGCCCTTCCCACGCTGAGGGAGTGCCGTCTCTTCAGCTCGCTGGCCAGCTGCCGCCCCAAGGGCAATTCACCCTCGGTGATACTCCACCGCAGCCCGGAGACCCTTGGGCTGGGTAGCTGTTCTGCTGTGGGGACATGCGTATTAGCGAGAACATTAGCAGGGACAGTCACATGATCACCCACATGGGCTGCATGTGGGGCACCCTGTTGCTGTCCTGGGGAATCAGCAGAGGTTGGGAGGTGTCAGCAATGGGACAGAAAGAAATCATCCTGCCAAATCTTTAATTAAAAGCATATTTAATTTATTTCTAATTTAAGTGCTCGTATCCAAAGAAACGTAGAAACTCCACAACCGTTCCCAGAGGAAAGGAGCGGCTGGCGCAGTGTGAGGATGAAGCCTGTGACTAACAGGATGAGGGACATAATGAGTAAAAACACCTGAGGAGGGCCGCCTTGGGCTGGGCACGTCACTCCTACATGCAACTGAACGGCAGAAAGCCGGCATGCTGCGTTTCCCCCTTGGGCACGTTAGAAACGGACAAATCCTCTTAACTCCCTACGTGTATCCTGATTGGCCTGCTCCCTCCCAATCGCAAACTCCTCACATCGGCAGGGAGCAGACCTGCAGTATCTCCTGGGCAGGCAGTTGATTTGGATAAGATGCTGGAATCCTGGTGCCACCTATGTGCTTTTCCCTCCAACTGGGAACACGGTGGGCGAGTCAGCAGATTAAGGACCCTACTTCACCCATTGTGAGACATGCCCATGTCCATACCTTGCTGCTCGGCCTTGTCCGTGGCAACCCCATTGGGGTTGAGGTGCTGGGGAAGTGGCTTGGGGCCCCGTGGAGGGAGCATCCAGTTGAGTGTGTGGAGTCTCTCGCGGGCTGCAGCGTCCTGCAGGACCTCCATCTGCTTGGCCAGCAGCCGCTCCAGCTGCATCTGTTTACACAAACAGACATGAGTTTTAAATTAAAAATGTCCGCCTGTCTCCAAAGCTATTTGCAGATGAATCTCCATTTTGCATCCGTGTCTCCGGTGAAGCTTACCTGGGTCAAAGACGTGGGCAGGCAGCCTGCTGTCGCCGCCCTGGTGGTCAGAATGCTCTGCATTGCTGCCTCACCTCCCGTGGGCGTAACGGGGGCCAGTCGCTCTTTCAGCATCTCCTGCCGTGTGCAGATCTGCTGCATGGCCTCGTGGAGGTCAAACACGCCCTCCTGAAAACATCAAGGGTGGAAACACAGTCAGAAATATCAGTACAGACTTGCTAAGAGTCTGTGACATCCCTGAAGAACTGAGCCTGACCTACAGTCACCCCCAGGGTTCTGAACAGCCCTACCCTGCAGCCACACAGCCCCCCACATCTGGCTGTGTTACCCCAGTCGGATTGAACCGCAGAGGAAGACCAGCGGAACAAGAAATCTGTCTTAGGTAGAATGGGTCCTGAGAGACTGGACTACAGGAAGACCAACACGTCCAAAACACATTTTATGGTTACTGTCCAGCTGCATTTTATCTAGAAATAACTGGATTATTTTCTGTTTTTAAATGAGTCTGTGTGTGTGTACCCTGCAATGATCTGACAACCCATCCAGGGTGTACCCCAGCCCTGTGCCCTGTGCTACCAGAGAGGAACTCCTGGCCCTCCAAAGATCCTGTTCATGGTAAAAAATTGAATGGATGGAAAGAGGAATGTATGGTTTTGTATCCTTGCTTCCTGATGGATCGTTACCCTCGCAATGATTTTGCTTGGGCATACTGGATCAGATAGGGTGCCGTGCTCAAAAGGCTAAGAGCAACCAGAGGGGTTTTTCTTAGATGAATGTGGCGGTATGTTTGTGTGCACGTGTGTGTGATGCTGGCGCGCGTGTGACGCCTCGCCCCACTGTACTTTCTGGCAGTGAGTGCCATGCGGCTCTGGGTGACTCCAGCAGCGCCCACTCGCTGATGTCACAGGCACCTTCAGACCGGCAGTGGGCTGCAGTGTGATTTAATCTGGGCTCTCCATCGTCAGCGTGGGTCAGCCTTAAAGACGGTAAGCTATGGAGGGGGGGCTCCAGGGGACAGGAGCCACAACTGTAAAGGAGCTGGGGGGGCATTTGATGGGGTTCACGGGGGACATTTTAGTCACTTAACTGGTTATTTATTTAGAGCATGAAAAACGCAGATTGAATATTAATAATGCAGAGGTGGGTGATCTGAGAAAGTTAAAAATCCATGTTACAAGACGATCAGTCAAATTAGAAGCATGGTGGGAGGGGATTTGGGGGGGGGGGGGCATTTTCAGCTTACTTCTACCTTGCTTTACTGGCAGGACCCTACGATGTGGGTCTAACTGGGCCAACAGGAGGCGACAGCACAATTCTCAGGCAAAGACAGATCCCAAAGCGGGATTATGAGATGAAGGTTCTCCTGGTGGGAAGGCTGAGACAAGACGTGAGCTGTATTACAACCAAAGGTGAAGTGGATGGCCTAATCTGAAGTCCGACCCCGTGGGCAGGTCATTGCGGATCTGTCAGTTTTATTCACGTTATCTCTGCAGGGGTCAGGAGTCCTCCCTCACATGCTCAGGCCAGAAGGATGACCCCCTGAATCTACTCATCTCCAGCTCAAACGCATTAACCTTCCTGCTCTGGGCTTTTCCCCCTGGAGAGTGATGCGATGCTGTGAGTTAACTGTTTCACCAACAAGGCTCCATGACCCCCACTGACCTCTGTTTTTATCCTCTTTGATGAAGGATCTTCCCTGTTGCCACAATGAGGTCTGCAGGAAGACAGAGGGATGCATTTAATTACCCTGGAATCTCTGGAAAGTGAACAGGCTTGCATGATCTTTCACACACGACCCACTTGTGTGTGAAAGATCATGCAAAACGCACTTAGCCTCCTTAACAAGTAATTTTCTGCACAAAATCAACAGAATTTTAATTAGTGTTACACTGGGTGTCTAAAATCTGACAATCTAGTGTTGGGTAGAAAGTACTATATAACCCAGACCTGCAGGGAGCAGTTAGAAGGAGCCAGCAGATCCTCACCTGCTGCTCTGGTAGGTGTACTTGTAGGTGACCTCGCGGGACACCTGGCGAGCCAGACTGAACAGCTCGTCCCGACGTGTTAGGAGAGCCAGGTTCCGCATGCACAGCTGGGCGGCTGCCTCATTCACCGTCAGCTGAGGGGGATGGTGGCCAGTTGTCAGATTGCCCCCCAGTATAACAGGGTAGAAAGAATTTCCCAGATAGGAGGTTGGCCATCAGCCTCCGGCAGGCTCACCTCGTGCAACGTCAGCTGCTTGCCGTCTCTCCGCTTGGAGTCGAAACGCCCATAGATGGCACTGTACTTGCGCACCTCCTCCTCCCGTTGTGGGTCCTCATCAGTCATGTCGAAGATGTGCCCTACCATCTTGGCCAGCTTCTTGTTGCCCTTAAGGAGGTCCCGTACCTCGGCTGGCTCTACCTTGGGCAGAGTTTGTGCCAGGCGTGTCACACACTCTGTGACGGAACGCACAGCAGCAGTGTCCAGCACCTCCAGCGGGGAACCAGGAACAGCAGGTTCAGCCGGGGACAGGCCAGGCTCAGCCCAGGATCGTGGTGAGGCGGGGGCAGGCTCAGCATCGAGGGCCATGTCTGAGTCGGACCCGGCCCGCTCCACTGGCTTATAGACAGGAACACTACAGACAGGGGTGGCCCGCGGCTGGCTGAACAGTGCCGGGTTAGTGACCCAGTCTCGCAGTGCCTTTTGTAGGCGCCGCACATGCAGCGGCTTGCTGGCCATGCCCACCAGTGCCATGATCTCCAGGAATTCATCTTCGCCAGCCTCACACAATTGCTGCACGTCGTCACCACCCTGCTGAATGAAGGCCTCGTAGTAGCACAGCAGGTTGGCCCTCTGCAGGATGCGGTAGAGCTGCAGCTCCCCGAGGGTCCTGGGCAAAGCTGCCGCCATGCCTGGGGGGGGGGGAGTGGCAGGGAATCAAACTAAACTATAAATAAAGCCAGAGGAGCACACAGGAGCACAAGTGAGCTGCTTCAGGATCTGGAAACTGTGCTGATGTTGTACATTTCGGAAAAACATACTTCACTGTGGAAACGGTCCAGTGCACGGAAGCAAAACCAGGCCACAAAACAAACAGATTGTCCTATCAGTCATCACACAATGAAGATGCATGTTTCTGTAAGGCAGGGGTGTCAAACTCCAGTCCTGGAGGGCCGGATCCCTGCACATTTTTTGTGTTTACCCTCATTTAACACACTTGATTCAACTCCTTGTGCTAATTACCACACAGCTCTTCAGCTGAATCATTTGTGGGGGAACAGGGAAAGAAGTAAGCTACACAGGGCTCCAGCTACCCAGGAATGGAGTTTGACACCCCTGCTGGAAGGCAACAAAGCAGTTCAGATCGACCCAGGAAAAGCATGGCTCTCTCCCACAGAGCCCTGCATTTTGTGGGTGTTTGGTCTCTTCATTTTTATGTTTACTGTGCTTAATGTCACGGTATGACAAAATTCATATTCATTGTTATTGAAACATCTGCTTGTTAAATCTGATAGTTGTGTATTTTTAGGGAACGAGTTTGCTAAAACAGGTTGTGTTAAATCCTTGATGCAGGAGCACCGGGCGCCCTCCCAGCCTGGGGGGGGCGCCCCGCCTAGCTCTGCAGCACGCCGCCTTGGGGCGTGTGTGGGCGTGCCCTCCTGGCACAGGCGCCGTTCAGCTGGGCTGCAGCCAATCCGAGTCTCACCAGGTGAATTTACTGCTCCCGCGTTAAAGGTAAAAAAAGGTGGAACTCAGAGCAAAAGATAATGTCCTCCGCCCACTACATGTTTCCTCCATGGGTGTATAAACCGCGGGCATTATCCTCTGCAGCAGGGCGGTGAAAGGACCGCACTCATTCACGTCAGGAGAGCTTTCGTCCTTCTGTGTCCTTGTCACCTTGAGTAAGGTGACCCAGCCAGATACCTTAATCTGCAAAACAGCGTACGGCATGGAACAGCGATAATTCAGTGACACAAGGACGGTCACAAGCCCCAACAGTCTCAGGACAGGGTGTATACAAGCACCGTTTGGGGCGCGGACGTCCGGAAGGGCTGTCCCGTATGACTCCCCATCGTCACTCCCTAATATACACTCTCCAGAGAACCTCACTTTCTGCTGCAACCGTTACTTTCTTTCACTGTTTATTTAGCCTGTAAATAAATATCACCTATGTGCGGGGTGCCATCTGCCACAGCAGCACATTAGTACATGATATTTATGCATAAAAAACAGCACGGCACCTTCAGTCCTGCCCGATCCCCAAACTGAGGAAACAAGTTTTGATGCAACCGTGCACAGCAGGCACCTAAAATTCACCAAAATCCGCACCGATACTAGCATAATGTTAAAAGAGCCACACGCCTACCGAAACAGTCACTTTTATGTTAGACTTAAAGTTAGGAGTTGTACCCTATATAGCACCTGCGCCGTGCTAATATACAGATGTCAACCTCAAACACACTGAATACATCCTAAACTTAAAGCACGGCATCCGATCGGTCATGGTCTACAAGCATGCTTTCAACAAAACAAAACGGTACAAAGAATGAAATAAGCTGCAGGGTTTCCTTTCCACACTGTACTTAGTTTGTATGGAAATACAATAAGTAGCTGCATGAGGTTTTTAAAACAGATCAGGTCTCACCTTCAGCCGTGCGCATCTCCTAAAACCGGGGCTTCGTACACTTACAAAGTTTAGGGACAATCGCTCTCTCCTTAACCAGAATCCTCTCGGTGAAGTTACCAACTGCACGATAACCTGCCCTTTTCCTACATGAAGGAGAAGTTCAGCGGGACATAAAGGGAAAAGACGCTTTCTTATAATGTCCTATTTACACAGCTGCGCCCGCACGCCCACCATGGTGGATCTCACTGGGATTCACCCACACGGAGGCGAAACCCGTCCACTGTGATCCGATGTGCCCGATGGAGATCAGCATAAGCCCAGTCTCCGTGTGCGCAAAGCCCATGGCGCGCTCCCGCGGCGCGGTCACATCCCCCTTCACCTACCTCTGTAAAGCTCCTGCGTTCCGGTTTCCGAGTTGTCACTGACTCCTTTCGCGGTTTTTTAACCAGATGTCCACCCGGGATGAGGGTAGGGGGTAAGGATGCGACAAAAGCGCACAGGTTTCGCTGATGAGTCGGGGACGCTCACTGTAACGAAGGCGCGCCGGTTCTCTGTCTGTTGCCTTTCGCACTGCGCACGGGTTTAGTACAGAGGGCCGGGGCGCCGCTCGGTTTTCCCCCCTCCTCCCCTGCCGCTAGCATTGGGATATTCCGCTCTCGCTGCATCGCCGTGTCACTCCCACGCCTTTGCGTGACGCAGATCCTGGCGTGGGCGACAGCGAGCGTGGGAGGAATACCGAGCGGGGCGGCGGCGAGGAGAGGCCCTCTGGGGGGGGGGACGCACCTACAAACAGCCCCAGCGAGAACAGCATACATGGATACACATTATACAGAAAGCAGCTCCATGTCACTTTGATTCTTATTTATTGTATGATTACTTATGATATTGTTGCAATTGCAGTGCAGCTTTAAGAACGCAGTTGTGCGCAGTCTGATCGCTACCTCAAGTGTTGACTTCTCCTGTTCTCTGCTGTTTTGGATGAGCCTGGTGAGCCTGGAGTTACTCTCTTCACTCTATAAACCGTTAAACCATAATCTTAAGCGTCAAATAACACAGCCCAAATCAGTGGGTGTCTGGAGGGCGAATTCTACTGCAGCATAATAATTTACATGATCAAAATGACAAAAAGTTTGATAAAGCACCCTGCCTGCAGGCCACCTCCCCAGCAGAGGTTGCTGGAATTGCTGATTTCTTCCTAATATGGCCTCAGAGTCTTCCTTTTGTTAAATAAATCCTTGAAGACAAGCCGATCTCCTTCATGCCGAGCGTTCAGGTAGGATGACACATGGGTGGCTTCAGAGAGCCCCACTGCTCCGCAAACAGCACGTCTACGTGATGTTTTGACAGCTGATCTGCTGGAACATCACTGCACTGTGTAGGCTTCTCTCTGGGTGGGGGGGTGGGGGGGGTGATGGGGGGAATTGCTGTTTCAGCCCCACCCCCTCCCACATGGCAAGTCATTTGATACTTTGTCAGTACTGCCACCAACCTACCCCCCGACCTCACCCAAATTCATCTCCCCCCAATTACCCCCCCACTGTTTCTTGTCATGGTGACTGAAGCGCAGTAGCACCTAATCACAGAGCTGTGTATCTGTGAAGGAGGGGGGGGCTCCATCAGTCCCACACGCAGGACGCAGGCGCGCTGAACTCCAGGGTACCTGCACTCCCACGCATGCTGATTCAACCACGAAGCCGCCATCACACATCCAGGGGCATGGACCTCGGCTATGTGTCCGCATCCCAGCCGGAATGCCTCCTGGGTTCCTGTATTCCTGAGCTGCCTCTCCTCACGTCCCAACGTCAGGGTCAAGACATCAGTGTCTGTCTGTCTCAAAACATGTCATGCCTGGGAGGGTTTCGGATGATTTGAAAAAAAAAAAAAAAACACCCAAAATAATCAGTTTGTAAATAATAAAGTGTGCTGTATGAGGTGTTCAGAAATTTAGGCAAATCAAGATAGGATTCACCCAGGAGAGATGTTTCAGTCTGTGATGCACATAAACACTCCCTGCTTCCAAATTCCCTGCTTGCTTTGCTGTGCTCCTGACCTGGGGTGGAGAATATTCAGGAGCGAAGGTCCCTTCAGCTTCCTGTCGCCATGGGAAATGGCAGGAAATGCAGTGAGAGAGGGGTGTGGCTAAAAACACTGACACAGCCTGACCATCGTGGCTATATTTAGGAATCAGAAGACCTACAGCAGACGGAGACGAGGGAGGCTGCTCTATCATGCCCAAGCGGGGAGTTTATCTCCCTATCTTAACCTGCAAAATACAGCATCCAATGCATCTATCATATCACTGATACATTTTTAAAACTCTATTTAAGTTATGGCTAAATTTAAACTCTCTAGGGTAATCATGGATACAACAATGGAAAGTAAATAGTGGTAAACATGACTGGAAGAGAGAGTCTGAAGAAACTCTCTCAGAATAGGAAGAGCAGGCTGCGGAGTCCTCTATCTAAACAAGAGATTGAGAACATCCGTCTCTCAAGTCATTCTGGTTTGGGGATTTTATTGTTTGTGCATAGAAATATGGTCTTCATGAGGGCTGCCCACCATCTTCTGCCCTAGAAGCACTTGACCACAAAAGCAGGGTTATGCCTGCAGGATGCGACCTTGTTGTATGAAGTGGTGTCATATGGAGACCCGGACAGCAGCATGTGGGCCACACCTGAGGCGGTACGTCATACTGGCTAACGAAGGGCACAGACCACACACCACACTGGACGTTGCCTGGGCTTCATGACGGGATGTGGAGCGTCAGCATGACACTGACTAGTGACGGTGACAGAGATCCAGTGCAGTGCCAATGCAGTTTGTGCTTCAGCTTATTACTGCATGCTGTTCTTCCCAGGAAAACATCCGTAACACAGATGAACCAACACTATTACACTCAGATATGAAGCAAATTAGGAACAGCATCAGGCGGACTGTATAGGCACAGACGCTGGAGCTAACATTTTATTATTCCAAAGTGACATAATTTTTTTTGAGAAATTAGGGTCAGACAGTCCCTGGAGCAATCAAGGTGATGGGCCTTGCTCAGGGGCCAACGGTGAAATAACTCTGCTGAGTCTGAGATTTTAGCCAGCAGTCACAGGTATAGTGCCCTAACCTGCTGAATCACACACCCCCATAACATGATTGATATACACTCACCTAAAGGATTATTAGGAACACCATACTAATACGGTGTTTGACCCCCTTTCGCCTTCAGAACTGCCTTAATTCTACGTGGCATTGATTCAACAAGGTGCTGAAAGCATTCTTTAGAAATGTTGGCCCATATTGATAGGATAGCATCTTGCAGTTGATGGAGATTTGTGGGATGCACATCCAGGGCACGAAGCTCCCGTTCCACCACATCCCAAAGATGCTCTATTGGGTTGAGATCTGGTGACTGTGGGGACCATTTTAGTACAGTGAACTCATTGTCATGTTCAAGAAACCAATTTGAAATTATTCGAGCTTTGTGACATGGTGCATTATCCTGCTGGAAGTAGCCATCAGAGGATGGGTACATGGTGGTCATAAAGGGATGGACATGGTCAGAAACAATGCTCAGGTAGGCCATGGCATTTAAACGATGCCCAATTGGCACTAAGGGGCCTAAAGTGTGCCAAGAAAACATCCCCCACACCATTACACCACCACCACCAGCCTGCACAGTGGTAACAAGGCATGATGGATCCATGTTCTCATTCTGTTTACGCCAAATTCTGACTCTACCATTTGAATGTCTCAACAGAAATCGAGACTCGTCAGACCAGGCAACATTTTTCCAATCTTCAAGTGTCCGATTTTGGTGAGCTCGTGCAAATTGTAGCCTCTTTTTCCTATTTGTAGTGGAGATTAATGGTACCCGGTGGGGTCTTCTGCTGTTGTAGCCCATCCGCCTCAAGGTTGTGCGTGTTGTGGCTTCACAAATGCTTTGCTGCATACCTCGGTTGTAACGAGTGGTTATTTCAGTCAAAGTTGCTCTTCTATCAGCTTGAATCAGTCGGCCCATTCTCCTCTGACCTCTAGCATCAACAAGGCATTTTCGCCCACAGGACTGCCACATACTGGATGTTTTTCCCTTTGCACACCATTCTTTGTAAACCCTAGAAATGGTTGTGCGTGAAAATCCCAGTAACTGAGCAGATTGTGAAATACTCAGACCGGCCCGTCTGGCACCAACAACCATGCCACGCTCAAAATTGCTTAAATCACCTTTCTTTCCCATTCTGACATTCAGTTTGGAGTTCTGGAGATTGTCTTGACCAGGACCACACCCCTAAATGCATTGAAGCAACTGCCATGTGACTGGTTGATTAGATAATTGCATTAATGAGAAATTGAACAGGTGTTCCTAATAATCCTTTAGGTGAGTGTATGTATGCATGTATATAGGTATGTGTGTGTGTGTGTGTGGATGAATTGATGGTTGGATGGATTGATGGATGGATGGATTGATGGATGGATGGATGGATTGATGGATGGATGGATGGGTATTTACAGATTTACAGGTGAAAGTTAGACCTAGCCAGCTGTCTAGCCCAACCCCCCATCTGCCCAGGCCCATCATAAATACGTATGTAAGTGCCGGTATAGCGAAGTGATACAGGCTATTGCTGAGCAAAAGAAGCTTCCAGATGTGTGTTTACAGATGCAGGTGACCGAGGTCAACAAGAAAACATGTGAAGGTTCCTGCGGATACTCCCGTCGGATGCATTATCCCAGCACTCCGGTGTGTTTCAAGCTGCATCAGTGCTCTCCATCCCAGTGGACATGCAGGACTTCTATGCACACCTGTCCTTCTGGATGCCGGAGTCCCACTTGTTCGGCCAAAATGAGCCCACACGCTATCAAGTTCTGGTCCAGGATCTGTCCACATTTCTGCCAGCTGGACAAGGAGGCAAACATCAGCACCTTTCCCTGGATGTTTCCGTGAAGATTTCCATGGCCGGATCTGTGCCTTTCCTGCTTCCCTGGCCCAGAATCTAAATGAACCCAAGAGATTACAATTGCATGCCTCAGTACCCTGTTTACTGCACAGGGAGCCTTACATCCCAACTTCCCATTCTTCATATAAAATATCAAAACCTTCTGGGAGGAGGCTGTGTAAGCAGCTTCAAAGTAGCAAAACGCTCTTTCAAAACAGACCCTGCCAGGCTCCCAGGCCCCCAAATACACAGCCATGTTCATTTACATTT
This sequence comes from Paramormyrops kingsleyae, assembly GCF_048594095.1. Taxonomy (NCBI): domain Eukaryota; kingdom Metazoa; phylum Chordata; class Actinopteri; order Osteoglossiformes; family Mormyridae; genus Paramormyrops; species Paramormyrops kingsleyae. The sequence continues at coordinate 61,737,866 of NC_132797.1, forward strand.
CTGTGTGAGAAACTTCACAGATAGCTTCAGGCAAAACCTCTTTTTCTTGGTGGGGGGGGATGTGTCTAATAGATATACAAATTGCCAAGGAGCCCTAAAAATAATAGCAAAGGCAACAGAAGATACATTATTCAGCTTAAAATGAGTCAAACGCAAATGTGAGATTTTGAACCCAGAACATGTTTAACCGCTGAAAACAAATATAAAATAAAGTAACACTGACCAAGCACTCTGCGCCAATAGTTTCGGGGATAGGCTCTGGACCCTGCGTAGGTGAAGCGGGTGTAGAAAATGGATGATGGAATGGATGGATGGATTCTGGCAAAGCAAGGAAAGGATAAATTAAGTGTAATGTGTAAAACAAACACGCTCTACTGTGCTGCTGATTCGCAGTGGGAGGACAGCGAGCCGTAGCTGGAGCCACCTGTGATTCCCCCAATTCCCCTCCACCACAGATCCATCTATATATTGGTTAATTCATGAAATGTGACATTATAACGAGGTCAGTGCTGGTCACTCATACATACTCACTTTGCAAAGCAAGACAGACAGCAGGGAGCATGTTAAGGTGCTGCACTGTGTCATGTGACCACGGTCGGCCTGCCACACGCACTCGCTGTTTCCAGCATTTTCTGTGGGAAATGCGGCCTGTATTGTTATGGTGATGAACCAAAGAAAATAAGAGGCCTTTTCCCATGTACACAGCATGCAATGACCCCCGGTTCGGCACTGCACGTGGTCTCACGGCAGTCAGGTGGTCAGGGAGGCGGGGGATGTCTGGGGGGGGGTGGAGGGGGGTTCGCTCCTGCTGGCCAGAGCGCGTCTGTTACTCGTACGAGTTTTTCCATTAGAAGGCATTGAGGCTGGCGTAGCTACAGCGCTGATATCCAGGCAGCCCTGCCACGCCTCTCTGAGGGCCCTGACTGTGCTATGACATTCCCCGGTGACAGGCTCTGCTGGAGCTACAGCCCACCCTGGCACGGCCCCCCCATCCTCCCCGCCCACATGGCCCCACCCAAGCCTCCCATCCCCTCGCGCTCTCTCGCATCCATTTGCTAGAGACACCCTGTTATTTGAGCAGGTAGCCTGCTGTGCCTTATTGCTGTGTGCCACACACCCACGTGGAGCCGGGGCTGCCTGTTGGGGTGTTTGCATATGTCCGCGTGTGTGTATACATGTGTTTACATGTATGCTGCGGATAGAAAGGGAGCTATGCTCTCTGCGCAGCACCAAAAGTGTCACATGCATGTGCTGCGGAGAGAGTACATCTGTCTGTTTTTACGTTAGCGTCCCATGTGAGGACCATGCGCCGTAACAGAGTGCTGTACCTGCGTGTTTATGCAGAGCGTACTGTGGGCAGCATGTGCGTGTGTGTGCTGCGAGCCGTGGGCGGACCTCAGCCTCTGCGTGCATCTGTGTGAGAGCGTGTCAATGCATGAGCTCACAGCGTGTGCGTGCGTGCACAGCCAGGCGTGCATGCGTGGGAGTCTTTCTCCAGGAGGGGACAGGCAGGGACCAGAGTCTGCATCTCATAAAGCCTCATAAAGGAATGTTCCGGTGAACTTTCCCATGATTCCTGAAGATCACTCCCTCTGTGGAAATAAAAATGAGCTTCCGCTGGGGCAGAGGTGGCTCTGCAGAAGGCGCCCCCCCCCCACTCCGACTGCTCCAGCCGTACTGTTTCTGGTCCCCGCTGTGATCCATCTTCTATAAACCAACATAAGCAACCCTTGAGAGGAGGATTTATGAAGATTTTCACCAAGAGGCTGCTTTAAGCATTTCAGATTCTAAATGAAGCCACATTGGGAATATTTTATGAAAGAGTTGAGGATGCCCCTCACACCCTGGGCTCCCCAGGACACACTCCAGATTGGAATGACCCTGAGCTGAGATCTGTAGTGTCTCTCTGACTCACTCCTTCCTGCAGCCAGGAGTCCTGGGGGGTGGCGTATGCAGTTCAGCGGATGAGGCGCTAGCTTCCAGATGTCCGGCTGCTGTGGTGCATCACTCCAGCCCCACTGTGTGGCTACATCACACATGCTGCACTCTGGATAAATGTGTGCACGTCTGTTGCACTCTGTGTTTTTAAGGAAGAGGCATAGCTGTCTGTGCTAAGGTGCCTCAAGCGTCTGTACCAGCCAGGACAACACAAATGTCACACACCAAATCATGGGGCTGCCCCCCCAATCCAGCCTCCCATACTGGGTCAAGTGTCCGCAGGCAAACAGCCAATTAGGGGCCTTTAACAGCTAACCCTATGGCCCTACAAAAGAGGAAGATGCAAGATGGCCAAGGGTCACAGGGTGCTGGATGTATCTCAGTTGACGGACCCCAGGTGTGTCAGCTGACTGGACAGGCAACCCCGGACAGCATAAATGATTTTTATGGCTTCATCCATTCCTAAGCAATATGAGATGATGCGTAAGGTCAGGCCTATGCATATATATGTGTCAATGTCATTCCTTTCAGGGAAAAAAAAACAAGTAATTGACCCACTTATCTCCGTGAAGGCAAATGAAAACTCAGTTTGCTTCTCTGATGCACTAAACTTTTTTGGGCTTAGAATCAGTAGAAAGATGTTTTCATCGTTTACCAGACGGTGAGGAGAAAGCCAGGCTCCACTGAGAATTAGCTCCTCCCACTCACCCACCCACCCGCAGAGACATTACTGGTGCTTTCTCAGAGCCCTGCGGCTGTCAGTCAAACCACAGCGTATTGGCAGCCTGGGGGCTCCGTCGGATTCACATTAGGCATCGGCTTGCGTGTGTGGCACAGCTCTGCTCGGCTGGCATCTATAAATACTCTGCAGCCAGCATTGCACACACATGCATTAACCATCCTCATTTTCAGGTTAGTGGAAGCTCACTCCTTAACAGGCGTGCAGTGAAGGTTCTCTGTGGGATGGTGCTGTGGTGCCTGTCCAGCTTCAAGAACTGCTCTGTAAGCAACATTACTGCAGTGACTATGAATGGGTGCTGGCCATTAAGCAATAATAATAATAATAATAATAATAATAATAATAATAATAATAATAATAATAATAAATGAATGAATTAATTAATAATTAATGATAAGAGCAGGCTTAAGCTGTTGGGGCCTGGACTATGACCAGCGGGCTGTGGTTTCACACTGCTGAGGGAGAATCAGTCCTGACTTCCTCCAACAACAGCAAGACATGATGGTGCAAGATGATGGTGCATGAGAGAGAGACTGTAGCAGATGCTCTGACTGCCGTCCTGCGCGCTTCTTCCTGTTTTGCTGCCCCACGTTCCATTTATCACCATTATTATTGTCATTATTTTTATAACTGACTCACCAGACTGCCCCCTACAGTTCAGCACAGTGCCCAGTGTCACCGGTCTATCATGCAGGTAACCATGGTGCTGTAGGGAGGGGGGATTCATGGGCAAGTCTGCCGCAAGGTGTGTAGCCATCTTCAAGAAACAAGAATGCCCCCACCCATGGAAAGTCCCCTCCCCAGCAATATAAAGGCTGAAAAACACTTAAATACGTTACTCTACATTATCTTCCTTTTAACGGGGTAGGAATTCAGATGTCGCACACTCTGCATGGATTAAGATACAGCGGCGTAACGTGGAGTGATGAAGCCGGGCTGCTGCTGCGAAACGCCGTGTTACTGTAATGGAACAGGAAGTGGTGACAGTGACATGAAGGCACATAGGCACAGCACCATCTCACAGGGAGGCTCCAGCCTCATGGTAGTACACAAAACACCAGAAGGACTGTGGCAATGAAGAGAGTGAGCGAAAGAAGAAAGCAACCCAGTGAAAGAAGAGTGCGACCCAGTGAAAGAAGAAAGCAATGAAATGAAAGGGGGCACAGCGTGAAGGAGGAGGAGAGATGGCTGGACCAAGTGCGTGGTTGGCCCCTGAGGTCTCGTTTGGTCACACCCGAGTCCTTGGACATGTTTTAAAGCACAGGGAAATGTGGGGTGACACATGTGGATGGATGGCTCGGAGAGAACAGTGATGCTCCTGCAAGAAGGAGAAAAGCCAGGGATGTTTCTGCTGGCTGGATTTGACACTTAATAAACAGCTTGTTGGGTTGGTGGTGGTGGTGATGGTGGTGGGGATTTCCATCGAAACAATGTCTGTATAAAAAATTATTCACACTTCAAATTCAAATTGAGCTTTTCTGGCAAGAGTGCAGCAAGTGTCAGTGTCGGGCAACACGGCATGGTCTGCACGTTACTGAAACATTAACAGAGACATTCCTCTCGCCGGCTGGGTGAGAGCCCAGCTCCGGGAGACAAAGCCAGCAGATTAGGCACAGTGGTGACGTTTGCGCTTCCTGCATGGTTTGACAAATGCTCACTCTGGGCATCCTAGAGCCTTGGGGGGGGGGGGGGGGGGGGGGGAATAAATGAATAAGATAAAAGGGAGGCCTATCTTCTCTGCCATGGGAATCAAACACTTACAGGCGTGTGCATCCTTACTTCCTGCAGGTCCTGCACTTCCTGTGTGCCCTGCACATCCTGAATTTCCAGAGCTCCCTCACTCCCTCACTTAATTTGTTCCTGTGAGTCCTGCACTTCCTGCATTTCCTCTCTTTGTGCTCGTGTCACCTCTGCAGTGTTTACCCAACACAGCGCCTGCATATCGACCAGTAATATGTTTCCAAGATGGAGCTGAGATGGAGCCCATTCTGAAGTGCCGGTAATGAGCAAGGTCTCTGTGCAAATGAGCTTGAGTGAGGACAGGCAGGTCAGGCCTGGGAGATTCTCTACTGCACATGATCCACAGAACTAGGCAGATGGGTTCCTTTCTCCAGACAGACCTCATGTACAGCTTCTCTCTCTCCAACAGGCTCTGGTCCTGGTTAGCCATGAAAGCAGTTCACATGTATGTGGTGTGAAGCATTTCACTGCTGTTAGATGCAGCCGTAATATTATTTATGCATACAATCATACATTTAAGTGGCTTTTCCCCAACTGTCCCAGGCTGACACCTCTCACAGGGATGTGTGCCCTAGCTTCCAGGCCCAGATCTCATTCCTACTGCTGCTCCACATGCGAGCTGGTGGTGAACAGGTAACTCAAGCTGCAGCAGCAGGCTGGACACCCCGCACAGCTTGCTGCTGTAAACACAACCACACACGTGCCCAACATGTGCCAGGCAAAATGTGGGGATTTGGATGCAGGGTGAAGCTCTTCATTTCCTCCCCCCCCCCAGATGTACAAGGCCTCATCTAGCAACCACTCCCAGGAGAGCGCTGTAGGTGCCAGCTGTTACACGCGTGCTATAGTGCTCGTGTCCCTGCCTCAGTGTTGTGTTTCAACACCCATGTAACATCAAACGGCCTCTGCTGGATGACAGATCTTGCTGCGTTGAGCAGTGAACATGGTCTCACAGAGAGCATAATCGCTATACCTTAAGTTTACCACTATCAGGTAAACTGTAAGATTTATTAGTTTGTCTATGGGGGATCTGCTGCTGTTTCAAGGTACTCCACTTCCCTCCTTGAAGACGAGCTCTGAAGTTCCGCCCATGTCACTTTTAGATAACCACTGCCCCCTTGTGTTTGCTTTCAAAAACATCACAGCCATAAATCGGCTCTCTGGGGAAAGCCTCTGAGCAACCGTCTTTCCAGCTGAAAGTACAACGATGCTTTCGGCAAATTTCTTTGCCGTTTAGGAACTATTTTTGCATTTTGAAAAGGAAAACTTTAAGGCTTTCTTGCTATACTGACAGTTTTAAACATTAAATTTTTTTAATGGTGTCAGATTAACACAGACAGGGTTTGGTCAAGAAGTTGGCTTTATTAAAACAATCTCGATTCCCTTTCCATGTTTCCGCACCATCATATTGACATCACGGTAACACATGTAAACAGCGATCATCTTTCTAGAGATTTGAAAAGGCCACAAAACAGCATACAATAAGCCAAAGGCACACCAAACTGGGTACACACAGTGGTGGGACTCAGGAGTGGCAGGTATAATAATGGTCCATCCCAGTTACCAGTACAGTGCGCGGTGTTTAGTGATCTCTGCTATCCTTTATCTAGGAGCTGAAATGCATTATAAGCATACTTATATGTGTACAGCATAAAGTTGGGGGTTTCCCTGTTGGACAGGACCTGCCGGCCATCTTCTCAGGGCCCAGTTATATTTACAGCGTTTTTATTTGTACATTTTAAGTATTTAGAGGCGTCGCGTTGTTTAAGAAAAGGCCGGCGATAATTTCACATAGATGAGGCACTTCTGCGTTTTCACTCGCAGGCTGTGAAAGCACGACGAGTACAAACACGTATCATTGCTCCTCGCCAGTCAGACCACCTGAAGTTTGCAGGTATGGGCAGGAGCCCTGGCCTGGACGTGATGCACTCTGTGCAGAGAAGGCCGTGTATGGGACACACCAAGGCAAGCTCTGCTGCTTCTGCTGTCTTACCTGGTATAGCGCCACAATGAAACTCTCATGATGATCCCTCAGGGAGAGGGCAGAGGCGGGGCGGAGGTCACCGATCAGAAATCTGCAAGCTAGATCCCCCCCTCAGCCTCGAGTATACAGTGTTTTATTATTACTGGTCACTCGAAGGTGAAATTGAGGGGGGATCTGCCCCCTCTGGGATAGGAGTGAGGTTTGCCACAGTATGGTCGTTGCATGGAAGGGGCGAGGGCTGGTCAGAAACTGGGGAGGCATGCCTTTGCTCCTGGGGGGGCTTCCACTGTTCTTGGGACATGCCAGGGTCTTTGGATGGGTGTGCATGCGACTTCTTATCAGCAGGATTTGTGGAAAGCCCATCATTCGTTTTCTACAACAGACATGCATAGAAAAGGTAGAGTGTCACTGAACAGAGTGATACGGATTGGGTATCTGAGGAGGAATGGTGAATCATGTCAATATATTATGGCTTTGTTGTTCTGGGAGGTTATTGAAGTTATATAAACAGCAGTCTGTGGGCACTTGTACTGCACAATAAAAATCATATTAAAATCCTGTAACTTTCACTTTATAAAGTACACCTGCCTGGCACCAGGTAGGACAGAACAGGCTGAATTCTTCAAAGCCTGCAGTCAACATGTACGTGATAAAGCAGCCGGCGAATGCGTAACTGTCACTGACAAGAAGTTAAATACCAAAGTGACCAGAATACCGCGAGTTTGAGAGAGAGAGAGAGAGAGAGAGAGAGAGATAAAACCCTCCTCACCTTTCTGCATCCCGGGGTGGAAAGCATGAAATTAGAGGCATGGAGAGGTCAGTATGTCGGTTCCCACCTTTACAAGCTCCCCCCACACACCCATTAGAGCACACCCTGAGGCACTGCCGGCATACCTGGAGGGGCTGGATCTCGGTGGGTGGGCTGTTCTTTGCAATGGCAACCATCTCTTGGATCTGGTAGATGGCGAAGGTGATGGTGACCCAGGGCGAGGACGACAGCACCCAGGCGGGCTTGTTGACATCCTCCTGTTCTTCCTGGTGCCTCGTCTTCCTGACAGGCAACCGGCAGTCGGGACGGGGACACAGCGAGTCGGAATGGTGCTGCACCAGATCAATTGTGGCAATGGGGACTGGGCTGGAAGGTACCGGAATGTTCTCTGCCAGCATCTTGTCCTCTGAATGGGGAAAAAATGAGAAGAATAAAGGTCTCTGAATTTTCTGATGCTCGCTGTTGGGGTCCTGGATGCTCCCCTGAATGTATGCTGCTGTTGGCTTTATAATCAGGCAAAAGCACCAACTTCCACTCAGCAGCAGCCTTCTGAAGTCCACCTTCTAATAGTGGGGAGGCACAGGTGAGGGCGGTGGGTCTCACACAGGAGCGTACCTTTGTCCTCGCTCTGCCCCGTAAGACATTGGATGAAGGAGAAAAGGAGGAGGATCACAAGGGAAGCCATTCCCAGGCCTCGGAAGGTCGCTGGCGCTCCTGAAATATGAACGGACACATACACAGAAACACACGGCACTGTGATCAGGTGAACCAAAGTGAGAGGCTAAGAAGGTTCAGGAGGTGCAGTGACAACTGAAACTTCACACTTCACTTTATTGCAATAATCAGCAGCTACACCTTTATTCACAGGTCAAGCGCGATTTTATGTTAAGAACAAAATGGGGTTATAGGTAACCACAAAAAACATTCATACCAAAGTACTTGACAAAGACCCCGCCCACCATGGCTCCACAGCCCCGCCCCAATCCCAAGTGCAGGCCTTGCAGGATGCCTTGGGCGGAGGTGCGAAGGGCAGGGGGCACTGCCGCGCTCAGGTACGAGATGCAGGCTGCCCATACCAAGGCATGTGTCACACCTGCCAGAAGACGCACACACAGATACAGAGACATGCATAGTTCATATATTATATCATTGTGGGGACTTTCCATTCATTTCTACTGGCATAACCCTAATCCTAAGTATGATAAGCCTAATCCTTACCTAGCCCTAAACTTAACCATAGCTAACTAAACAAAGTACAAGATTTTGGGCGATTTTTAGTTTTATGATGGCTCACATATTTTTTTTAAATTGATGTTTAAATTGTGTGGACCTGAAATATGTTGAAGGGTGGAGAGGGTGGTGGTCAGTGACCCTTCCTGACAGGGCAGGGGGTGGGGGTAGTCAGGGACCAATAAAAACAGAAGGACAACAAATATATTCACGTTTCATTTCTTACTTGCTCCATTTCTCAGGCACTCCCTCATGCGGTCACATGGTCACACATCAAACTTAAGCTTAGCCTGGGGCTGAGGGGCGTTCACATAATAGCCCAACACGCTACCTTACTCACCATGTTATGCTTCTGTTACTATGGTGACTGATGTGCTTCAAATCTGGTCATTTAGACGTGACAGATATAAAATCAAAGAGAACATTTTTCTCATAACTAGAAGGATTTGTGATGTGTGGCCACAATCTGAGTGTGCTTGATTCTGCGACAGCTAAGAAAACAGACAGATCTGTATGCACAGCATGCAAATAAGACACACACACAAACCCTGACGTACACTAGCCTTGCCTCCTCATCCTGGCCCAGAGGGCGGGGGCACCCACCTGGTTCCGTTTCCCTGCACATGCTCTGATGCGGTCGTCTGACTGTGTGCCAGTGAGAAACAGGGGGGCAGAGCCCTGTGCCTGATAAGAGGCCTTAAACAAACACGCACGTGTTCTGGTGCTTGGAGGCCTGGCCTTAAAGTCAAACAAGCCTCGACCCACCCTGAACGTCAACAGGAGTGGCTGTGGCCCAGTTACCTTGGAGCACTTCCATGGGAAGCACGATCCAGGCATTCTCCAGGTAGGAGATGTACAGGTAGCGAGCCGTGTTGCAGCCCAGGCCGATGTACAGAACCCTGTGGAGGAAGCAGTGGCAGGTCATTATTATTCATATAGCAGCCTTAGTACAGGAGCAAAATCTACTTCCCGCCTTCACAACACACGTGAGATGTCTACAAGCTCAAGGCCTCTTATTTGTCGAAAATGTTTGTCTGGACAGGAGGTGGCACAGTGATTTAGGATCTAGATTCTGTTGGTCTCAGTTCCTGGGGATACTTGCTTTTTTCCCCCCTTAAATGAAGTAACTCTTGTTACAGTAGCATTAGGAGCTAGGAAAAAGGATGAAGCACTAATCTGTAAGCTTTCTGTTTTACTTCGGAAAAGAAAAATGTGACCAAAAAAAAACAGGAGCACTGAGCTGTAACAGGGCTGAGCTGTTCCTTGTACAATGGAAAAACTTCCGTAACCTTCTGAAACAGTGACATGTTCATATGCTCCTTAATATTTAGCCACAGTGTGTCAGAGCAGGAGAATGAGACGAGGCATCTTTCAGTACATGAACTTATTACTTTTATTTTCCTTTACGTATTTATTGTTGTTTCACTAGGGCTGCACAATATCATATTGTGATATAATTGTGATTATATGGCGCATACACAATAATCACTAGGGCTTTAGATGACAGGTGCAAACATTTGTCTGGATGCCAGCTTCTTGGCACTGTACAGACATAACTAATGCCCACCGTTTGATAACGCCTAAAATATTAATTTTAGGCTTTTTTTGGGCTTATTGTGACACCCAAAAGTTAATCTGTATAAATTCAGTGTATCCTTATGTTTATTAAATTCAGCTAGTAGGACATGCCACATGCTGCTGTTGTCAAAGATCACGGAAGTGATGAGCACTGAAGTGGCAGTGAAGAAAGGGACAGCTCAGAAGCCACAACATGTTTTAAAAGAGGAAATATTTGTAGATAAACAATGCAAAAAAAAAGCATCGTTGTGGCGGTACTTTCTGCAGTGTAAAGACTGACCATAAGGATACGCCAAATTTATACAGATTACTAACTTATGGGTGTCTCATTAATATTTTAGGCTTAGTACTAATCTTCTTACCAAATTGTGGGCATAAGTAAATGTCTGTATAGTACCAAAAAGGTGGCATCCAGACAAATGTTTACTCCCGTTATCTGAAGCCCTGGTGATTATTGTGCATGCGCCATATAATCATGATGTGATATCGTGCAGCCCTACTTTTTACTTATGTTATCCTTTGTTGTATTTCTTTCAATAAAGTTCCATATTATCTTATGCAAACAACAAACAAACACCAGTTCAATACTTCCCTCAAAATCTACAACCTTCTAGGTACACAAACGGTTCCTCAACCAAATTGTGACTGTGAGAGGAATTCCAAATCACTGCTGTGCTGCAATGTGATGACCTGCGGGCCGGGTCAGGCTGCTATGTCCCAGCACCCAGCCATTCTGCTGCCCACTAAAGCTGGAGTCATGCTGGCTTTGAACTACCCACACTGCTGGTCAACACATAGCACCATAGACGACTGCCTATCTTCTGAGGGGGTGCCGACTTTGCCAGTTACTGGTGAAGTTTGCCTCAGGCCTCATATGAGTTTCGATTAGTACCTACAGCCCACCTCAAATGATACCGAGTTTAATCATTGTCCCAGGCTAGGCTGTAAACCTGAAAGGACACCCTGGCAGGTGCCCAGCCCACATAGAGCCACTGGGCCAGTCCTTCCCAATTACTTAAGCAGCCAAGCCGAAACCCTGGAGTGCTTTTCCCAGCATGCAATGCTCTCGTGCATGTGCCACCTTCGCAGAAAACATACGTCATCAGTGACCAGATGAGCGTCTGTGCCCAAGGGGGCTCGCTCCTGACACAGCCCTCTCAAATGTCACCTGCAAGTGTGAGATGCATCATGGGGCCAGTCAGCTGCTAGAACAGGCCAAAAACTACAAAATGGATGGCAGATGCTTTCTGGAAGCTTCTCCCTGGTGAGGCTGGAGTAACACAGCCATTTTGAAAACATTCATGTGATTGAAGGTCTCAGATCCGCTCTAAATTAGGAGACATCAAAAAGGAGATCTGGGTACTAGCAGGAGATTAAACAAGGATGCAGAACAAGACATCATGTCAACAATACTCAACAGTAAACCCTAATCCACCTAAATTACTCCTGTTTTTGGCATAAGCAGATTAGCCGAGCCCCTAAAATAACAACCAAGTCCTTCTTTAGGATCAATGGTGTTATAGTAAAAACACTTTAATCCAAAGTAATAACAGACACACATTAATATGCAATGACATTTACCCTCTTGCCCCAGCCCCCACCCACCTTACATGGCCGACCAGCTCGATGAGCTTGTGGCTGGCGAAGTAGGCGGCAAGCTCCGAGACGTGGCTGAGCACAGAGCAGATTCCAAACAGTGTGGGGGTTCCCTTGAGGTCCTCCAGGTGCCAGTAGAGGAAGGTAAAGACGAAGCCATAGCCAAAGCCCATGAACCAGGCGACGAAAAGCACAGTGCCATAGCGCACGCTGCACAGCAGCCAAAGCAGGTCCCGGTAGTGGAAGGGCTGTGGTATGGTGCTGGGAGCCTCGCCAGGGCCTGCCTCTGGGGATGGCACGTTCCGGGCCACCTGGGGCATCTCCATCTCCCTCCTCTTCCCTTCGTCTTCCTCCTGCTCCTCTTGCTTCCCAACATCTGGCAGGCTGTCACTGCCAGCACTGTCGAAGTAGAACTGGGTGGCCACCAGCAGGGCGGCGCCCATGAGTACCCCAAAAACGATGAAGGCGATCTGGTAGTTCTTATTCTCAAGCAGGCTGCAGTTGGGGTCCTGCCCAGCAGGTCGGATGTGCGTGTGGTCGATCCAAATGCCTACGGAGAGCATGGCTAGGCCCCAGCCTAGAGAGCCCCACATACGCTGAAGCCCGTAGCGGTCCCGGTGCCGGCCCAGGTACTGCAGGGTGACTGTGTCCACAATAGTCACCGCCGGTGCACTGAAGAACTCGCCGATGATGACCAACAGCAGGATCAGAAGAAAGATACTCTCTACTTGGTCCTCGTTGTAATGGATGCTGGGCTTGGCGGTGGTCGTGGTAGCCGGACTTGTGGATGTCATCGCAGATACCGTTGACACTGTGGATGTTGCCACAGTTACCGTCAACCTCGTGGATGTGGTTGCAGGCAAGGTGATGTGACCATAGACAGGGGAGAGAGCAGAAGCATTGTGGGCAGGAGAAGGTGACCTGGTAGCCATGTTGGTGCTGGTGGAGTTGGGGCCAGAAGCACTTTGGGAAGCATGGGCAGCTGTGGTTGACTTTGTCGTACTCATGGGAGCAGCTGAGGCAGATGGGGGCCCCGTGGAGTCTCCCGTGATGCCGGAGGTGTTCCCCTTGGCTTCTCTCTCAAACCTCGACAGCCAATTGAAGGCAGACATATTTTCATGCAGTGAAGGGGTGAAGACAAGGTCACGGTGATGCCTGGAATGGTTGACAGCTGAGGACCCCGTGGCGTTCGGAGGGCCCCCCGCAGAAGGGCCCTTCAGCTCACAGGTTGCATCAGCGGGCCTGACAAAGCCAATGCCGCAGTTGAAGACAAGCCAGCACAGCACTGAGAAGAGCAGCACCACCTTGCCCTTCTTGAAGTGGTCAGCCACTACACCCCAGAAGGGGGCACTGCAGAACTCAATGAAGTAGCGGATGCCCACCAGCAGGCCACTCTGAGTGGGTGACATACCCAGCTGCTTGTAGTATACAGACAGCAGTGGGTGCAGCGAGCCATATGCTGCGTAGAAGAAGAAGTAGAAGACCTTGGAGATGAGCAGGTGGTTGTCAATGCGAATGCAGGTCCTCTCCAGGCAGTCAGGGCTCTGTGGCTGTGGGGGCCCTGGGCTCTCGGCTATGGGGCTGGCTGGGCTGGACCCGGGGTCCCCTAGGTCCATCACTTTGTCCAAGGTCAGCGTGTTGAAAGGCTCAGCCAGGACATATCTCCTTTTTTGATCCTCCTCATCGTCTGTCAGGATAGCCACTCGGTCGTCACTGGCCATGGTGTTCAAGAATTGAGGCTGCTGAAAATGAAGGAACACTTGGGAACCAAAATATACATTTGTAACACAGGTTTAATGTTAGCATACTTGCGGCTTATAACCAGCTTAGCAAACTTCCTTTAAAGGCCTGGTTAAGAGAAGTAAAACAAGATAACCTAAAAATAACAAGACAAATAACGACATGCATTCAAATCCCATTTGGTGCTAACCCAGGGCGCTGATGTGAACATCTTTCCGTCCATTTATTGTCAAGGTAACGGGGGGGGGGGGGGGGGGTCCTACCGGGTCCTGCTCCGATTTTAGGCCGACATTGACTCGGCAAAACGCAGACATGGAATCGTTTACGACGGGCGGGGGATACTGAATAATTCATGCCGGGACGCGTCTGGCTTCATGGCATCCTAACCGGACCGCGCGATGACAGGGTATGCAGAGAGCAGCGGAACCTACCGGACTGGACTGGACCCACCGGCTCGCCTGAAGGGCACCTCAGAACCGCGACCCCTCCATGCAGAAAACGCCTCCGCCCTGATGACAGTCGCTTTTCTTACAGCCGCTTGCGCGTTTGCGGAAGTTTTGTGAGGCTCCGCTCGCTCTTCTACGCCTTAAATAAACGACCGGAGCGGCGCTTATATTCGGTTAATAAGCGCTTCCCGACAGCAAATGTGACAGAGGCGCGTTATTATTAAAAGGCGGTGCGGCTTCCCGTCGCTCGGAGAGAACAATGAATCCCAAGCTTAACGGTAACAATGTATCCAAGGCGAGCCGCGTCGGAGACTCTCAGCACTCGCGGCAATTACACGCACAAAAATAACAGGGTGCCAGCACGGACCAGCGGCAGGTGCCGGCGGCTCCTTCCTCACCTATAACCCGGTTTAAGTTAGTGGTCACGCTTCACCAATGGTTTAGTCGGCAGGTAACTGGTACGATCCCAACGAAAAGTCCCCGCTTCACGCATCATCTGGGAGCCGTGTCGCTGCTCGTCCCCACTCCATCCAAAACAAACCAGAATGAAATCCTCCGGCTCGGCGGTGCTCGGGATCCGGACGGTGGTGCAGACTCGTCCCTCCCGGGTTCACCGTGAAAGCGGCTGCTTGTCCGGCAGCTGACGTCAGTGCTTACCTGCGCACCAGCGGCGGCATCGCGAGGGGTCGGGCTGCGCCGCGCAGCGCCGCGCCGCCCCGCCCCGCGGAGTATGTCCTGCGGCTGGCTGCTAGGGTGCGCTCCACAGTCGGGGAATCCGGCTGCGATTTTAGAGTGACACATAAAAGATGAGTGGTTCTCAAACCTTATACCTAGACACCCAGAAAAATACACTGTTCCAGTCTCGCGACCTCTTTAGAGTTCGTCGAATCGTGGAGCGGTCAACGCTAATAACATTTTCAGATTACATTTTTTTTTTTATCTTTCTTTCTTAAGATGTTTTTTTTTTTTACGTATCAGACGTGTTTTACATGATACGAACAAATAAAAAAAATCGCAGGCAAATATTTTTAGAAACGTTTTATTTATTTCTATTTTTATATATTTTTTTACATGTACGTTAAATATAGGTCTAACAAATATGTAATTCATAATACTGGTAAAAGGTAACCCGTTTATGTTTACGGGTATACAGATTAATCATACTCGTTAAAATATAAAAGTTTCGACAAATACATAAAATTTATTATAATTCAATTTTAAATGTCTGGAATACATCACATGTTTTAATACAATTACATTAAGTCAATCAGAATTCTAAATTCGTGTAAAAATAGGTGACAATTCCATGTATTTATACTTTGAGGGAGACACTGGGTAATGCACAGGATTGTATGTGTAAATGTTTCATGTGTCCTCGTTGAACAATTTAGGCATTGCATTTTTTTGAAAATATCACAACAGAATAACATACAGCATCCATAAAACTTAAATTTACCTGCTCAATAACATATCTTTATATATTATACCATATATCGTATACTTGCATGAATACTCATCTAATGTCAACAATTGCAGCACAAAAAGCATAGTTAGTCATTTAAAAAAAAAAAAATATCAGGCTTTTTTGAAAAAGGTCAGGCAGGGAATCACCAGAGCAGGATTGATTTCTGACTGGGACGGGGGCAGCTTCATGGTGGTGACTGCCATCACGGGGATCATCTGCAGATTCCAGGCCTATGTTGCCCTCCTAAGATCAATTTCCCAAGCAACCTTCACATGGGTTTTAGGAAGAAATGAGTGGAGTTTTACATGTCTCTGAAACACAATGCAGCCCAGTACGGGCAGTGCAATTGACCGTTTCTCTCCGAGGCCTGATGTCTTCACAGCATGACTGGGCAGAACTAGACCCAGTGTTTTATGTCAGTTGAATCGATGCAAACTTAAGGGCACTGCATGTGCAGGAAGTCAGAAGGGAGCACAGGAAGTGCTCGCTGAAACGGAAATCGACAGTTATGCTTGGTTTATTTAAATACACGGTGTCGGGTTTCACAGGGCAGAACACCATGTGACACAGGCAGCACCGCAAAGTGGGAAGGACTACAGACGCCCCTGACTCAAAAGCCGCTTCCAACCCCAAGACTTAACATTCAGTCAAGTAAGTTAATACTAATATGATGAACATTTCTTCCTCTACAATTTATAATTTCTTTTTAAAAGCCATTCGCTGAACACCAATTTGTGTAAATAAACACCTTATCCTAACTGTAGAAAACATTTAATTAAAGCAAGCCCCCTTCAAAAGGCCGGTGTATGAAAGGTCCAAAACACGGCTCACTGGTGAGAGGAAACCACTTGCTGCAGTTTGACCGTGTCGTTTACAGTGAGAGAGGCCCCAGAACCTCCAGAACCGCCTGCAGGTGGGCCTGAGAGCGGTACGCGATGAGCCCACCCTTGTTTGCCCACCTATCAGGCCCCATGGCCCCAGGTATAGGCTGGCTGTACA
Source organism: Paramormyrops kingsleyae (assembly GCF_048594095.1). NCBI lineage: Eukaryota > Metazoa > Chordata > Actinopteri > Osteoglossiformes > Mormyridae > Paramormyrops > Paramormyrops kingsleyae. Next base: position 61,754,090 of record NC_132797.1, read on the forward strand.
GCAGCTCGGGCTGCTCCTCCGGCCTCCCCTCCCGCCGCGCCCTCAGGCACTCCTGCAGATCGGCCATGCCACCACCCATGGAGCGCAGGATGGCATGTGGGGAGCAGCAGTCCCACCTGAAGGTGGTATCCTCTGAGAAAACGTACAGGTCCACCAGGCCCAGTACCACACACAGACTCTTGTAACCGGCGCCTGCCGCGTAGTGTGGCCGGCCACCACAAACTTGAAGGATCGCCTCCTTCACGCTTGCCGCCTCTCCGGTGCTGAGAACCACAGATAGTGGCGCCCCCTGCTGATCAGGTGGCTGCACTGCAGAGTCTGTCGACAGCTGAAGAGAGTTGATGTTATATGAGCCTGATGATATCCCCCAATAGTATCGACCAGTCCATCTGGAGACAGAGTAAAGTACGTTATCACAGGGTAGTGTTTATACTCTGGGCTGACAAACTGCCCTTCTGCTGCACGAGTGTGACCAACCTTTGGGTAGCATCATCCAGAGAGGCAAAGGGCTGGTTGATGACGCCCATCACAGGAGTGCCAGAGTGCCGGTTATAGACCCCGATGAGCACGGTGACGCACTGCAGCCCTTGGCTATACACTCCCCCAGTTGGCACCGAGTCTTCCACTCCCTTGATGTACTGGAATGTGGAATCTGGGGTATAGACAGACGGATGGACAGTGAGCACCCCAGTAAGGGCCATGATGGCAGACTGGGTACCGTGCCTGCCGGCTCTCCTCACCTATGGGGTCTACCCATACGCCAAGGTTGTCTAGGGGAATCTTGTCGGCTGCGATCCCCAGATTGCTGACAGCCACGTCTAAATGTGCGGCACATGCAAGGGAACGAGCCGCCTCACCATTCCCACCCAGAACCGTGCCGAGCAGCGCCTCTGTGTCCTGTTCTGTGTTGCACACCTTCACCCGTATAGTCTCCCCTGGCAACAGCATTGGTCATCAGCATGGCAGTGGGCACACCAGACAAAATCCACATACTAAAATCACCCAAGAAAATAGGCATACCCAGGCCGTTTGTGAATTCATTCGACTCTTCTCCAAAGATGTAGTTTCCAAGATCTGGGAACTAGAGAGACAAAAATGTTTTACCGTTAATAGCAAATCCAGCCCTTAAGCAGACCTAGAACCCTGTTTTTCAACCCAGGCCTCGGCAACCCCTGCATTCCACCCGAACAAAGCAATCAAGAACACCAAATACCTGATACAGGTGTGTTGGGAGTTAGGAGGAAGCAAAAATGACACCTTCAGCTGAACCTGAGTATAAGAGACACAGGAACCCCAGGAAGAAGTAACCCAGAACTTGGATAGTGCTGTCATTGTGTCATGATTAGCCTCGATCAGAGTGTAAATTTCAGGTCCAGATAGTAAAAATCCAGATCAAGATTTTGTTTCAACCGTCCAGTTGAGTACTCTGACTGTGATTTTTTATGCGCAACTATTTGGTTGAAACAAAATTTTGGTCTGGATTTTTACTTTCTGGACCTGAACTTTCCATCTGTGGCCCCAATTGGCTATGTGACTTGTTGGCAGCCCAACCCACAGCCAGGCACATCCAGTGGTCTGGCATTTACAGCACCTCTCACCTCTTTCCCAATGTCATGCTTGATAACCTCCTGCACGAGGACATCCGCAAGCGTCTTGAAGTCAGTGACAAACTTCTTGTTCTTCTCACCTTCCTTCTTCTCCTCGATGAGCAGGCTAAACAGTGCCTCCTCTTGTCGGCACGATCGGGCGATGTTTGCTGCTTTCTCAGAGGCTCGGATCAGGGCGCACATGAGCTCAGACATTTCTCTTGGTGTCAGGGTGTCCACTGAAAGATCGGCATGGGTTAGCAGAACGTGTCTGGACTGAGAGTAGAGCCAGTACACCAGGAAAATATATACAGTGATTAAAAAATAACAAACAGAGCATAGTGCAGCAGCAGGACAGCACATAATTCTTAAGAATGCGGACTCATTTCCTCAAAGCTCCAGTTCAAATCCTTAAATACTTAACCTGGATTCTCCTTCACCCCCAAAAGGGAAGACTCAAATAGCTTCCTTTAGACCAGGGGTCTCCAACTCCGGTTCTGGAGAGCTACCGTCCAGTCTTTACAAATGAAAATCAATTAAACTGCAATAACACACAGTTAAATACATATAGAGAAAAACAAATACTGTACCATGATTTCTGACCTCAGTGATTCACGATGAGCACCTTTAATATATTAAATACTGTGTCATTTGAAACTCTCCGGATACTATTTCTTGGAAATCTCCTCAGTACCGATTTATTTCGTCTAAAAACGGAAAAATGTTAGATTATATCGAACAGGCGCTCACTGTGTTTTAAACCCTTTTTGTGCAGTTACTGCATAATTATATACGTGCACAAAACAGCTCCTACAACTAAGTAAGGACATCGGTGAGGGAGGCGCCGGTTTGAAAGCTTTTCACTTGGTTGAAATGATCTATTTTAATGATTTTGACTCCGGTGAAATTATCTATTTTTAAAGCTTTTCACTCCTGTGAAATGGCCTATTTTTAGTACGAGAATCATGCCGTCACTTGACGTCTTTATTCATTCATTCATTTAATATGACAGCAATTATCCACCTAGCGCCACTCTATCCAAACCCATACGGCACAACAGATGCCCGTTTAATACACTTTAATGTACTTCAATGCAAGTTTAATGTGGTGTTCTCCCTTTGATGGATCTGGGCTAGCGAAATGGGTTAATCCTCAAATCAAAACAGTAATGGCAGATCTCCAAATAAACAAAATAGAAGATTTATACAGTTCGGGAAGCGATGCATAACACAAAGAAGGTTTTTTTCCGCACCTGCAGGGGTAACTTTTTTTTACTCTACGTGGGGGTTACACTTACCGTGGATGACAGTAGACGGAAGCAGCTCCTTTGCCCTAAACGCTGCTACGCCGAGGGCATCTCCGCGATTCTCCCCGCTTCTAACGCAACGGACACTCTCCAGGATCCCTCCGGGACTGCGCCCAAGCAGTTCAGCCAATCAGGAAACGAGACGCGTCATATCTGGACGCCACCGCCGAGCCGGTCCCGCTTTGATGACGCAATACAGAGAGCGACCCGGAAGTTTGATCTGTTTACAGAAATATGCTGGAGACGTGTCTTGTAGGTGACAGGCCATGTCTCGAACTGTTTGACGAATTCTGCGGCGATGGGTAGCTGTCCTCCTTCTCGATGAATCACCTCGCTCCAAATGTACTGTGTTACAATGACAGAGACTTACGGTTGCGCGGCTACGTGGTAGCTGTTCAGTTTCGTGGCTTCAGTCTTTTAATATCCGGTAATAGTTCATATTAAAAAGTTAAATGTTGTTTTATTTATACGCCATTGATTGTACACAACACACTATAGTACACGGGGGTATTCCATGAATCAAGATTTTTCAGTTAGCTGCGTTAACTTAAGCTAGAAATCATGCTTGTCCGGTAGGAATGATCCTTAACTAAACTCGGAAAATTGTCAAATCCTTCTTCGTAGGCCATCCTTTAGTACACTGCAATACAGTAAATAAATAACAACAATACCTCCAAATAATGCAGGCTTCCTTACAGATAAGTATAATAACCTTATATCTCAGAAAATGCGCGAAAAAAAATTAATTTCAATTGAAATTTGTCACACACGGCTGTCACTTTGATATTTTAGGCTTTATTATTATTTATTATAGCCTCAGAAAAAGAAAAACTTACTCCCAACCCAGCACCCCCTCATTCTCTCCGAAATGTGCTTCTTTTTGCTCCTTGATTAACTACAGGCTGTAGACCATAATTGCTGCAATTCATTTTGACAAAATTGACTTTGTTAGGATGGTTCCCGGTCAATTAGGGAAATAAATTCTGTTCCAGACCCAGCAAGACTGCTGCTGCCTAAGCTAGACATTGATTTGTCCTGGTAATCATATTGGATGTCATTTACAATATTTTTAATATTTATATATTATTTATATATTAACACAAAAAATAGCAATATTAAGGCGGAGACTGGGTGTTTCTCATTTTAAGACCAACATTGTATGATCATGTTGGCAGGAAGTGATAACTAGCTCTGAGAGTAATATGACAGTTCACTGTCCTCACTCCAGTGCTTGCCCGTGCTTTTTCTTCTGTTCCTTTCAGCCTTAACAATGGCAGCTACTACAGCAATCACTACAGTGACTGTGATGATGAGAACAGTCGCAGTCTCTGCAGCACAAAGCTCTGGGTCCGTCACTTCCACTGGTGAATGAGTCCCATTTGGTTTGGTGCATGTCAGGTTGTGGTAGTCATCTAGGAAGAGCCTGTGCACACTGTGCAGCTTCCGGAACACTCTCTGCAGGTCGCAGTCGCAATACCATGGGTTGTTCACCAACTGGATGTGGGTGCTGTAGCTATGGATGCTCAGGAAGGTCTTGAAGTGGATGGAGCTCAGGCTATTGTTAGCCAGGTTGAGTTCGGCCAGGCTGGGCAGGGGGGTGAAAACTCCTACCTCGGTGCTGTTGATGTGGTTGTTACACAGGTTGAGTACCTCCAGGGAGCGAAGCGTGGAGAAAAGTCCACTGCTGAGGGAGGTGAGCCGGTTGTGGTGGAGGTACAGCTGTCTCAGGGCCGTCATGCCACTGAAGGTCCTTGTCTGGATGGAGCGGATGGAGTTGGCGTTCAGGTTAAGCCTCTCCAGGCCATCTAGGTGACGGAAGCTCCTGTCATTCAGGTCCTGTAGCTGGTTCTCAGCCAGAAGAAGCTCCTTCAGTGACCCCAGGCCCATCCAGAGGCCGGGGCTCAGCCAGGAGATGCTGTTACGGCTCAGATCCAGCTTCTGGAGGCTGTCCAGGGGGGTAAAGGTGCCATCAGCTAGGGAGCTAATGTTGTTGTCACTCAGGATCAGCACCCTCAGTTTTCGGAGGCTCCTGAAGCTCCCCTGGTCGATGGAGGTCAGGTGGTTCACAGACAGGTCCAAGTGTTCAGTAACAGGGAGGATGCCAGTAGGAAGCTGAGAAAGCAGTGCGCCTGAACAGTTCACCCACTGTAGTTTGCTCCAGCAGTCACAGACTTCTTCACACCCACAGCTTAAATGGTGCCGTTTGGACTGTACCATTATGAGTAGAGGGAGAACCCAAAGACAAGGGTTCATGTCTAGACCTGAATCACCTGGAACGGGAGATAGAGAAAGGAAATGGGAGTGTCCTTGGTGCTCTAACAACAGGAGCTGTTATAGTTTAGACATCAGTTTCTACTATTCAAACAAATACCACATTGTTTTCTATTCCCCTGAAGTATAATAAATGCCTTTTGTAATGTTAACAGAACACTCGGTATATAAAGCCACTACTATAGCAGCATAACACACCAGCTTCATCTTCAACACATAACACCCTTATATTTATGTATATTACAATATAGCTGTGATATTACTTGTGTTACATATACAGTACTGTGCAAAAGTCTTAGGCAATCAAAAGAAATGTTCAAAGCTATTGATCTGGTTAGTAAGTACATTTGCTCAGAGCAAATTTAACATTAGAATATATGCAAATTAAGAGTAACATAATACAAACTAGTAAGAATTTCTTCTGTTCTAAGACTTTTGCACAGTACTGTATATTTGAAACCAATGTTAAGGTTCAGCAACTAGAAGATATATAATCTGAAAAATTTAAACTAAGCAAATCTGGTACTAGGAAAGATAGCCCTCCCATATTCCATATCTGTTTCTACAATACAGCATGAAATTTGATTATTTGTATGATATACAGGAAAAAGAAATTACATAAAGTGAAGTAAAAAAATTTAGAACAACAGGTTTAAATAGCATAAACACGATTGTCGATGTCCACCAATAACAGAGGATGTATGTGGGAAGTGCTCACACAGCTACAAGTTCAAGCACAGAAACTTACCTCTGACTGAAGGGTGATGGTGTAATGTGTGTCCTCTGAAGGGGGCTTTGCTCCCCACTGTGTCCCCAGCAATGGATCTGGAAGAGGGTGTTTCTGTACCCAGCTGTGGATCTAGCAGAGGGTGTCTCTGTACTCGGCTGTGGATCCAGCAGAGGGTGTCTCTATACCAAGTTGTGGATCCAGCAGAGGGTGTTTTTGTACCCAGTCCTGGACCTGGCAAAGGGTACTTGTGTGGCTGTCTGTTTTCCTATCACCAGTGTCTGTCGACACAGATTCTGTTGCAGGTGGAAATGATGCCTGAGGCTCTCATGCGAAGAAAGCTGCCATTGTGTTTGTGGGGGGGTGGGTGGCAGTTGATGAGAGAAAGAAAGGGGGGGAGATGACTTCATCAATAATTCACAATTTAGAGAAACCGGGGCCGTTCTGTGTGTGTGTGTGTGTGTGTGTGGGGGGGGGGGGTTATGTATATGTTACATTGTAACATATACAATGTACAATGTTACAATGTAACATTTTTAGTTTTTTGCGATCAAAAAACTAAAAATGCCAGAGACTTGTATTTTGTTTGGTTACTTATGGTTAAGGTTAGGGCTGGGTAGGGATTAAGGTTGTCATTGTTGGGATTAGGGTAGAAATGAATAGAAAGTCCCAACAAAGATATGCATATAAACGTGTGTGTATGTGTGTGTGTGTGTGTGTGTGTATGTGTGTGTGGGCATTTGGGGACCAAAATGTCCCCAAAGTGTGGTAAAACCTGAATCTTCCTTTTTCAGGTACTGAAGGCACCATGATGCCCTTAGATTTTCGCAATGAAACCTAAACAGGACACAGAAAGGGTCAGAAAAGGAGAGCCAATCAGTGATGTGTACAAACCTGACCACAACTGGACCAGGTCTGTAACCATAAATGAATTTTGAGGGGGGTACAAATTGTTATTTTACTACCTGGCTATGTGCCTGGTTGGGAGGTTTTTTGGGTTGGGATTGAAGTCAGGTCAGGTTGGGGAGCACGCATTGGTGCAGCGCATTGCCACACTCACCACACAACAAAACACCTTGGGATCCCGGTTGGCGACCCCCCAGGTAGACATGTGGTCCAGTCCCATCCTCCAGAAAGGGCCGTCTATCTGCTGCAACCAGGTGTTACATGGGCATCCTCTTGGCCTGGTCCAGTTACTCAGGTCCTCAGCAATGGGGATACTACAAGCTGGATCACCCTCAGGGAATCACGCCACATGGTCACAGTACTGTAACTGACACTCCCTCACAATTCAGGTAATATACCTCCTTTGGGACTCGCTGAGCAACCAACCGTTTGACTCAAAGTCAAAAAAGCGGTATCCAAGGACTCTCTGAGGAGACACAGTATCAAAGTCCAGTCTTTGTCTCAGGTCAGTGGATAGCATCTATGTCTTGCAGCCATACAGCAAAACAGGGATCAGGCTATTAGTATTGACAGTTTGTACATTTTTCACATTTTGCACATTTCTGGTTTTGTACTTCTGCTTTCTTTATTTCTTTATCATTTCATGTTTCCTGATGAATGTATGTAGCTGCTGAAAAAGAATCAGCAGGTGTCAGAAATTCTCCTGTCGACCAGCAGATGGAGCCTCACTCCATATTAAATTCTTGGTCCACATTGATTTAATAGATTATTGCCTTTTCCACAAATGGCTCCTGATCAAGCAGTAGTTTGAGAGGAATCAATCCAATCCAGTGGTCACCAGCCATGCTGTTGACATGAAAACAGTCCAAGCTGGCAGATGTACTCAAGCCTCAAAGCTGTAGTAATCACACCACCCCAGTGGAATACCACAGCAGCACTGAGAGTGTGTTACATGCCGCTTGGAAATGTTCTGTGTGTTCCTTAATGAGGATCTCTAAAGTAAGTCTCAAAAAAATGAACCAAAGTATGAAAAGAAATGTACCATCCCATATCCAGGGACTCAGTTGGTCAAGCTTTAGATACCAGTAAGACAGAGGACAGTGGTAAAGTGAGTGAAGCCTGGTGCAGCTTTCTGAGCTGTACAGAGTGTGGGCAAGCCAGGCAAGTAAGTGTATCACCAAAGACAACAGGAATCTTTAGATCATTTGTTGAGACCTTCCCCTCCCCCCATATTGCCTGACGAGTTGTTCTCACTCCATGATGCCTGTTATGATGGCCTGTCTCTCTGGCAGTGCATAATGGATTCCTACAGGGGGTTCTGCTGACCCAACAAGGTCATCCCAGCAAACTCATGCTGACTGTATCCTGTGAAACACCTAACTGAGCCAGGAAGCTTACCCAACAAAGTCTTGCCTGAAACAGAGGCGTAGAGGACAGGGTGCCGGCTGCTCTCAGGGCTCTAATGCATGCGCTGGGACTGTAGGTGTTGCCGAGTTCCTCCATCATTACAGCCATCTACCACAGGACATATTCGGGTAACCCACACGGATATATTTCAAGAGGTTTCAATAAGATCCTGTTATATCCAGTGTATCATACATTAGTTTGGCGTATAACACCAATCATTAAGCACAGCGTCAAGGGCAAATGCCGGTGCTCATGTGTAGAGACTTTATGTCTTCCTGAGGAAGGTCCACAGCCTTCCCCTAAGAAGACTGACCACTAGGAGGCAAACACAAGCAAGGCTCTCAATGGTCATATATGAAAGAGCATTAACCCACAGCTTTTCCATTTCTGACCCTTTCCATTTAGCACATTAGCTTAGCACAGCAGGTATCACTGGGACAGCTTGTGTTTACCTCACAAAAGGAGATGGGGTGCACATCTACATGGAACCAGAGAGACTCTAGGTAGATTGACAGGTGCTAAACATGGATCTCTCTTGCTTACCCTTAGAAGGCAGCGGGGGGGGTGCTGTTCTTGAATGACATGGGAAATCAACCCAGGACCCTGGTGATTAGCTGAAGACTAGACAAATATTTGTATATTTTATTGAGTTTAACTTATAAATGGTAAAGTTATCCAGTTACAAGGCAAATGCTCATACTGAAACCAGTGACAGGCACAGTGATCTTTGGCCGATCTGGAGCTTTATGAACATTTTCCAAAAGTGTTTCTCCTACCTACAAAAGCTCCACCTTTACACATAAATGCCTTGTCACTCACAACCCATAGAGAGAACTGCCACGCCTGGTCAGTGATACTCTGTTAATCATACAGTTTTACTGATCACGTGGCTACTTACTTTAGTACACAGTTTACTGTATTCACTTCTGAGGCAATAAAGACTCCCCATACCCCCCCCCCCCCCGTGGCCCATGTCAACATTATCAGCCTTGATAGAGACAGCAGAACATCCCCCCCATCCTAAAAACAGCCCCCAAACACGCCTGAGATTCCTTCCATGCTGGTGAACTGGCTATTGTCTCTGATTCGCCCCATTGTCTGCTCTGCTTTCTTTTGTTATGCTTTTCTCCCCAATGTTGGTCAACGTGCAAAATTTCCGGTATGGGCCTTTTTCAGTGGTGCGGATCCCGTGACCCGCTAACAAAGCCGCCCACGTCTGCATAGGATCCAAGGCCCGGTTTGTCTGCCGTGTGAACAGGCCTGAGAGGACAAAGAGGCTTTATTATCTCAACCCCTCACCCCCCCCGAGAACAAGTGTAGATTACCAGCTGATAGGCAGGCAGCGCGAGGGCTTCGTCATCACCCAAGTATGAAAATCTGTGAACTTGCTACCTTCCCGAAGGACGGAAAGTCTTGAGATAAAAGGACCATTGTTTTTTAGGGCGCAATGGTGAACCCGCATAGCCTTTAGAATAAACGCTATCGTGAGCGCTTGGGCATGTCTGGGCCACTTGCTCTGGGTTTCACTCACTCTCAGTGCAGCTGCTGTGATCTCTGTGTCATTCTATACTCATTTTATCCCATCGAAAGTGTTTTTACTGAGCTGGGGTTTTCCAGCAGGAACCAGAGGAAAGCAATTTGCTAGCAGGGGTACAGCCCGCGAGCTGTGCCAATCCACAATGTCGGCATATATTTATACCATACATGATGTCTCTACATAGACAGACCCCCTGCGGCACCCCCCAAAGGGCCAAACCAACCGCATGACTCTTACTGCAAGAGAAAACCAGCGTTACCAAGGGGAAACCCCCATCGTACAGGGAGAACAAGGAAACTGCACACACACAGGGCAGAGGCAGGAGTCACAACCCTAACCATGGCGGTGCGACATGACAGCGCCACCCCCTGGGCGACCATGCTAATCCAAATGATTTTCCTGTGTGGATCATGCAGGCTTAGTACTCTACGTTACAAAATGTAAATGCATAATTAATTAACAACCAACAAGCTAAACTAATGAGACGGCCAATCAATATTCTGCCTTCATTGAGATGCAGTCAGCTTGTAGTGGAATTAAACTGTTTGCAGTGTCCTCTGTCCCAAATCTCTTCTTATTTATTAAACAAATCACTTAAAAAGACACATGGCAGGAACATTTTTCCCCAATTTAAATTTAGCCTGGAATGATTTGCCCTAAATCGGGTGTAAAACATATGTTTCACTGGTATAGATGATGTCAGGGGGATGAAGCTTTAAAACAACACTCTGCATAACGTCACTCACCGACGGGCTGTTTTTACTTGTGTAACCAGGCGAATATTGACAGCATAGTTGCCCCACCCACTGGGCCATGCTTGATTGTAACTCACTTTAGAGATGGATGTCTTAGGAAATGGTTTAATTATTTTGGAGTCTCTGAAGGAGTGTTTGGTTTGGTTCATGAAATTCCTAAATCTTCCGAAGGTAGGTGTTTTTCATACAGTGAAGTGCTGTTATCAGGAAAATAAAAAAAATCGTGAAAGCCATAAAAATGGATAGGAGGGAGGTAGGGGTGTAACGATATACTCAGCCCACGAGACGAGACGAGACACGATATTGGGTTCACGAGAACGAGATGAGATTTTAACAATATTTTAAGGAAAACTTCAAAGAGGAAATATATTACCAGAAAGCAGCCTTTTATTTGATTAATTTGAAAGACAATAAATGCTATTGTATGGTGAAATGTTTTAAATAATCACCATCATCAGCTGTGCACCTGGTGTTCAAGTCATTTTTTCTGCTGGGGGTGTGAACCCCCCCATATGACACATATCACACGTCACATGATCTCTCCGAACATCCATTCAGAATCACGTCTAATGACTTTTTTGAGCATGTGACTAGTTCCAGGACCTCAGATCTTTCAAAGGCTGGAACAGGAGAAGATGTAAAAATACTCTTTCCCTGCACCCTCAGGATCAGCTGCACAGGTCGCTCCTCCTTTTTTATGCAGATTAGGTGAAGTGCCAGTGTGCACATGCACTGACCCTGGTGGAACACAGCAAAGGATGCACAGCCAAGGTGACATTGTGCTGTGTCTTAGACAAAAAGCAGCCTCAAGACAGCCTCTGTGACCACCAGCAGATCAGGACTCCCTGTGACTGCCCATGACCTAAAGTTAAAGACGGTAGCCCACTGGAGCATACGACTGCTCACTGCAATTTAGTTGGTCATCTGTCTACAATCCAGTGTGTGTTAAAATAATAAATAATAAATAATAAAGCCAAGCTGGATAAATGTAACTAATATAGGCAGCTATTTTCCACATTTTATACTGATATACTGAGTTTTAATGTCTTTTTTTACTGATTAGCAGTTACCTTATATACTTGTCATGAAGTGCAAAAATGTCTAATATATCTAAAAAGGTTTTTATTTAGTTGGGTAATTTTATTTAGCTTGTATTGTCATCCATTATTTTGCTCATATCGCACAATCATTTTCATTACCATTATTTAGATTTATGACTATAATCAATGTAATTTCATTTTTTTTAATGAAATGGATCATGAGAAGAGCTTTATTGTTCACAGCTTTGGAAAGGTTGAGGCACTCGTTTTGGGCCGGCAGCACCGTTTGGCTGCAGGGTCCAGCCAACGCAGACATGAGGTTCGTAACATTGCCTGCCATACACGCTACCTCAGGGAGGAACCTGGAACACCCTTGTTAATTAAACAGGCCAACGAGATCCCAAAGTGATGTTGGGGTGAGGCACAGCGCGCACCTCGGAATGCCCTGCAGAGCACGTGTACTGTACGTGAAGTAACATACTGCAGGAGGCAATCCCTCACCCGCTTGCTAGTCTCAGAAGAGTGATGGCTCAGAACCCAGTGGGACACAAATATAAAGTGACAGCAGAGTGGATGTGTGATGGACAGAGCCTCCCATACCGCCTGATGGGTGTCCTGTGCTGGTCTCCTTACCCCTCCCACAGAGGAACAAGCCCTTCTCTCATTCACTGATGTCACTACCTTCCAATCACATTTTCCTGGGATAACTGACCCAAGCCCCTTTCTTACTACACTAATCCAGCAACAGCTGGCTGGCTGCCTTCTGCACATAATTTATCTATGATTTATAGGGAATGCGATTATTTCACCTTCCAACATGGAGCCCTGTTACATTTCCCATGGTAACCAACAGTGTGAGTGAAAAAGGAAGCCCAATGAGATGATTCTACAAGACAAAAAACCTTTCGTTCCACAGGCTAGGAAGGAGACCCTGCAGTGCGTGTGACCCCACAGCCGGCCTGGTCTGGAACAAACCACACAGCCCTACTGGGCCAGTCTAGCAGGTCCCCCCACTTTGGATCTTTGGGGTGACTTGCAGAATAAGGGTGCTAAATAAATCCAAGGAGGCCAGCACTGCAATGTCTAGGCATCCAGTGCCTCAAGCTCCCATCTTTAGCTGGGCTTAATGTGAAAGTTACTCTCTCAGAGGAAAATTAACACGTGTTGTCGGAGGAAAAACAGAGGAAACACACAAGCAGGGTGATGTTTTAGCTGTTGTCCTGTTTCTGAGCCAAAGTTGCCTGCATATCGCTGGCTAGGGGACCAGGATCAAACACACTAAGTAAAGTACGTCCAGGGGAAAGCTCCAGGGACTGTAACAGTAACAGAGGACTGGGGGGGACTGTCCTTCGGCTGCTCATGACAGCCATATGTGGCCTGTGTCTCAGCTGGAGGCCTCTTGTGTTACTTTATCATGTGTCCTCCTTCACACCACAACCTGCTGGAATGGCCCCTACACCAATTATTTGGGGGGCAGGGGGGCTGGTCATTGACATCCATCAATTTTTGTTTAAGTAGAACTCATACTGTAAATATGTTTTACATTTGTGTGAGCACACACACACGTTGTAAGTTGTTTGAGGTTATTGTTTGAGAAAAATATGAGCTAGTTTCTCCCAAAACCCTGACCCTGGCAATCTCAAAAAAGAGCATCTTCTCTAATAAAATCATACTGAGCATACAGCAATAATCCTTCTAAAGTAGAAAAAGCCACAGCTAATGTTTTTTCCCAGCTCGTTTGGTCTCTGAAAGGAAGAAAAAAACACACATACTGTATGGCTGTTTCAGTGAGCAGAGACTAACCTTTCGCTTCCAAAAGTAATTAACAGCCTGGGAATCACGCCACCTTCCTTCAGTGTTTATTTTACACATTTTATGTATCCCCTTCTTTTTCATGGTAAAAACATTTTTGCAGTAGAAATACTTGACGTTGATCCAAAATTTCTTCTCCCCACAGTGTAATAGTGTTTTTATAAGAAAAAAATAAATGGAAGTTTAAATAACTTTACATATATAACTTGATATGCTCTTCAAATACTAACTGTATACCTCTGTCATGACGGCTCTAGGCATAAAAATCTGACACTATAAACAAATGCGTCTGAATAAGGAAAAAACACCACAAAGAGTTAACTAAACTTTCTCCTAATGCTAAATGAAACCTAATTTGAATGACATATATGAACGTCCAATTAAAGGAGTTAATTCAATTTACCCAAAGTTTGGATTCAACATTAGTAGGGATTCCTTAAAATTAAAAAATTAAATAATTGGGTAACACTTCACTTGAGAGGACATGAATAATGTAGTAGTACATGCTTACTTGCATTAATTAACCAGTAACTAATTGTTTGTTAAATACTGATCCTATGTTCATTCATCATTCATCAATCATGACATTTCCTATATTTAATGAGGGGAACCTATATTAGTTCATGATTAGTTCTTGAGTATTAAATATTTTTTTTGCCTCCAAGTGGTCTTCCCATTATAGAGAGTGGAATACATGAACTGTCATGATTGATTAAGGATGAACAAGCATAGGATTAGTACATAATTAACACTTAGTTACTGGTTAATTAATGCATTAAGTAAGCACATACTACTACATTATTCATGTCCTCAAGTAAAGTGTAACCAATAAGTGTAACCAAAACAACTTGATTAGTACCATTCAGATAAAATAACATAATTTCCCACTAGGGACGGGACACTCAATAACTTGCCTGGTCCATGTCTTCCACTCCTGTGTGATGGGAGAGCAGAATTATGAGATAAAAAGGGCAATGTTAAAGAGGGCCGGTACTCCTTTAAACTGTAGACAGTATGAAGATAGAATTAAAAACCTGCCAGGGAACTAGATAGATACATAGAGAACTTAAGTCTACAAAACCCAGCTGGCCCCATTTATATTTGGCAGGTTTAGACTCATCAGAGCCAAATGGACTTCATTACTGCAGGAATCTATGAGCACGAGTCTGTCAATTAGTTACAGTGACAAGGAGAATTTGTCGAATTCCAGTGCCTTGTGTATGGAATGGGTGGTGGAAAGATTCAAAAGCATTTGCATTTCAAAAGCAATTATACTGGTGTCTAACTAACAAACAGAAAGGAACAGAATAAAATGCATGCAAGCAGACATGTTTACGGCTCTGAGACCATGTGACCAAGCCTGGCTTTATAACACTCTCGGTGTGCTAAATGGAGTTGTTCAGCATCAGTTTTTCTTGAGTTCAGACCTATCCTGGACTGGCCCGTGGAGGGCTCTTGGCCAAACAAGAACACAATGTCCTGAGCACTGACCTCACTTAGTGTGGGTGCAGCCGGGCTCAGTGAAGCAGGACATGATTCACTTTCCTGGTTCCTGTGGTGAGGTTTTGTGGGCTGTCTGTGCTCCTGTGAGTGGCTACGGCCTCTACTACAAAATGCTAGAACAGGAGAATGCAGCCAGGAGTGTCAGTGGTGAGCTCCGGGAAGTGGGAGGATCAAGTTCATGTTGGTTAATGAACACTTCATACAAGCCCAGCTTGAGGGTATCTACTTTTGTTTGGCCACACATCACTTTAATCTAAAGAAATAACTTGTGTATGGCTGGACATATTCATCTGTACACTAGATGTCCAGAGGATCTAGAATAGGCTCCATCTCGAGATTTCAGCAGGGCACATTTGTGGTGATTTCAGCACTCACACCAGGAAATACTATGCCTCTTGCTTCACTCTCATCACATGACAGGGGCCTCCCCGCATTCTCCATCCTGTCCTGCCCACATGATGTGCCCACATGACGTGCCCCTCTGCCAGCATGTCTGTTTACAACGTTAGGGCCGTTTGTCCTGAGTGCAACACTGCTTTTCAGAGAAACTCAATCCTCGTGAAACCCATCCCAAACTCGAAACACCCCCCCCAACTCAACGCACAATCACCAGTGAGCCAATTACCTATCCAACACCATCTTCAACAACAATGACATTGTAAGATAAGATGGTAACTAAATACATCGTCGGCTACTTAGTGAGGAGGAAAGTGATCCTCTCTGTTACTGATAAACTGCTCAGGCCCAACATCTAAGAGCAGCTGATGAAATGAAACAGACACAAGCCGAAACCAAATACTTCCAGGTGACATAATCAAATGTGAGGTTTTATTTCATACAGTCTTTGGATTGAGGCACAGTGTATGTATGTGTGATGCTGGGAGTGAAACACAGCACTGCCTGGAGACCATTGTGCCCCTTCTGTGGCAGGGGAAGCCATCCCAGGCACCACAAAGCCCTATATAATCAACCCATTTTATGCTTTCACAATGTATACATTGTTTTTCTTAATGCATGTTATGACACGTTCACGTTCACTCTCCTATACCCCTGTCCTCCTCCCCACACTTCCTCTTGTACCCCTGCCCCCCTTTGCCTGAACTGAGAGCTGCTTCTTCCTTTATGAATCCACTCGTTAACCAACATCAGCGACTTTTAATGAATGTTAACCTTTAGTGCCAAAGCCTAGAATGTGGGAAGCTCAGTGTCTCCACATGCCATACATCATGGAATGATAACCTGGGCCCTGAACCCAGAGCTCAGTGCAACAGGGAACCAAAATAAAGCGAGCAGAAATTCCTGCAAAGACAACCAAAGACCTGTGACAGGGCTACCTCCAGACATCCATAATCAATAATTTATAACAGAGTAACACGGCCGCTGTGGCATAGGGTCTAATGTCCATTTAGTTAGCAGAGCTTGAAGTCTGCTAAATAAATAAGATGTAATGTACAAAAACAGTGTTTCCTGGTCACTTTATGAGGGATGCGCTTGAAACAAGCAGGCACACAGGGTCCTGTGCAGAAGTACAGCAGGGTTAGCATGCCTGCTACCAGCTAACGCAGCCCAGTACCAATGAACATGCCCTCAGTGCAATGTCAGTTGAAGTGTGTAGAATTCTTGTCTTAATTCGGTAATTGGTGATTTAAATTAAACTGGGTTTTCATCATAGGGGCCAAGAGCAAAGGCTGATGGGTACTAAGTAAGGTTGTCACCTCAGTACGGTAAAATCCTGGACACCCAGTCATTGACTAAAAATATTGCTCATAGCGATACCTTTCCAAAGGTTTGTTTAAGTCTGTTTGATAGGGAAATTGATAGGGATATTCTGTGAATCCAATTCATTTTTTCCTGGACAGGAGGCAACCCTAGTACTAAGGGTGAAGCTTTGGGTGGCATGTTGAGCTGCTGAGGGCAGAAGCCGCTCACTTTCACTACCTGCCACAGCGTTTAGCCCATTAAAGAAAAGGATTAAATGCTGATTTAATCCCCCCAGAACCAGACCAAGTGAGGCGGACTCTAGTTTGCTGGCCCTTCCCGAACTTGAAGCAATGATTCACCAAGCACCGCTTGAGAGGGTGACGTCATGGCAAGATGGGGAATGGGCAAACCAGAGGGGAGGTGGATGGTATGTAGATGTGGTGCCAGAAACCCGAGTGATGAGGCATGGGGGCAGGGCTACTGACATGTCCAAACAGGCCAACGCAGAACAATGACACAACCCGTTAATTTCACCCCAGGACCTGTAGCAGCAGATGGGGCCCCTAACGGTACATGCGGAACCTGACCCTGCTTTCTGAATGGCCCCCAGCTTCCCACGGTCCAGCCAACATCATACCAGTGGACCGTAGGGCAGGGATTTTTCTAGCAAAAAGCCAGTTCGGCAATGCCTCATTTCCCCTTTAATTCACCTTCTGCCCCCCACCCTTTTAACTGCCTGTCACCACTGACCTTCATCTTCTCCCAGCCCTGACGCCCACACCACAAATGTATGCAAATAACCACATGCTCTGCTGTGTTTGTCCGTGTAAATATTTAGGTTGCTGTGACGACGGAGCAGCATGCGCCATTCTCCTGGGGGGTCCTGGCCGGACCATCCGCTAAACATCCTGATGGACGGTATCCTGTGAAAATGTGCCCTTTGAGGCAGAATGGCGCTTGCGTGTGTGTATATTTGCGGAAGAAAATGCACATTTTCCTGAGTGTTTAGGCCATGGGTCTGAAAAGAACAGAACAGAGATGAGAGATCAACGGCAGAGAATATAATGGTAGATCGATGGACAGACAGATGAGTGAGACAGAGAGGGAGAGAGGCATGTGCATAGAAAAGGTCACAAATGCAGGGTGACAGAAGTCCAGCAGAAAGACAGGGGGAATCCTTCTTAATACCCAGAATTCCACTTCAAAAGTTCTGTGTGCAGGGAGTGATGCCCTGAGAATCATGGGAAGTAAATGTGTGGTAAAGCAGTGATTGAGAAAGGGTGTGTTTTCTGCGACGCCCAGCCTCCCTAGAGGTGAACTGCTTGCTCTGCCCTCGTTGCACTGGCAGCAGCATACAAGCAGGCACAGATGCTGGCACAGAATGGACCATCCTGACACAATGTGCTACAGGGCTGTTTACTCGTTCATGTGAAAAACACACGCTCAGAAATGTGAATGGACACCTCTCTCTTCACTCCTGCCCTATGAATAATTCATAGCTTTTCAGCTTGTCCATAATTCAGTACTGAGTGGCTATGATGAGATGCAGAGTGCAGCCCTCTCAAGACACACAGCCACACCCCCCCCATGTCAAGCCCTCAGGAACCTCCAGACACCAATAAACGTGACACATCGCAGGCCCTTTAATTGCCGTGGGAGGCGGAGCTGACATCTGTGGGTGTGTCAAGGAACAGCTCTGACATATTAACGTGGATCGCCCTATCACAGAGTCCATCGCTCTGTCAAAAAGTTCATATAATCCATCACCTCATCAACGATTCCATCACCCCATCACAGAATCCAGGGCCCTGTTACACACCCTCAAGCCTGAAAAGGAGGATACTATTGTACCACAGAACTGCAAAGGTAATCCGAGCGTCTTCAGCATGAAATCCAAGGCCATCCTGGAGGCATGGGAGCTGTTATAGGCAAAGACTTCCAAAACGAGTCGAACACCTGAATATGAATAATGATGAATAATAATCTAATAGCAAGGAAATGTTACTGAAGTCATGATACTGTCCAGTTACTGCAGAGACTAACATAATATTTACTAAATACAGTGCATGAGGCAAACCCAGTACACCCAGTGAACGTAGAAGTGTGTTTATGCTGCTCATTTAATGCCTCTGCAAGAATGAGAAAGGTAGAAACCCCAGCAGGATGCAACTTCCATCCGCTGCTCTGAGGTCACGGGAAAATGACAGGGCATCTCCCCCTGATGTCATGTGTCACCCACCTCAGAGGCCTGCCCCTTTATAAAATAAGCATGGGAATGGCTGCCTTTTTCCTGACAGCCAGCTGGAACCGCTCTGATGTTAATGGCGGTTGCATGCTAATCCCAGATGACATGCTGGTCTCGGCTTCTGCTGCCCCCCCCCACCCTGTTCCTCCTTCAGTCCTTCATGTTCTATTTCTCTGGGAAGAGCAGCCAGGCAGATGGATGGGGGAAGTGCTGGGCAGGTGGGCAGGGAGGGAGAGGTGCACATTTACACCCCCAGGGACAGACCAACAACAGGGCACCCAGCTGTCCACCAATCATAGGGTTTGGCTGTTATCACGGTTACTGAAGTGGGCTTCTTCAGGGGCAAGTGAATAGTATGTGATAACGGAAGTCTGATAAAGGAAGAGAAAATAAAAGGCAGCCCAGACAGTATTTACCCAGAGCCGCTGTGAGTCTCATGGCGGAACCCACAAGAGGAACGACTAACCGGACGAAGCAGATCTGACCCCAGGTTTGTCAGTGCCGATTAAACACAGCGGAGCACAAACACCTGGTGGTGACCTGTTTTAAATCATTCAGGCCAAGTAAGATCACCCGAATTAATGAATGTTGCATTTATATAGCACTTTTCAAGACACTTTTGCTTTACAGAAGCAATGGGGGGCCACTTCAACCACTGCCACATTGTAGCACCCACATGGATGACAGCAGCCATTCTGCACCAGTACACTCACCACACAGTAGCTAAGGCGGTGAAGAGGCAGGAGAGGACTCACCAATCAGATATAGTGGATGATTAGGAGGCCAGATTTGAAAGGGCCACAGTGGGCAATTTAGCCAGGGCATTGAGGTACAACCCCTACTCTTTTGAAAGAAGCCATGGGATCTTTTTTTAAATTTAATTTAGAGATCAGTGGCCATTGTTGACACACCACAGCACACAGTGCACAACAACGAAATGTGCCCTCTGCATTTAACCCATATGTGACATAGCAGGGGGCAGCTAATTCGGCACCCGGGCAGCAGTGCTTGGGGGCGGTACCTTGCTCAGAGTACCTCAGTGGTGCTTTGCTGGTCAGGGATTCAAACCAGCAATCTTTTAATTACAAGTGTGCTTCCCTAACCATTAAGCCAGTCAGAGAGTTGTATCTGAAGGACAGGTGCCCCCCCCCCCCCCCCCCCGTTTACATTAGCGCAGGAAAGCTGCCTAATGCTTCTGAGTGTTTGCCTTCCGCTAATCACGCTGCCCCAGTTTGACCGACTACAACAATCACAGGGAACAAGGCCACGACTTTCCGTGTTCCATGACTTTCTGTCTCTAGGGATGGCTTCCGTAGTGATCCAGCTGGTCCATCACAAAGATCCCAGCCCTTATGAAAACATTAGGGAGGAGCCATTGACATTGTAGCTGCTATTAGAGAATTAAAGACACCTTCAGCATGGACACAATCCTGCTTGGATTTTTTGGAAATTTCCACAGACCAAAATAAGTCTGTCTTTCTCTTTTCTTTTGTGAAGTTTGTGGGGAATTCCAGCCCAAGAAATCATTTGTTTATTGCCAGATTTTCTACAGAGGAAGTGTAACGTCATTATGCATAAATTATGGGAAAGATTTAAACCCAAGTGACAGCACTGACACAGCACTGCCAACTTCTGTGTTATGACCCTGAGCAACTATCTCCGTGTCTCTGGTCTCCACAGGTATAGATGACTAAGACGTTACGGTAAATTGTCCTTTAAGTTTGTTGACTCATACCCTCAAAAATCCAAAAAAGAAAAACACCTCAAAGGATTTTGTGGATTTATTTACGTTCACGGGTTGGTTCTGAAAAAAAATAAATAAAAGAAGTCACCCAGAGACATAGACATAAGCAGTGGTCCTGGCGGACCTCACACCAGCTCCACTGAAATGGCCTTGTGTCCTCGGACGTCACAGGGAGTGCATGGCCACATGCAGAGCATCCCCAGTGCTCATGGGAAGCCATGACACTGCTCTGCCTTACCCAGATGTGCCGTGGCGAACTCCAGGACCCAAAGTGAGTGCTGGCTCAATTTCCTCTCATTCCCATGGCCTTTACAGGAATTGGTCGGCCATGAGCAGCCCATCAGGCACGTAAACCAGCAGCCTGTTTCTGTGTCCAGAAAACGCCCAAAATAGAGGCCTTTTCATTTATAACTGAATTAAAGTCTCAGAAGGAAAACTCAGATCCCTCTGAGGCATCATTAGTGTATTCTGAGAAATGGCGTTTGGACAAATCATCATCCTTAAAAACTGGCTAGACCGCAGAGAACCTTTGCCAGTCCTTCATCAGAATAAATAGGAGACATTTACCATTAATCTTGGAAGCCGTATCGTTCGGAAAGATGGCCGGATCTAAGAGTACACTTGGTGAGTACAATGAACAGTCCACCACCAGCGAGGATGTTAGGCCCAATTGTGCAGATGAAGACCATGTGATCTGGCAGAATGTGCAACCAATAACGTCACAGCAAAGATATGACAGAGACAAGACAATAAAGACAGAGAGACATCGGCCAGTGGCTGTGGATCATGGGGGATTCTGTGAAAAATGCCTCTGCACTCTTCTTCAGGGGGCTGCCATGGATCTGCTGGCATTGGCCCCCAAAGACCCAACAGGTCCTAGACCTCTTTGTGATTGTGTAGTGTTTCCAGGGATCAGGGCAGAATAATACCACAAAGGCCTCCCATAACATCCCCCAGTACCCCTAGTATGTACATGGACACAGGCTGGTGCAGCACCTCTGAGCCACAGTACCCCCTCCAGGTAGGGTTGCAATGGAGAGAAGCCCCTGTTGGTGCATAGATAAGGCTCATCAACCAGCACACACAGAAAATGGCATTTTCTAGAATGGAAAACTCAGGTCTGCTGTTTTGGAGAAAACATCCCAAACAAAAGGACCATGTAACCAGCGTCTCCTGACCACGACATGCCCTGACTGTGGGACAATCGCAGACTAGACACATACGCCAGGCCGATGCCCCTACAGAGAAGCATTGTATACTCTAATACAGTACCAACTGGATTGAAGCTGCTTCCTGGAAACAACTTCACAAAAAAGTGTAAATATGCTTTGGAAAATATTTTTCATGTATATCCCACAGTGAGAAAACAGGGAGGAATGTGTTTGAAGCTTGCATTATTAAAAACACCCCAAGTGCGTGGTGTGGCCTGTTCTCAGACACCTGGGGGGGGGGGGGGGCAAGTGAATAATAATAATGCTCCCCTTTTATCGGTGAGCTGGGGGGGGGGGGGGGGCAGCTGCGGTCGACTGCTACTAAATTTCTAGCACACTAGATGGTGGGGGACAGGGGGGTCCCTGACATATCAAAGGTACACATTTGGCTAAATTGTTATTTCTGGATGATGACTCGCAGGGACACTATAAACCACAATCAATTTGGGATAAAGTTGCCAAACTGGGACTCACCTGGTTTGGGGCTGAGGGGCAGGCTGGGTTAGGGACGGGTTTTAAAATGACCCCACCGACCTCATCATGTGCCTCATTGCCTGATGAAGTTGTCTAGCAACCTAGTTGGTTGTGTATGAGTGTATGTCTTCACACACATTGCACTGGAGCTATTCCTGTGCAGTTGGCAGGGAGCAAAGTTGCTGCATTTCCTCTTGCTTACTCTCCACAAAAACCAACACACACGTTTGTTTTCATATCCTTGTGGGGACCGTCCCTTCATTTCAATGGAAAAAGAACCCTTACCCCAACAATGACAACCTTAACCCTTATCCAACCCTAACCTTCATCATAAGTAACCAACCGAAATACAAGACTTTTGGCATTTTTAATTTTTTGATTGCATTCACGGATCTTTATAAAATTGAGGTTATCCAAATGGGGTTTTGCGACACTTTGGGAACATTTGGTCCCCATTTTGGTCCCCAAATGTGATCTATGTAATCACGCACACACCTCAATGTCAAAATAATAGGTTTTTATTACATTGTGGGGAACAGTTGGTCCCCACAATGTAATATAAGCATAATCCACACACACACACACACAAAGGGAGAGCACAGGGACACAGCAGTGTAGTGAGCACCGGGGTGAGGAGATATCTTCTAATGGCTGGCTCAGTTGAGGTAGCTTTTCAGCCAAAAAGTGTGCAGCCTGCAGTATGCCCCACTTTGATCACCACAAAAATATTCATCTAAGTGTAATTATGAGTAAAAAGACCTAATGACACACATCAATTATTCAAATATCTTTGCATGCACTTCACTTGAACTG
Source organism: Paramormyrops kingsleyae (assembly GCF_048594095.1). NCBI lineage: Eukaryota > Metazoa > Chordata > Actinopteri > Osteoglossiformes > Mormyridae > Paramormyrops > Paramormyrops kingsleyae. The sequence goes on from NC_132797.1 coordinate 61,777,128, forward strand.
TGTCATCACAGCAAATAATATAAATAATAGATGATTCAGTTATGTTTTGTTGCTAGGCTGCAGAAATCTGGTAGTTGGCAGATTTATTGGTTGGTAGTTGTACCCAGTTAGCAGTTTTCCAAGGTGTCAGTCTCAGTGGAAGGGGCCTGGATGGCTAGCAGCCTCCCCATTGCAGTTCCTTAACTTCCATGCCCCCTGTTGGCAAAAGACAGGCAGCAACCAACTTTATACCTTTAAATAAGGAAAAGATTATTGCCATTAGAATCCTTGATAAATTTAATCAGTGCACAAAATGAAATTAATGAACCACATAAAGCCTCTCACTGTTTCAAAAAAATACCATCTGTGGGTCTTCATGAAATTCAAGAAAAAAGCAGGTAATAAATTAGAGAATTGCAGAGACCAGGAAGGAGGAAAAAAAATCATCAGACTTTCAGTATGACTGTGACCACAATTTTGAAGAACGGTAAAAGCTGCAAAATAAAACATAAAAAATCCCGCATGAGCAGCAGTGACAGGAGACAGCTACGGTAAGCGCAAAGCCACACTCAACGTTTCAGTGTTCCTTTCCTGTTTCGTTCAGTCATATATGTATCACTTTTCACCTTTGCCTCAATTAAGTGCCAGCTTAAAAATATTTAGCAGACTATGCATAATTCTACCTGGATTCTATCGCCTGGAGGGGGTGCGTGTTCATTACTTACACACACACACACACACACACACACACACACACGCACACGTTGGGTAAACATATCTTTATGGGGACCGTTCATTCATTTCTATGGGAAAAAATGCTAATGATAACTATGACAACCTTAACCCGACCCAGCCCTAACCATAACCATAAGTAACCAAGCAAAATAGAAGAGTTTTTGCATTTTTAGTTTTTTTCATTGAAGTCACAGATTTTTATTAAACTGAGTTTTCCCTTAAGGGAAAAAAATGGGTATTCATCATATTGTGGGGACAACATGATGACCTTAACCCCTAGCCAGCTCTAACCTTAACCATAAGTAACCAAAGTACTTTTTTGATTGCATTCACAGATCTTTGTGGGGACCTGAAAAATGGTCCCCACAACGTAAAAAAAAAACAGGTTTTTATTACATTATGGCAGACATTTTGTCACCACAATGCAATAGATACTTAATCCACACACACACACACACACACACACACACACACACACACACATTATGGGCCATATTGAAAGATTAGTTAGCCCAACGTTAGGGGAGGCAGAATTCAAACCCCCAACCCTGGAGGTGTGAGGTAATACTGCTGTGTAACAGCCCTCCTCATGGACAATGAGTATCCCTTCACCATGTATTAAGATCAATGCTAGACCCTCTGAGCAATCCCCTTCCATACTGGCATTATTGGACCACAGGAAAATCCTATTGGCAAAGGAGTTTTTTGTGTCAGTTTGGGATTAACCCTTAAAAATGTTCTGGGCTGTGAAATAATATGTAACACCTCTGTTGTTGTTTCACCTGGGTTCGAGAATGGTTTGTTTATAACACTCTGGTTAACCTGCTCGTGGGCTCAAGGAATTGTAAATGGATTTCAGGCTCACGTATCTGAATACTGTCAAGTCCAATCCACCTCCATGCTCCAGAAAAATATTTATGAGCAGAAGTCCTTTAACAGACCAGGTTCTGGTTTGCATTTGGATTTGTACACAGTGCTGTCTACGCCTGCGGTTTCACTTCTCAGAAATGAGGCAAAGAGAAATTGAGATGAAACATTTTTTTTGCTTTGTCCCTGGATGCACCAGACAGCTAAATGAATACTGGTGTTTGTTCAGGCACAGACACAATCATTTAGTGCAAATTGTTTGTCATGCTTCAATATTTCACCTGTAATACTAAAGCCCTTTAAAATTACCACAATGTCAGGGGTCTCAAATAGGGTTTCAAAAGCTTAACCATTATTGTTGTCATTAGTATCATTCAAAGTACGGTAACAGGAGGTCATTATTTCCCAGTTTGATAGTGTCCAGGACAACTTAAAGACATGTAGTCTTTAGGCAAAGGTAATTATATGGCTTGCTGTTCCTGGGCGAACCATCATCCCCAGAGGACATAACTATAACTACGAAATGAGATTTTAAAAACATTCAAAATGGTTTGGCTTCTTTCCATCCCCTTTCCAGAGTTAACAAAAGTATCACTTGAACAAAATAACAACAACCTTCCTTTATTGGTTTTGAATGAATACCATAATCTTGAAATCTGGATTCCTTTAATTTTCTTGAGTTAATTTTATATTCTAGTAAAGCCAAAATGTTTTTCTGAATGGACTGCTGGCATTAGACAAACTCAAACTACCAATTGTTTTTTCCTTTTCTAGTAAATGATGACCATTTTAGCAAACTTCCTGAGATGCATTCTTACCGAATGAAGTAAAGTTTCCCCTGCTATTCTTAGACCTGGCTGGAAATATGTAGGGTTACAAAAAAATGCCATGGAGTGAAGCAGAAGGAAGATGTTCTGAGGTGCATTATGCTTGTCCTGACTTGACACTCTTCTCAAGTCCAATAGACACGGTGTCCTTGACAGAGACAGGGAAGAGTGATAAGTGAAAGAAATCTAGTGATTGACAGACTGTTGGTGTCACATGAAACAGAACTGTTCAATATCAGCTGAAGGGAAAGGATTGTTTTGGCAGGTTTTTGCAAGCAGGGCTAATACCCATAAGAAAAGCCCTGTTCTGACAATAATTAGCTGATATGTGGGTTTAACTAAGGACACTTAAAGAAAAGGCTTAAATGAAAGTCTTGGCCCAAATGTTGCTGTGTCATACCAGCTGGATTACTTTGAATACATTTCTGAATTCTGTTTGAAGCATTAAAATTTTCAAGTACTGTGATGAAGTGGTTGGAGGAGGGATGTATGATACAAATTTGTAAGAAGTGCCCTTTGCCTCTCAGTTTTAATGGTGGAGGATTTCTTTGTAAAGACACGTGCCTCCTAAAACAAATGTTTTAACTATAAAAACTACAAAAATAAGAACTGTAATACAAGTAAATGAAAAGGCCTTGTGCCAGTAATGATTGTTTCTTTATGTGTAGACTTACCCTACATGTAGACACCAATATAAGGTTGAAACGCAGGTCAGTTTAATAATGTGACGCACATGGCAGTGTAAATGTTTAAGGGTATTTTATTAGAATTCTGCCATTACATCATTTGTGCATTCTTTGGGAAATCAGCAAGGCACAATTATTTGTCAAACGTGTGTAAAGACAAAAACATCTTAATAATACAGAAAAGTATAATAATAATAATACATAAACTATCAAAGAGGCATACGGTGATGTTTAACACATTGCACAAAGCAGAATAAAACTCGCAATACATGCTGAATTATCCAAAATATATGAAGGATACATTTTGTCACTGAAAACCTACATATCAAGCAGTGGTGTAGAAAATGCACAACGTAGTATAAGGCAGGGCTTTTACAAAACCACGATACTAAAATGATACAAACAAGACACTGTACATAATATACTTATACTGTTTATTGACCAAAGGCATGGCCACATACTGTAATCGCTAATTAAACTAGCAGGACAGTGTGATGTGCAATAAAGAGTGAAGAATAAAACTGCAGGTGAAAGGCGGCCAAGGACAAGTAACGGCACGCCCGGTGATGCGCACGCGCTGCGATGGCCGCGCGAAATTTCTGCGGACTTCACGCCAACATTTATCAGTACAGTTTAAAACTGGAGGAGAATGAGAAGATGAAACCAAAAATTAGGGGCGTGGATGTTTCCAAAACAAGCCAAAATAAAACATGTAATTCAGAAAAAGCGCAAACGAAACTTTCCGGCTAATTAAAGAAAAATAGGTTATATAAACAGATTAAGCGAACCAGAAAAATAAACAGGACATGTAATATAAGGTATATATTTTAACTTGAAGCCTTTTAGTTAATCACGACTGTACTGTATATGTTGCTTGTCTGCAATGTCTCCACATAAATGTGCGTAAATGTTCCTGCATTTTCTTAGCTATTTTTTACGTTTACAGCGGTAAGCTTGTGCCATTCCTGCGACACAGTGTGACAGACTCATTGCAATCACAAAAAAAAAAAAAAAAAAATCAGATAGCTGCCATATTATTTCCTTGTCTTCACTGCAAGGCACGGTGGGCGTCCCTTCACAAAAAAAAATAATAACAAGAACAGCATGCAAATAAAATAAAACTACGGAAGAAGGAAAAAAAACAAAGATATCTCTGCTTTAGGGACAGAAAAGTAACAAAGAGCGCGTGCATTTATATATAATCTACCTGGAGAGTCCCGTTTAATCAGCAGCTACAGCTGAACTACTTACGGTGAAAACTACACAAAATACGTTTAAATCTATGTCTCATTTATGTCTATACCCTCAGCTGTTTAATGACAAACACAGAATATGGCATACAGGGTGTAGGACCTATAATCGCAGCGACGGCATCAAACCTGCATGTGGAGTCAGGCATTCCCTACGCGAACAAACTGGTCAGTCATGTTTCAGCGTTAACTCACAGCGAATAAAATAAATGTACACAACATATTAAATTTTAGTATACGTATTTACAAAATACACATTGTGGTGGTGAGGGACTGCATAATTTGCCTGCGCTGTTCTCGAAAAGGCCGCGGCATTGCGCGTCCCGATCCGGTGGCCACTTGTCTTATAACTGCAGTGGAAATAACTTAAACCATAAGCGCGTGGAGTAATCAGGCTCTGTGCTGAATGATGAATTCCTGCATTGAAGGATGACTGCCAGAAAACATGTTAGTTCCCAGCAGAGTCTGCCATGAGTGTAAACAGTGTTCAGCTTGTAGTAAGGACTAGTGTGAATTGGAGGGGAACAAGCCTAGAATGATTAAGAGCCACGATATTCTGCATATTGCTTCATTGTCTGTTCAGCATCTTATTCTATCGACTGCTTGTCAAGTTACATATCTATACATCTTCTACATACATGTTCTGTGCACTTGTTTCCAACATCATCTCCTCAGGTTCTCTTACCAACAGAAGCACATGCAGAGATGAAAGCAGCATCCGTGGAGGACAAAACCAGACATAAAGGAATTCTTTAAGTGGCTCAATGGCAACAACATGACAAAACAAAACTGCATAAATATTTCATTGTAACATTCTGAATAAATTTAATCTTATTATTTCAACAAAGAGAAGAAGAAAAATTAGATAGGAGGATCATAACAGATAACAGGCACTACATATTTTTGTGTACATGAAAGAAATGTTTTTTTTTTCTTTTTTTAAATGTTGTGTGAAATATAGTACAAATACTATGATGCATCACAGCTTTTGACTGTTAGTTAAGACCAAGAGAGTTGGATTCCTTTCACATCCCGGCTGTGTGTAGAGAGAATTTAAGTGTGTATTCAGAGACTCAGTGTGGTCTTATTCCCTCAGCAGATTCTGTTTGTAAAATCTGAGACTGCACCTCTCCACCTTACTGACATGTCCACAGAGTCTCAGTCAGGGCTGCAGTAAAGCTGGGGACCAGGCAGGAATAACAGAAAACAAAGCTGAAAGGTTCCAATGTGATGCCGTTGGAAGGTATGGTGTGCGAGGCGGTGCAGGCGATCATGCCGAGGTGTGAACCGTAGACGGTGTCATTCCAAAAATAAGGAGACGGATGTCCATGTCACTCTGAAAGGCACTGAGGACATGTTTTTTTCTCCCAGGCATGGACACCCCCCCGCGTTAGAAGTCACAGCAATTGGTTTGATTTCTCTCAGGTAAAAAATTAGTCCCATTTGTAATAACAGGGAAGGCAAAAGTTGCATTTTCTCCTCTCAAACTTCCTGGTACCTGTGAAAGACATTGAAAAGAATAACAAGATGAAGGCACAGATCTCTGAGGAAGAATATCATCAATCTCCTTTTTAAACCACAACTCTCATTTTGCATCCCTGTTTTTCCATCCATCCATCCATCCATCCATTGTCCAACCTGCTTATCCTACTGGGTTGCAGGAGGTCTGGAGCCTATCCCAGAAGCAATGGCCATGAGGCAGGGAACAACTCTGGATGGGGGGCCAGCCCATTGCAGGGCACACTTGCACATGTCAAGGGCAATTTAGCAATGCTAATTAGCCTCAGCATGTCTTTGGACTGTGGGGGGAAACTGGAGTACCTGGAGGAAACCCCATGATGACATGGGGAGAACATGCAAACTCCACACACATGACCCTGGTGGAGACTTGAACCCAGGTCCCAGAGGTGCGAGGCAACAGTGTTAACCACTGCACCACCATGCTGCCCCCTCCCTGTTTTTCTTTTATTGAAATTCCCTCTTGTTAAAGGCTACTCTTTCTAGTTTTCCAGGAAAGATATTCTCATCAACCCATGAATGAAACAACTGGGACCTGGATTGATTGTCAAAGCCATGCCAGATAATAGAAGAAATGGAAATATCATCTAATTCCTGTCTGTCCTGCTTTTAAATAAATGCATTTGTCCAAAGATCCAAAGCCTGAATTTTCAGTCAGTCAATATAAAGGTTGCAATAGGAGGTGTTATATATATTATTTTATTTAATTATTTTATTTGGGGGTCTGGAACGGATTAAGTTATTTTACATTAGATCTTATTGGGAAATACAACTTGGACCTCGACCAAATCAACTAGACCAGCCTTCTGGAACGAATTGAGTTTCTGTTCTATTGTACCACTCTACTTGGCCAATGATGTCTGATTCTTGTTGTAGAAGCTGATACCTCTAGATGTCTTTCCTCTGAACAAAACTATAAATGGGCGGCATGATTACCTCTGTCTGGCTGAGGTACTGCTGCTGGGCCTGGAGGGTCTCCGGGTTGAAGCCAGTGGTCATCTTGCACGACAGGCCAGTGATGATGGCATCATCCTGCACCACCCTGACTGCATCAACCCTGGGCCCATCCTTGCTGCTCTGGAAGAGGCACGAGGTTGGTACTATAGTCTGGCCATGTTGAAGTGCCACCTTCTGTGATGATAAGAGTCCTGTGTGACTAAAGCGTGTTCCATTGACGGGTGGCAGTGAGCTGCCTTCAAACATACAGCTCTTGCTTGCCTGGGGCGTGGGGTCTGCCTGCCCCAGCTGGGAACAGTATGGTGTGCTAGACATGGTGGACAGGCTGGGTGTGAGCCTGCAGCCGGTGACACAGGCTTGTGTATTTGGTGACGAGAGGCCCCTATGGGCACTCCCCCGGAAAGTGGCATTCTGGCCATAGCAGTTGGAGAGACTTTGGTGTCCATTCTGCATGGCTGGGGGAAGTTGCTTTTGATGCTGCCAGGTTTGCAGTCTCTGAGTTTGGCTGGTCTGGGTCTGAGGTGGAAAATGCCTTTGAAAGGAGATGGCAGCTGATGGACTCACATTATCAGTGCAGACCTCTGTCAGACTGCCTGTAAAGTTAGTGTTAAGGATGGAAGGGCCCCACTCCCTCTCCTGATTGGAGGACACTGGAGTGGAAACATCAGTGCTATTCTGCTGCTGGAACACTATTGGGTGGTCCATCATTGTGGGCTGCATATGGTCATGAAATGACTGAATTGTGCCATTTAGGTAGACTTTACGAGCTGGCTGCAGAGGTCCTTGAGAGTACGGTTCCAGGCCATTCTGCGTGGTGAGGCTAAAACCAGCCTCCGGACTGGGAAGACCATAGTTCTGTATGTGGTCACAAGATCCAAAGTCATTGCTACTAAAACCATTCTGGAAAGTGACTTTTGGTGCATCCCAGACTTTAGTGAACACTCTTTCTGGTTGTGTCTGCTGTGTGAGATTGTTTAGCCCATAAAGCAGGAGATCCTCCAAGCTGAGACCTGAGCTTTCTGTTCCTACCAGGTTCTGACTATTCACACTCATCAAATCATTCTGATTGATAATAGGTGCATTGTCGGATAGTACTGTATCCTGAAGCTCTAGCCCTTGCAGACAGTGTGGTGTTTCAACAAAAGCATTGGAGTGGGATTGCTCAGTGCTATACTGGCTGTCTGCTTTGCCCATGAAAAAGGCATCCTCAACATATGAGAGAATGTCATCAGTAAGGATGCTGTCAAGCTCCACAGGCTCATCACTGTTGCTGATGTTCATTTTTAGCAAAGCACTCTCCCATTCCTCCAATTCTTCTGCATCCACTTCCAGATCCCTGAGGGCATCATAGTCTTCCAAGATCTGTTCCAGAGTCTCCTTCATGGCTTTAGCTGGCACTTCTTTCTTGACTCTGCTGTCCAGCCTTGGAGTGCCAAAATGACAGTGGTTGCTTGGGACATTGAGCACGGCATGGCTATCCATGAAGATTTGGTCCATGGATATCTGAGGGTCAGGCTGCGGGAGGTATGCTGACTGATCCTGTTTTAGCATCAACCCCAGAAGCGAGTTGGGATCCACGCCTTGTGCGTCAGCCATATTCTGGATCTTCGTAGTCTCTGCGTTAATATCTGGTATGTCTAATGTTGGCCCGGTCTCATACAAGACCGCCTCGCCTGTAGAAAGGTTGAAGGGAAGCTGCATCTTTCTCTGTCTGAAGTGTTCCTCTCCCTCTTTGTTTCTGTGAAGAAAGTCAGAAGTTACCATAGGAAGCTAGGGGTGGTTTTCTCAGGATTTGGGAGGGTGTAGGCTACCGGGTACTTACGTCAAGGCTCTCTGACTCGCCACAATGAAATCAGGCCGACCACCTTTGAACACAAGCCGTGCATTTGCCTGAACCCAGACCCAGCCCTCTGTCTTAGTCAGCAGCCGGAAGACCGTGAGGCCACTCTCGCCGGTTTTTATCACTGAGGAACAAGAAGGATACAGCCAGGTTTGGACACCTTATTAATTATCAGGTTTGGACACCTTTGGACACCTGAATGTACCTCAAAGGGAAGAAAACACAGTCAAGAAAATGGGACCTCACCCGAGTGTCTTAAGTTAAGGAGACACACATAAGTATAGCAACTTAACTAATTGAAACATCTAAAGTCTATCACCCAAAATTATTTCATGTTTTCCTTGACAGTACCTGGCTGCCTCTGGCGTTATCTTTTGCTAGACATGCAAATGAACAGCGTGTGAACACTTACTTCTGATATGGTTGTCTGCACAGTGCATCATGTCTGCTGCATGAATAAACTGGTAGCCAGATCCCCTCATTGTCAGCTCAATCTCGTTATATCCCAGAACCACCTTCCCCCTGCAAGAAGAAGCACACTGGTTGAGCTGGGAGAGCTGCCCCATTAATTTCCACTAATAACAGCATGCATCAAGTGTCAGCATTACCTGGTGTCAATCCCTATGGGTGTAAAGTCCAGCTTGTGCTTGGTCTGGAAGATCAGTGTCTTGATCCGGATGTCCATGATGGAGGGCGGTTGCAGTGGGGTGGCAATGGTGAACAGAGCTAGCTGGGGGTGAGCTATGGTCCCGTCCTCGGCCACCTTGTTCTGCCCATGCAGGTACTTCAGACGACCCTGGAAGTTCAGGGCCTGGAAGGAGGAGAGAGCAGCAGGAGTAGCTTGAGTCAGTGCCACACTTCTGGCACTGTGATACAGGGATGGAAAGAAAACGTGGTTCTCTGCATTGCTGTGGATTCTTTTTCCACTTCTATGAAGATCTTTTTTTAAATTAAAACAAATTCAATTATAGTGTGGCCATTTCAAGGCATTTTTTAAAGAAACGAAGCCAGCAGTTCAAATGAGGTACTCTAAACAGATTCTGTTTGCTCTGAAAATAAATGCATGTCATAAACATATTCTATTTTGCCTGTTTGGCCTTAACTAAACACCATCATCACTGACACCGTCAGGCTTTCATGACCCAATGGAGTAGAATAAATGAACAGACATTTGGTGGTTGTAACCATTCAAAACAACATTTTCTAGGAGAAACATCATTGATAAGAAGAGTTGATAAATGTTGGCCAAGGTCATTTATCCTATTATAAGTAATGGCTAAAAACCTTTGTTCCAAAGAATCCTTAGTTTAGGAATTTTACAGGGGTAACCTGGGTAGCCAGTACCCACATATGGCTTTTGGAATGCAGTTCCGACATAAGGTAAGGTGCAGTAGGTATTGGGGGTTACCAGGAAGCCGGAGGAGTTGTCCAAGAGACAGCGGAAGCGGCACACAAAACTTCTCTCCAGGAAGGAGGAGTTCTCAGGGGGGATGTGGTGAGGGTCGTAGGTGATGACACTGCCGGTGGTCATCCCGCCACCACTATGTGTGCCTGGTGATCAGTGAATAACAGGGAGACCACAGCCATCAGCAAGCTGGTAGTCTGTAACATGAGCATTTGCTTTGAAAATGAAGACTACACACCTTCCCCATCGCCTTCTTCACCAAACTGGGTGGGATTGAGGGCGAAGTGCAGCTGACTTTTAAACGTGGCACGGTCATCCGTGTGGATCAATTCGAACACACTCTGGTGGATCACGTCCGACTACAAAACAGGAAAAAGGGAGTTAAGCAAACAGATATGGAGATGGCACAAACCCCGTTTGGATCTGATCTTCTATTTCAGTTTCATTGTGAAAAAGAAATAGTCCATTGGTCTTGTATGAGAGCGCAGCTACGTGGTGGTTGGCGTTTTATTATCATTCATAATGTTTTCATGAGCACTTTGGCATCTGGGACTTGGCCGTATGCCCTTCTCTACAGAGAGAGACAGTAGGTTTGAGGCTAACAGATATCAGTTCCAAGTCCAGGTGGGGTGGAGGTGGGGGCTGCTTAATTCAGTATCATGCTGATCAGCGTGAATTTGAGGGTAATACTCTTTTCTAAATTTGTGTGCTCACAGTAATGCAAGAGGCCAACACAGAAAATGGAGCAGAAGTGCACAAAGCGGGATGAATTACATCACTAATGACAAAAGCTGTTCTGTTGTGAAATACAGTTAAAAAAGGCAGTGAAACCATATAACTCAGGTTCTGATATTTTCTAGAAGTGGAAAAATGCATCTGGTTCTGTGAGAAATTTCAGTCAGCACCTTCTAATTGTGTGTTTAGGTAACGGGTAGGCAAGTCTGAGGTGCCACAGGGGTGCCAAGTCAAATCTCATCCGGTGCAGAAAGACCAAGGTAAGGATAGGATGGTGACACTCACCTGCAGGAAACCCAGGTAGTCCTGGATGGTGGGGGAGGCATAGAAGACAGACCCCTCTGAGGTGACCACCAGGACGAAGCCATTAAGTGCCTGTTGGGGGAAGGACCATGACTATTAAGGTCATGTGACACACATAGACTCACATAATGGTGCACAAGCATATACCCATGCCTACAATGTGTGGACAAGCAGAAATATTCAAACACAGGGTCTTACGCATGCTCGCATACAGGCAACACACATGCATCTACCCCTGGGCAGCCACACCCACAAACGCAGTGAAAACACACAGCAGAAGACACATTTATACATTCCCACACATCCAAATATACGTGTGTAGAATTATAGACCAAGGTACACAGGGCACAAAAAAGGCTACTTTTCATGTGTTTGAGGGATTATGGTGAGTTGTGAAAGGTGTCTAACAGATAAAGCATGGCTTTTGCAGAGTAAACATTGCATAACAGCACCATGTTTCCAAACAGGTCATGCATCGTTCCCTGTGACAGAGCAGTAGGACCAAGCTGTCATGGCGGCCCTGTTGGACTTATTGTTTACATTTCCCTGTGTTTCCCTCACGTGTACACTGGGTTTTCTTGTGAACTCTTCATTTCCATTACCACATGCATTGCGGTCACTCTGGCTCCCACCACAAAGCGTTTAACCTCACTCTCACGTTTTGGTCATTCTGCAGACCCTGTCTGCCCAAAGCCAGAGAAAGTGTGGCACACTCTGAGCCAGCTGCGAGGAAGACAGGCACCCTGTCGGTGATTGTGATTGGTAACGTCCTACCTAGCAAACAGGGCTACTCTGACTTTAAGTCATTATTAGTTTTGCTTTGAAGAGATCCTTTTGGATTGTTCCAGGTCATATAACACCGATCACAGAAAAAAGCAGAGAGGGTGGTTACCAGCCAACAAAGAGGCCCTGAGTGTTACGAGAAGTAGAGCCAGCCAATGTCGACCCAAAAAGTAGGTGTCACCTGGCTGCCTGTTTGACTGGCATTGCAACAGTTTGACTTGTCATCATGAGAGAGCTGGCGAATGCTCTCCAGACCCCAATGCTCAGTTACCATGGCATTGTGCTGACATGTTTGAGTCAGGTGTGTTTATTCAGGAGGCAATCTCACGGATATTACAAAAGTAACTTTGCTAATCTTCGGGATCAGTGCACTCAGTATTATGTGAGTCGCTTCCAGAATTATGACATCTCTTCAATACGTTCAGCTTTAAAACCCTGTTTCCAAAACACGTCTTTAAATTCCTGACCTGCACATGAGGTAGCTACACCAGTGTGGAGATGCACATGAGGAGCCTGTTGCCTAGTAAAAAGTCAGAGGAGGAAAGACTGGGGCTTTGGAACCCCAAGACTCAGGGTCGGTCATCTAGCTGCTACACGCTTGGCCCAAAACCACCAGTTGGTCTCTTTAAATGTAAAGACACTACAGAGGGCTGGAGATCTTTTTTCTTAGCTTTTGTGTATTTGTCTCCATCTTCCTGATGCTGCAAGTAATATCAACAGTGGGTGCTTCTTCTATGCCCTGTGAGCTTGGTCTTTGGGGCTATAGACAGACCACAATACAAGCATACAGCAAGTGCTTCTGTAGAAAGACAGATTGGGATGGCTGCCACTGGCAGAATGTCACAGAGGTAAATTATCGACCATCGAAAGCTCCACAAAGCCACAAGGCTATGCAGCTTGTTATTATTCCTATAAGTCTTTTCTGCTAAGTTCTCTTTGGGTCTTCTGCAGTGACTGAGTTTAAAGGCCACACTTGTATGATGTACATTAACTGCCCTATTAAGATCTCTGTTTGCACTTCTCAAAGAAAAAACAGACTCAAACAGATTAGATCACATGCTTTGGGCCAGCCAGTCATCTGTGAGTACAAAGGAGCAGGCCAGGGAGGCTGGAATTCATTGGCTTAGCAGACTGATGACTCCACCACCCACCTGGAGCAGAAGGTCCCCTTCCGAGAAACTGATGCTGCTGGTGGTGGGAACATTCATTCCGTTAGATCCGGAAGATGAGGGCTTGTCCACTGGCCAGCCAACACTGCCATTCTTCATGGTCGCTGCAGGGAGGTAAAGAAACAACGTCACCAACAGAGCATGTGAATGAAAGTAGGCTGCTAGGGAACACACAACCCCTCTTGCATGGCCCAAACAACAGGCACTCTTTCCCATTACCCATGGAGCCCTGCCCTGCTGCTGCGAGCCTCTCATGCGATTGTCATTGGAAACAGGGAGAGACTTGAAAGCAATCTGACACAGGTTTATACGATTACAGGAAAGAGACTTGTGTCCTTTTTTACCCCGGCCCTCCTTCTGTTGTTTTTCCATCCCTGTTCATCCTCAAAGGGAACCGGAACGTACCAGGATTAAGGAAAGTTAAGCAAAAACAACTGGGAGGACATGGTGCGGTGTTCTGCAGAGTGAGACCAGGATCTGGATTGCTCCAGATGTCATTCCTAGAATGGCCTTGTGGCAAGGCCCCATGCGTGATGCAGAGCAGTGGCGTTTGTGACAAACCCGTTGACCTGTCGCAAGGAAACCAGCCAGGAGGATGCTGCCGCTGATAAGTTTACAGTATGGCAAATGAGGGCTCCACACACACAAACCACACAGGCAACATTCATAGACCTTGTGCAAATCCTTTTCTCTTTAGCGAAATGTAACACAAGAACAAAAACTGTGTTTATGTGCTTGTGCAAATAGTTTTCCAGTCATCCTGTGCCCTTTGTTGACGCTTACAGTGGTGGTTCTTTGGGATCTAAACCTTCAGGCATCACCATGACTGTGTACTGATTGGCTGCAGTGTGAGAAGCATGTCATGACACCTCCGTTCCAAGGCAGAGATTACACGTTTTTGTGGGCATGGCACTAGATCAGAGGGTCTTAGGTTGTAAAATATGGAGACCAGAGGTTTATTTGATGGGCATAACTTTATCCCCCACAATTTGGATGAAAAGGCTATTCATATCTCGCAAGATTAATTATCACAAAATATTAATTCAGGCAAAATGTCATAGGGCATGATCAGAGATCCCTGTGGGACACAGCGGAGAAAATCCCACTGATCCACACTTGCGCCCATTTGAGGTGGGTCAGGCCCTTTCGTAGAACGAGAGTCCAGGAACAACCTCTAGAGGACAGGGTTCAGACACGAAACTGCTAAACTGCTATTGGTGCAAAAGACTTCTGACCAAACAAAGCGCATTTAGACAAACAGTATAAAAGCTAAGATAAGAACAAGCTTGGGTCACTCAGGCTGTGACCCAGTTAAGGTTGCCACCTGTCCCAGTTTTCCCGGGACTATTCTATTTTTTGAGCAACTGTCCCAGAAAATTATTATTCTTTCTTGGGAAAGTAATTGTTCTGGATTTTTGTGAAAACTGACATTTAAAATTTCGTAAATTAAACCTCACTTGATTTCCTTCTACCTTTTTTCTTCCTGTTTATGTTTATACATCCAAACCTGTGTCTGTAAATGGTTAAAAATGGGTACAACACAGTGAACGATTGACCATGTCTATTTTTTTATTTGACTGGTAGCAGAATAGCTTACCTTATTGCTTACTAACTGCGGCAGCTGTTGGTCTGCCATGCGCATCCACGTCCACGACCCCACGGAGACTATAAATTGCTAGCTAGAGGTAATGTTAGTTTAAAAAAACTTTCTATTTATTTTGTCAGTGCTGTGAAATGGGTGGGAGTGGCGGGCGATATTTTGCTATTGACAAAACAGTATTGGATGAGCCACCAACGTGAAAGAAAAAGCAATTTACAATGTACAAAAGAGCAAAAGAGAAAACCTTTCTGAATGGGTCCAACCAAGGAGGTGTGGGGGATATTCGACACAGCAGAATTTCCCAGTTAGCTGGGTAACTTAAGCCAAACGTGAAAACTCTCTAATAGGAGCAGAGGTAAGTGACCTTCCTATTGGACAACCCTTACATTTGGCTTAAGTTACCAGATTAATGAAAAACATACTGCATGGTGAAATACCACCCCCCCCCCCCACTTCTCCGCCACTTGTGTATAGGTAGAGGGGGTGTAGAGGGGCAATAGGGAGTCCATATTAACAAAGTATATTTGCAAATATGGTTTAATCCCACCACCCACAAAAAAATATCTCAGTGTCCCAGTTTTTGACAAACCAAAAGTGGCAACCCAGGAGACGGGACAGGTGGAGCTATGTCAGCACAGCTGGGTTTCTAGGCAACGCTGTGCTAATTCTGGAGTGCTAGCTGCTTATCAGGCCCTGAATCACAAAGTAGAGAACAGAAAAAGAAGCATCTAGCATATTCCCATGGCACGCAGATTTTGGGGGGGAAACACAAGCCAAAAAGCCCTTTACTTAAACAGAAATCTGGCTACTGATGTCACTGTTTGTGGTACACAGCAATTAACCACACATGTGAGGGGAAAGAACATGGGAATAACTATTTTCTGGGTTGATGTTAATATAGGTGCATGGCTTGGGTTACTGCTGGCAAGCGCCATGCTGCTCAAAACAAACATCTCAATGATGACCTCAAACAACGTGACTAAGGTGCTGCAGATGCCACATAGGACTATGTGGGTCTTTCGAGGGTTTTGCTGGCTTTCTATGAGCTCTCTGGATATCTTTGCATCTCTGGTAGCCTGTCTTGGACTGTAAGCTCAACCTCAGTAGCTAGAAGACAAAGGCAAGAAGGCTGCAGCGAAGAAGCTGCATCAGGGCTGTCGTGTTGCCCAGGGTTTTGTGGAGAGGTCTTGCGAGACATTCCAACAGTACGGTGCTCCTTGGGCACAACTGAAAGTCTTCTCCATTTGAGAGTGAGTGAGCATGTCACTTACAAAACACACCAGGTTAGCCTAGCCTATGCTAGCAGGCTACTGGAGAGTGGACTAGCCTGGCATAATCCCACCCAGCCCAGGTCTATAGAGTGGATTCAAGGCCTTTGTTAGTTTAATGCTAACACATGGCTGCCAGCCCCCTCTGGACCTTTTTGCTTTGTCTTCCTGCAGGCTAAAACTTGGCTCTATAGTTACACTTAAGCTTCAAATGGCTTCCAGCAAGTCTGGCATTAGCTGTAACATTTACAGCTACCCCTAGCATGAAATGGGAAAGTTTTGTACCGTACTAGGCTACATTTCATCACAGTACTGAACTTCAACATCACTGGTAGTGACCCCCCAGAGAGTAACACAGGTTTGACGGCTACCATGCTTGCTGTTGGGTGGCCGCCTCCCTGAGCACTGGAAATTGAGGTGGGTGAAGTGAGAAGGGACATGCAGATGAAGCCTGGCCCACACAGGCTGTATACTGCCATCGCTTCATCTGTCTGTGAAAATTGAAGGCACACAGAAACAAGGCGGGGGGAGGGGGGGTTCTGTTGTTTTGCAATGTCATGCAGCAGAATGGTGATAACACGCTCAGGTCAGCACTCTGGTCTGGGTGAAGGGTTGCTCTGTGTCAGGCAGGGTGGCAGCTCCATTCCACGGTCCCTGCCAAACAGGGTTCAATCACTGGCGATGGAGGGGGCTATCTCCATGACATTCTGCAAATGAGGGACTGGACCAGGAAAACAACAAGCAAGGTTTTGTTTACTGTGTTCTTGGAGTGGCGAAAGGAACCATAAAGTGAAGGCACACTGAGGATGCGGCTGAGTAGGACAGTGACCCCTACTGCCTGGAGGAAATGCTCACTATGGTGGAATAGGTGGCCTCTGGTGCTTCGTAGCTTCTGTCGAGTTTTTGGACGACATTAAGCTGTGCAGAATTACCATCAGATGTACGATTTTCGGACATTTTGCACTTGGATATCTGCGGCCTGCTTTTCATGCAAACACAGTTCAAAGCTTTTCAAAGGCGCTAGATTGGGAAATGCACAGATGAACTATATTTAATCAGTATCACAAGGCAAGTTCCCCGCCTGGCACATAAAGAAGGCCCCACGGGCAGGCTCTCCACTCATGCGGACACAGGAGCACTTACATTTTCCTATATAGCAGACACTTTTATTCAAAGCAAAGTACATTTGAGAGGGCAGGGTGAGCCAGTCACTGGAGCAATTGGGGGATAGGGGCCTTATTCAAGGGGCCAGTGGTGAAATGACTGCTGATCACATCATCGCCAGCTGACGCCCCATGTGATCTTGGCGTGGTGATCTCTCTGGGTATTAGTGCATTGGGAGTCCCCAAGCTTGTTCAGGCCCATTGGCAGGACTCTGGGGATGCTCGCTTGGATTCCTTTAGGATCCGTCACGTATGGTGACACTACACTGCACCCTCATGGATGCGGCTAACCTCCCTTGTTGTCGCCTGGCCCATGGGTGGCACCCTCTCCCGATGAGACTTAGCAAAAGCTCTTTGAAAGCCCCCCTAACCATGGTGGGAATCTGGGGTTAGGCTTTGTGGTGCTGGCAGAAGGCCAGGTTTCTGACATACAGACAGCCCTCACAGCCCTAACTGAGACACCCCCCCACCCCGTTAATGAACAGAAATGAAAGAACGAAAAACACAATCTGTTTCCTGTGATACAGCATGTAGGAAAAGGCCTGGGTTTGTGACAGTGTGTGTGTGTGTGTGTGTGTGTGGGGTGGGGGGGGGGGGGTTAGGTAGGCTCAGCCCAGCCCCCCAACTTATCCTCAGGACTCTCTGGTGAATCACATGACTGGGCTCCAAATAGAGCCCCAGCCCCTTCCCAGCTGACACTTCATTTCCCAGAGCAGCTGAATGGCCGTGATTCACAGTGGGCCGATGATGGAGGCGGGCTCATGGGACGGGGGCACTCTTTTCTCATTGGCTGATTTAGGACCATCGCGTGTGGAATGAGCCTACATGCTCAAGCACCTGAACTACATTAGTAAACACACTGGAGTGCTTCCCAGTTTCATCGGGCTCTGACAGGGCCCCTCCCGGCCTCCACAAAGGCCCTCCGTCAAAGTGAGCTGGGACCTTTGCAGCTGGCATGGGAGACTGGGCTGGGCCGAATGGCATTGCCAGGTCATCGGGGGGACTGGCAGTCCCTAGCCGCTCCCAAACGATAAATACCATCAGAAAAGTTTTTAATAATTCAGCCTGCAAGCTTTTTCCACTCGGGCAGTTTTTATAAAAGCTTCACAGTTCTCATGAGACTTCGAAGCATGTCAACAGAGCAAAGCAGGACCATTGAGTTATTTTATTCCTAACATGCATTCAAAACACATTCGACCTCAGGCGTGATTTCCATTTTTCATTAAGCTGTTAATATAATAAACTTAATCTATCCATCCATCTTCTATACTGCTTGTCAAGTACAGGGTCACAGGCATTTAAATTAATAATGTACATTATGTGCAAATCATGTGTACAGTGGGCCACAGAGTTATGTAAGGACACGTGATACTGATCATGTGACCCGTGGGAGAGAACAGTCATATAATTATTTGCACAGAGACCAAGTTTGCTTGGATCATGTCTAATTAAGCCAGTTGCTCTCTCTTACTTTGCCATTTGTGAGAAGCAGTCCCCTCGTCTGGACAGGTCTGTTTCTGGGGCTGCAATCCCGCCCTTGACTTTGGAGAAGCCTGGGAACAGTGCTGCTTTTAATTCTGACACTGCCAAACAGACTTTAATCCCACACCACACACTTTATGAGTCTAATTAGAAACAGTGGCAGCAGCGGAACCCAGTTGCCTGTAAATGCAGAGGACACACCCCCCCTCAGCCACAGACACACCCCCAGGATCTCACACTGCTCCCCATCGCACCCCCTACTGGTTACTAATGCTCACAGAACCTGACACTCAATGGTTCCTTTGTTTCTATGGCAGTGTCATCATGGACCCCCTCACCCCACCCCACCAGAGAGCAAGTCCAGACCTGAAGACACTGTCTGCGTCCGAGTGGTGGAGTGCACACTATCTGCATTTCCACATCTGCACTTTCCACTCTGAGCCCAGCCCAGACTCTGGTTCACTCTCCTCTGGGGCGGCTTTGTTTCAGGGTAATGCCAGGCTTTGGCTTGCTATTTTTAGCACTGCACATTCTCCTGCCATTACAGGGACTAACTACAGTCAGACAGTTAGACATGCCCACACTTCCAAGACCCTTTCACCCCCCCTACAGTCACAAAGTAAAACATACCCACATTTCCAAGCTCCTTCCCCCCCCTGCAGTTAGAATGTGAGACGTGCCCACATTTCCAAGACCCTTTCACCCCCCTACAGTCACAAAGTGAGAAGTTCCCTTTCAACCTCTGAAGCTTCATATACTGGACATGACTGGGGTGTACTGAATAACCAGCTGCTACATGGATGAACACGCATGCTGGTGACCTATATGTGGCATTGGGCATTTCAGTTGACAGTGTGTGATTGGAACCGGGCAGGTCAGTGCATCAATGACAGTGTGAAGCGCCAAAATGCCTTTCAGACCTTTTCCCAGAAGCTTCTGTGGGGCAGCAGGCCTGGCAGCTCAGGATACATGAAATATCTGAGGAATGCAGATTCATGGGAGAGGGTGATATGGGTGAAGGATGAGTCAAAAGAAATAGATGAAACAAAAATATTAACAAAAAAAAAATAACTAGTTTCCACAGGCAGAAGTAGAAAGGCAGCCCAGTTGCCTGTTCTGCCCTGACTGACCACGCATCACAACTCAGAGGGAAGCATGACAGATCTAGGATGGGAGGTTCCCTGTGAAGTCAGGGGCGGGAGGCCAGGGGCAGCACGAATTTTCGTTTTAGGCAGTGACTCCTGTTTGGGATTCTGGACGATACACGACCAGAAGCGAACAAAAAGCTGGAAAGAGCAAAGTGGGATGGAGAGGAGCTCCTCCCCAGGGCAGGCAGAGCCAAGCTGTGATACGGAGGGCAGCTGGGAGAGGAGAGGGGGCCGTTAAACTTCACCCTAAAGAATGCTTTTGAAAACCGGCCCTGTGCTGCTTTTGGACCACTCAGAACATGTGGGGCCAGAGGACTAAGTGTCATCCAGTACTTCCGCCCCAAATAAGAGAAGGCCCGTTTTCCTGCCCCTTCCCTACTTTGCCTGTGACAGGTGACCCGACAGAGTCCCAAGTCGCAGGACACAGGAAGTCCTGGTCACCCCGCTATGTTTGCCTGATGCTGGGCTATAAATGTTGATGTGCTGCACAGCTAAACAATGCATAGTTCTTCCCTTGAAGAGTAATGTAATACAGCACAAGTCAGATCACAAAGGTAGGCGGCACAGTTATGCAGGGTTTTGCCCTATTGGGGGGCACACCCAGTCAAACTGTGGTCTGGTTCTCTTCAGTTTCCCTTCCTCTTGTCTCTGCTGCTGTTTCTTTTAGCTGTCTGCTGACTGACACATGGGCCATTGTGAGCTCTCACATTCCAGTTCCCAGACCTCGCCTTCCCGTTTCTGAGCCAAAACCACTTTGTGTCTGGCATTGGCTCTGACCCGACCATGCCGTCGACTGGCAGGACACTGAAACAGCACCCAGAACAAGAAACAGAGGTGGCTGGTGATATGCCAATCAGCAGCTATGGATTTACACCATCAGACAAACCTGCAGAGTCACCATTGCGACCGATCCATCTGTAATCAAGGTGCAGAAATCCCCACCCCGCATCCAAAATCACAAGCTGGCAGGGTGTGGGTTTGGGAAAGCCTGGTGCACGACTCATGGACCCAAATCAAAGAGGCTTTTGTTCTACAATCAGCTGCACTTCTGCTACAGCTGGCAGCAGCGGGCCTGTGCCTTAACCATCTGCCTCTGTGGCTCTCTGTGACTCGGCCCGACGTGAGCAGACAGTCTCACAATCTACTGCCGTGCTGAGTGGCACTGGCCTCTTGCCATTGTTTTGGACTCTAAATCGCCGTATAACACGCCAACGTTTGCGCTGAGCTCTGACTCCTCATTTCTGTCCTCCCTCACATGTAAAAATGACTGCTACTCCTCCACTCTCTGTCTTACATCTTCCTTTTGCCATCCCTCATACCCCATCCATTAAGAAAGAGAGAATGAGAGAGAGAGAGAGAGAGAGAGAGAGGGAGGAAGACAGAGGGAGAGAGTGGACACAGATCTTTACGGGCATTCAGACCAAATTTACCAAGAAGAGTCACTCACTCTTCCAGTAGCCATTTTGAGTCATAGCGCTCTTCAGTTAAAGCATCTTTATCTCATTTCCAAAGTAAGGAGGCAGAATCCATGAAGCATAACAGGCTGAATTTACGCTGTGAGGTATCCTGTGTTCCCCCACCCCCCAACTGACAGTGAACAGCTTTGTTTAGTCTGGGGAAAACCCCCCCTGCCTTCCGGGGCCGCGGTGATCATGAGGACGGCCCTCTTTTGTGACAAGAAGGGGGGGGGGGGGGGTGAAAATGACAGCCGAGACCTGCTGGCCCAGGCCTCCCCCCCGTGGACAGAACCGCAGCCAGCATGCAGTAATTTCCTGAACCTGGCACAGGCGGGTAAGGGAGGCCCTAACCGCAGCCCAGTGTGCACACAGGTACCCTCATGCCAAACACTCTCTGGCACAGGATGTCAACTACCAGCTCAACCCCCACAAAACAAGGTCTGTTTCAGGCTCCCGATCGACTCACAGCAAACACGGCAGCTGAAGCTGAGAGTGACTCTGTAATGAGAAGCAGGCTGCTTCACACCAACCACGCTGAACCTCCCTCACCACTTATTTTACTCCATATTTCAGGCCTTACGTCTTCATTTTTATTTTCCACTCACTTTGCCAGTAACACCCTCCCCCCTCAAATCACCCAATTTAGGACATTCTCACCGAAGGTACCCTACAGAGCTAGTGGGGGCAGGGGCGGGACCACATTCAAGCCCCAGACCATCATGCCCTCATAATAAGGCAGTATAGCATAGGAAACGGGCTGTGCTTCATATGAAACCAGGGATTAATACAGAACCTTCACTGAGATGCATTAACAAGAAATTTACTCACACACACACACACGTTTGTAATTATATCTTTGTGGGGAAAACTCTAACATGACAACCTTAACCCCTACCCAGCCCTAACCTTAACCATAAGTAACCAAACAAAATACGAGACTTTTGGTATTTTTACTTTTTTAATTGCATTCACAGATCTTTATGGGGACCCAAAATGTCAAAAAACAGGTTTTTATTACATTGTGGGGGAGATTTGGTCCCCATAAAGTTATATAAACCTAATCCACGCAACACACACACACATACAAACGCAAGCATGCACGCACACACCTTGTTCAGACACTTTCTACCTTTCAGTTGTTTCCAGTGAAATCACACCCCTTTTCCTCAGGTGGAGATCAGAGCTGTGAAATCCTATAAAAATAATCGTGGTGAGTGTTTGGTAAAATGTATGCGTCTTGCGTGATGCTTCGGGTGAAATGCTAATCGCTCACCTCCGTGACTGTGGTCCGTTTGCTTGAACACCTGCTCACTTGGCCAGTGATGAAATCCCCCCCCCCACATGCCCCCCACCCCAGAAGCTACCAAACTGACGGACGTGTATGCGGGGTGCTATCCTACAGAGTGGGCCAGCGAAATGCCAAAGCACGTCTAGCAGCATTGAGTTCCAAGAAGTAGGCTAAAGCTGGCAGACTTGGTGTTTTGAAATCTAACCACAGTCAATGGGGGGGGGGGGGGGCTTGGGGGGGGTGTTAGAGTGTTAGATGACTCCCCCTCAAAGCATTTGAAGGCCTAACCCTCCTCACTATCACTCCCATCCTCCATTATTTATCAATACAACATAGAGTCACGTTCAGCACCAATCTTTCTGGAAACTAAGTGTTTTTTTCACCGAGGAAACATGAGCCAAGTTAGCCGTTCAGGGTGCAACTGGTTACCAGCCCTGCCCTCAAACCATTACACAACTGGAATATAAATAGACTCTCACAGGATAACACTTACAAACAGTACAGAGGGCCTCCTCATGCACTTACAGGAACATAGTTGCACAGTCAAACATAAATCTCATCCATCTTTGGCCTTTCGCGGGTCTGATATGTCACTCAGACTGAACGCTTGACTTGGGTGAGAGCCAGGGCCTTCCCAGAAGGCTTTGCTTGATCCTGTCAAAGACAAGATTTGCACTTCAACTACAAAAACGAACACCAAATTTCTTAAGGCATGTGGGGAAGTATGATGTCTGTTTTTCAAGTTTCGGCCTCACGCTGCTTGTCAAGGCATAGCGAGCTCCTCATGCCTCCAACTTTTGTCAAAATGAATTGCTCATGCTGTCAGCTTGGGAGGGGTTCCGAGGACATGCACGCGATGCAGCTGGCGCCTCCTGATGATGTCACGCATGGCATGAAGCATGCATATGCTCACATCTGTCTGCCAGACCGCTTCCCAAGCACACCTGCCTTCGTGGGCCCGCTGACCCGCCAGACCGCAGTCTGGGTGTGGGGTGGCCAATGGGAGGCTGCCACTTGCCTGCCAACAAAAGAGGCACGTGGCAGATGCCACCTCAGCCGACCCTGCGGTGAGGAACGAGAAATGGAGGGCATGAGACTGTGGGCACAGGTAGGCTGGGACTCCCCCGTTATGTGGATCGTGGGCTGGTCCACATGCTATCCAGCATGTCCCTCTCCTCTCTGTGGGAGGGGAGGAGGAGAGCACATCCTCTTACCTCAGGGGAACAGCAACATCCAGTTGCAGAGAGGAAACACGCTGATAGCGTTTCATCTGCAGAGGGTGTTGCTGCTTGAACATCTGCTCACTCCCTCCTATCTCCCTCTTAGTCCCCCCCCCCATCACAGTTGAACCCTAAGCCTACAAGCAGACAGAAAATGGTGGGGTGACACACCGCTGAATGGTCTGCAGAGCGTTCAACAGTGCCTCCGATAGGCAGGCTTTGAGGCTGACAGGAACATCCCAGCCTCAGGAATCATCGGGTGCCACTTGTTCCCCATGGCTGACTGTGGCCACGGTGGCCAATCCCCAACACTGAGCAGGGGGTGGGGGCAGGGCATAGCAGGGCCCCTCCCACTGAGGCTGAGCTACACGGAGCGGGAATAACAGGGTGAGTCAGAGCGCAAAGCTGTCACATCACGCCTCCGGGGCTCAGGCTCTGAATGGAGGCCGGCCCCACATGTGCTGCCCTTGTTTACATGGCACCTCTGGGTCCTGCGGTCTCCTGCTGAACGTGTGTGTGTGTGTGTGTGTGTGTATGTGTGCGTGCATGAGGAACGGGCGTGCCCTGCATCTCCGAAGGGCTGCAGAGTGGCCCAGGAAGCGTGACATGTGGATAAACTGTGACGTATATCCATCAGCTCAGCTGGTGAGAATGAGCCCCCCTACACTCACAAGGGCCATTAAGCCGGGCCATGTCCCCCTCAACGCAGGATGGAGGGTCAGTTGCTTGTGAGGTACATTCCAAACACCAAGAACTACAACCTACACTAAGCAATTCAGAGCACTGCATGAGGTGCTGCCTCCTGAATTGTGAAGTTCAAGGTTCAAGTCCAAGGATGGCTAAATCTTTTTTTGGGCACAGTGTAGCTCAGCTGAACCCACGGAAAGGCCCTTAATCCTCTGCAAAACTCTCCAGGGATGTTGGATGTACACAGACCCTAAGTGTTGCTGTCCCCTCTGTGTGTGTTTAAAAGGAGAGCATGATCACACATTCCAATATACCTGTACTTGGGAAATGCCAAAAACAGCTTCATTTCATTTCAGATCTCTCTCTGACTTCCATGCTGCGACATGAATGTTTAAATTGGGGATTTATTCAACATGACACTAACCTGCAATTTTTCTTGTGTGTGACACAAAAATCTTACTGTGTGACACTTAGGAAGGACAGGAACGATGCAGTGAAATGGGAGCACTGCAATTTAAGCAGTTTGAACTGTGAGACAGTTTATCCTAAACATCTGGAAGAGTTAGACTATTCTGACACCCCCCCCCCCATCTTCCTTGATGGGATCAGAGCCAAGATGCGTATCAGAGTAGGTTATTTCACTGTGTTAAGGAGTGGCAGGAAGAGAGAGACAGTGAGAGAGAGACAGAGAAAGAAAGAAAGAAAGAAAGAAATGAGGGTACAGGATGAGAACAGGTCTAAGAGTCATGGAAGGGGATTTTATCTCAATCAACAAGCATTTAGCTGTCAGAGACCCGAGCGCCTGATCGCTTCATGTACTGTGTGTACAGAACGTGGTGAGCACCGTACACGTGCCGTGGATCACACTCCCATGCCATTCCTACAGCACCGGCACAGACCTGGGCCGACAACCTTTGCTTGCTGGAGACTAAGGTGTGCTGCTAAGGGACGCAGGGCAGAAACGGCACAGGACTGGCAGTGTGATATGCTGCATGGGGTCAGGGGGAGTTATGTCAAACCTCTGGCAGATTCAGAATGAATGTTTCCACCGACCTATACGCATCCTGTGGGAGACAGGGGATGACGGACTGCATTCCTGAAAATTTTGCCCAGGCTGCACATGAGTAACACCGCACCACAAGCCCATGTGCCCACACACCCCTCAACCCCCAACCCCCAACCCCTGCCACCACATTCCCTTGGCCCCCACCCATTTTGGGTGCCCCTGCCCGCTTCCCTGGCCCACGCCCGTTATCGCAGCCTGTCCCCATCGGGGGCCCGCACTCTCCCCACCTCGCACCCAACCCCCACCCCCTAGCGGCACACTGCCACTAACCTTGTTTACATACCTGGGCCAGACCATGGAAGACGATGCTGAGCAAACAGCATAGCCCTGTGGGCCATGCAGCACGGTGTGCACTCACTGACACAGTCCGGCCAGGTTGCTGCCATCCCCCCACCACCCACCCCCAGGGTCACCATTCCTGAATCATTCCCGATGTGGCCCGTTTCTCCTGCTGAGATCCGAGCCCCAGCCGTTTCGCTGAGCCGCTTTTCCCCCAGAGAAGAGAAAACATTCTGCAAGTGAAATGTGTGCAGGAATGCCTTTGAAGGGTTCGCGTGCAGCAGGGAGATGTTTGTTTTCAATTGGCGCTAATGTTTGATATTTTGGGAGCACAGAGTTGGCTGCTTGTGATGTTCTGCAGTTCAGCTGATCCATTGTTCCAGTGTTACACGCACACACACACATACACACACACACACACACACTAACCTTGAATCACACATTAACCTTGAACATAAACACACACAAACACACATTCTGTACACACATGTTCACACACAGAAGCACACAGGCACGCCCAAACACACTCTGCCAAAGGACCAGTATGAGGCTGAGCGCCCCCCACAGGCCAATGCCTTCCTTAGCCAGCTGACAAGCTGCCGGGACCCCCGCTCCTCCCCGCCCAGAAGGGGCGGCACAGACTTCCCAAACGCTGGAGACATTCAGGCCCCCATCTTGGCCTTGCCTCAAAGGCCCCCCCCCTGCTGACAGGCACACAGTTCTGCTCTCACGCAAGGCTATGGCTGCCAAGAAGCAAGCGAGCATATCTCTTCCCGTGTGACTCCCAGGGCGGAGGATATGAATTCAGAATGTGATGCTAGTCTGAAGAGAAAAATAAAGCTGGGGAGGGAAAAAAGGCTTCAGTCAAGAGAGAGAGAGAGAGAGAGCTTACAGTGGCAGGGGTCTGCTGTGAAAGTGGCCCCCCACTCCCCCCACCACAGAGGAAACAGCACCTCCTGCCAAAGAACACTGGCTGTCTTAGGCCGCGAAATTCTCTGCCCTTCTCTCCTTCCAACACTGGCGCTATTGTTCTGTGTCTGTTTACCTCCCTGTCCTCCACGCCCTGCTCACCTGCGTGTTTAGTTTCTGCTTCAAATAAAACTTTATACACGGACGTGGTTAAAGCAGCCCTCGGCACCGTGCCTGCAGCCCTGCGTACTGCGCATCCTGTCTCTGTTATGGCTTGGATTTAAGAACCCAGAAAAGCATCTCATTAAAGAACGATGTTGTGGCAAGGAAAGGATCTGATGCAGTGTTCGCTTTCAACGTGCAGGCAAACACGGTTCTCAGATTTTGTGTTTATGGTTCACTCTTGTCCCAGTTACCAAAGGGATGTGGGGGTCCTGGTTTCACAGACTCCCTGGAATGTGCCCCCCACTGTGAGCCTGACTGATGCCAGAGGATCTTCTAGCTACGTATCAGGACATACCCCACATGGCACTTGCACCCCCCACCCCCCTGCAGGCACGTTTACTGACTGGCTGTGGTGAAACCCAATGTCACCACAAGATTTTGACAGAGAGGGTGGAAATGCTTGATGAGATCTTCCTTTTATTATGGGAGCCAGACACACAGCACCTGCTCTACTGCTGTTTGGACATGGTTCAGGCACAACCAAGCAGACAGACAGCGATATGTCACTTTATAGCTAATGCGACACATAATAGAAAATCAAACAAATTGGCCCCATGATCAGAAGCTGAGCTGAATAGCTGTGCTAAGCTGGCTCAGGCTCCCAGTGCTCTGGAAAACACAGAGATATAATCACTTCCTAGAGTCAGTGTGGGCTTCGGTCAATTGTGTGTTCTGGTTGCAGCCTATAGGCATGACTTGATGAAAGTGTCCCCATCCTGACTTCCATGTTTCCGTGGCAATTTTCCATTTAATGCCGAGGCTGATGACAAAAGGGCCTGTGAGATATGACATATTCAAGCCCAGGGGCCTGTTTGTGGTTCTTGGAAGCCTCATGGAAATGCATGGTTTAAGTGGTGACAAGTACGGCAATCTTACTGTTGAGGGCAAATCTGAATATCAGCAGCCTCCCTGTGGCCCCAGAGCTGACCCGAGCAGAGGAATTATGAGAATCCGGGCAGCTTGCTCCTTTTGAGACTCCAAACATACATCCGCCTGGAGTCCGTCTGCTTTCTACACCTCACTCAGAAGTGGGGAGTCTGCCAGTGTGTCTGTGGGCCACACCCAGGCTAGTTCTCACCACCCTCCAACTTCCCAAAGAGCTAGGGTTTAGTGGCCAGTTAGCCAAGAGAGACATTCAGGCTCAACTCCTGTGAGAAAGCCAGCTTCCTGTGGACCTGAGGTAAAGCGTCATTGCCTGCAGGACACCGTGCATAAGTACTCGTTTTGTTTTCAAATCAGGCCCAACCTCTCCCCATCAGCCTCGCCTTGGTTTTCCAGACGTGCAGAGACACATGCTATGTCCTGCACGCTGTCATTTCTAGCAAGGTGTCTGTCCTCTGTACGTAAAGTTCAAATGATCTTCCACTGGGAAGTGTGACGGTGACAGGCTGAAGCTTAAGTTGTAGTCGCGAGGAATCTGCTAGGAAAACAGCCGTCACTCAAAATCCAGTTCTCTCATGCGTTGACTATGCTTCAGTAGTGGATGAAAAAAATGACAGGAAGCCATCAATCACATGGGACTAGCCTGAGATCCGATTGGCTGACGTAATGCCTCCCTCCACCACCTGGGGCGACAGGGCCAAATTGTGAAAGAAATGTCTTGTACTCATCCTCTGACTCATATGCACGGGTTTTAGGGTTTCAGAGCATCTCCTATGGGGTTCCAGAAGACAATTAGGGGAGGTGGTGGGACATTTAAGCAGCTATGGACACTGATTGTCCTGTCTATAATTATGTGTTTTATGTCTTAAGGCAGTCTAGGTCCCTACAAATCCAGCTGGAAACAGGTTGATCTAGAGGTGTTTGGTTCTGAATCTGTGATTAACTGTTTACTGCTTGGAATCCCCAGGGGGACCTGATGTTGAATCTTTGAGGAGGTGCCTGAATGGCTTCAGTAACGTGTATTAAAGAGTTGAAGGTTCAAGGTTGAAGAATTTCAAAAGGGAATAATTTGCATGTGAAACTGGGAATCTGAACGGGTTACAGGAAGTCCATAGAAAAGCAAAGCTGCTGTGAAGAACAAAACACACAGCTGGGCAGGGAACTGTGCTGCCCTTGACCTCGCTGCTCGGGTCCTGAGAGCTGTAACCCTGCGCTAACGCCTAGCAGATGGCATGTTTACAATCAGCTGGAGAGGCTGCGTTTTACCCAACGTCACCTCAGCTGTCGGCACTCGTTTCTTACAATGCCACGTGCTGCTGTATATTGCCATCCAGTGTTTCAGTCGAAGAAGCCCATATGCAAACAAGCAGACACGGGTTCCACGGATCACCAACTGTGGACTGTTTTCTTCCTGTCGTTGTTGCCTTATTTTCATCAGTCCTGGATCCTTGGTGCTCTGGTCAACCTGTTCACACATTTGGCTTTCCGGACCTCGCAGCCCATATAAGCTGATGCTATCTGCACTAGAGAGACTCCCCTCACTTGGGTCCCTGCTGCGTGCTCAACAGAGGCCATTACTCTTGATCGAGTCGGGATAACACGTGCGGCTGTGACATTTAAAACTATCAGCAGTGGAAAGAGTGGCAGACCAAGAGCACCTGCAGAATCACAGACCATCCAAGAGGAAGCTTTAGTCCTGGGATTATTTTTTTTTGCTATTTGCTCTTTATTGTTCCTTATCGTAATGTGTTGTTTGAGTCTGCAGGGAGGTATGCAAGCATTTCATTGTACTTGTACTTGTACAAATGACAATAAAGCTTTTGAATCCTTGAATCCTTGAGCTGTAGGTTACAGGTTATGTTGGAGTTGTAGGTTACAGGTTACACTGGAGTTATGGCATTGCGACAGTCCAGTAATGCTTAGAATGTGGAAGCTGAGAAAAGCAGAGCAGGAAGCTTCATCTAGATGTCGATTCAAATTAGTATTTGTAATTTGAATGATAGTGGAGTGAAAAAGCAGATATTGGAATTATAATATAGCTGAAGCTGTAGTAATACTACTACTACTACTACTACTACCACTACTACTACTACTACTACTAATAATAATAATATCCAATGTGACAATTTCTAAGCTCATTTATGTAACTCACTGACAACAAGATCTGAGCAATGTTGCTTCCACTCCATGATACCCCTGCCTTGCAGGTTGGTGGATGGCCTGGTATTGGGGGCATAATGGCACAGAGACCCCAAAGCTGCCGACAAAGATGCTCACCTGGCTGGTTTGCTGAAGGCTTAACCTATTGACCACGGCATCTTTTACAACTAGAAACAGTGCAATAGTTCAGCTGTGACCGGCTTAGAGTTGAGGGTAGGTTGATGTTAGGTTAGAGTTGGGGATGGGTTAGGGGTTAGGATAGAGTGGCCACTTCCTTAACCCCAAAAAGGAGGACAATATGGCAGGGCGGGAAACAAAAAACCAAAAATATTGTAACAGACCTGAGAACTATTTTAAAGTGACAATTATTTTTAAACATATAGATAAATAGATAAAATAGATGAATGCATGCTGGTGTTATTTGAAGCAGGGGCATAGGAACCAGAGGAGGCGGAGAAACATGTACCCCCAATATTTAATTTGCATTCATTCATCTCCCCAAAAAAATTGACCTTTGTATTTAAAATATTATGTTCTCCCAATAAAACTCTTTAATTGAATTGAACCCTTTCCATTACGGCTTATATCCACATAACATCAGTAAAGTATGCAGAAGGCATGGAATTTGTATTTCTTACTCTTCTAAATGAAAGTATGTTCTTTTTTCGTGGTGAGTTGGGAGGATGTGTGTTGTTAACCAATAATGTTAACGCAATATTGGTTTAATAGGTGTGTCACTGAGTCAATAAAAGGACTTCTTATTAGGCTGCAAAACTTGATAACGGAAAGGTCATCCAGGTAGCGAGAGAGTGCGTTTATTTTTCTTGGTGTAAAGGCAACTGTAGTATTGTTTTTTTCAGTGGAAACTTTGTAACTAGTAATAAAATCCTAAAAAAAATTCCTAGTGTTTGAAACTAATTATTTATTTGGCAAATAGCCGTAGATTATCCCTTACAAATTATACTGATGATGAAAAGGAGGAAAAACAAGTGTCGGACAGAGGACATGAGGCTGAAAAAGTGGAGTGTCCAGCCTAAAGCCAGGTGTCAGGCTGGCCTTGGTCAGGTCAGCCATCTCCTGCAATGCTTCTGCAATGATTCTTTTAAAACCCAATATGAGCAGCTCATTAGAATCAGTGTGATTGGTTTGGCCAGCGATACCAGAGTGGCATTCGCAGAATCGTACCATATTCCTTTGGCTATCCAGTGAAAGTTCACCTGAGTTTATTTGACACAGTACACCGACTGAGTGCTTCCTGAAGAGATCTGCGAGAAGTATGCTGTCACATGGGGTGATGACATCCCTGTGACTATAATGAGAAGTTCTTCCTGTTCTCCTCCCTAGCTAATAAGAAAAGACAAACACACATGCATACACGCACACACACTTATTCATATCTTTATGGGGACTCTCCAATCACTTCTATGGGCATAACCCTATTCCCAAATATGACAACCCCTATCCAGCCCTATAATGTAATAATGACAAAAACACATTTATGTACACACACACACACACACACACACACACACAAACACACACACACACACACACACACACAATCACAGTTTCACTAGCCAGGTTCACTAAATCTGCAGGCTGGCTGTGTTTACAATAATAACCACACTTTCTGATTAATATGTTACATCGGAATGCAAGTGGGAAAAAACCCTGTGTATCAAAACAATGGTTCTTTTTAAGCTTGTCCATATTTATTGTCAATGAATATGACTTGGCAAAACCTTGATCAAACAAGGACAGTGCACCAAACAAAACTTATACCGAATTAAACCCTAACCAAACAAAGACACCTTTCCCCGTGGCGTACGCTTAGTTTCGGAAGGACGGCCCACCAAGGGTTATTTTTAACGTTTATGAAATCCTGTGGAATGGAGCCAAATGACGTTCTCCAGATTGGGCTAGATGACTCAATCTGTGGCTACAAATCTGGATGGGTGGCAGTAATTTACTCCCTCCAAATGAGCAGTGACTGCGTGCGGCACACGTACTGAGAAGCACCTCAGAGGCCCAAGACTAGCATCCAGACATGCAGAGTAGTGTCCAACTTGACCCTGTGACTAAAGTTCCTCTGCTTGAATGGGTCAAGAGGGATCACTTGATCCAAACCTGCATTTTTGCCACAGGGATACATTCTAACACATAGTACAACAACCCACACTTAATGTCTTAGCCCCTTCTTACAATGCTTTAGTTCCTCCCACAGAGCAACTAGTTCCTCCTAGATCCTACCTTTCTCAACACCCAACATACAAGGTTCCACAAGCTATAAGTCTCTATGGAGGCCTACAGAGGCTGCAGGGTGGCCAAGTCAAGGGTGCCACTAGAGATTTTGGGCCCCATGAAAGCATATCATATTGGGTCCTCAACCAAGACCGATTCAGTTATGTTTCAAATTTGCCTTACGGAAACAAGGAACCAGAAACAAGCTCCCTCTGCTCTCATACAAAGTTTAGCACTGAATAGGAGAGTCCAGCATCTTGAATTACTGTCTTTTCCTTTGACACTTGCTTGGGGCTGAAGCACACAAGTCTTCTGATATAATTCCATAGGCTGGCTGGGCCTGTTTTGGTGGGCTATTTTCTGACAGAAACATGCACTGCCCCCAGTCCAAATCTCAAAGCTGTAAGAACATCCGGAGACCCAAGGGGAAGTTTGTCTGTGCCATTACACCGGATCAAAGTCGAGTTCCTTTCCCAAAGGTGCGGTGACACTTCCCACTGCCTGAATCTGTCATTTGGAAGAACCCGTCCAGGGGCTCATTATGTGTGCCAAGCTAAACCACTCTGGAGTTCCCCCAACCCATCTGGCATGATCACCATAGATCACCTGATCACCATAGAGACAATTGGTGGTTGGTAAGACATGGCTGGAAACATGCGATGCCAACAACCTATGACACACAGACTACCCCTGCAAGGCATCTAAAGGAGGCCAGTCCCACAAGAGGAGGATACAGTTGAGGACAGATATGTTCGGCTACTCCGTGCAACTGCTGGAGAATCCGGCTTCCATTCCAATCAAATCAGGAAGCCGGACAAGGTCAAGGCCAAGGTCGTCATGTGAAGCCCTTTCCCATAAACTCCAGATGGAGAGAAAGAGACAGTGCTCTCTTATATGCAGATCCCGGCCGGACTGCTGTTTGAGGACCTGGTAGCTGGTGCTGATATTGTGGATTTAAGCAAATGATATGCAGTGACAAATTCAGCTACTATATTTGAAGCTCCAGTAGAAGTTTTGAGCATAATTAATATCATATAAATTGTATATAATTCTCAAAGTAAAGCCAAATGGTGCATTGGTTTGAGTTGCAGGAAAGTAGTAGAGCTGCTCTATCAGATTACTATCTACTGGCGAGCATAGCAGACCGGTTCATCTGCATAAAACACCCACAAGAAACTACCTGATAAGGTTGACTGGTTTTAGCTGGAGTGGGGAAAACATACTCAGGTCCCCTGTGGGGGTAGAAGCAAACTGGAAAGTTCATCCAAACTGCAGTAAGGTGTGCAGGGGAGGGAGGGAAGAGAAACACTGAGAGAAAGGCAGGAAAACAGAGAAACAAAGAGTGACAGATACAAAGAAAGGCAGAGAGATGGGCAAAGACAGCAACAGAGAGAGATAGAGAGGGGGAGAGAGAGAGAGAGAGAGAGAGAGAGAGATGGAGCGATTCTGACCTCCTGCCATGTGCCTCTGCTTTCATCTCAAGAATGTTAGAAATTACAAGCCCTGTCAGGCTCTCAGGAGGATATCGCTGTCTGATCGGAGGTGCCAAGACAAGCC
This sequence comes from Paramormyrops kingsleyae, assembly GCF_048594095.1. Classification (NCBI taxonomy): domain Eukaryota; kingdom Metazoa; phylum Chordata; class Actinopteri; order Osteoglossiformes; family Mormyridae; genus Paramormyrops; species Paramormyrops kingsleyae. The sequence continues at coordinate 61,810,814 of NC_132797.1, forward strand.
AGCGACAGTCTCCTCCAGCCCATCGCAAGGCTTCACCCTATTTCGCACTCTGGCATCATTAAAACACAAACCTGTATGACCACATGGCCATGTGTACAAATGCCAAACCTTCCAGTGGGTACCCGTTTGGCTGCGTTATTCCTGAGTATGCTGGAATACTACAGGGGCAGCATGTATATTCCAACATGGAGCTCTTGATTCAGGGTTTTCACTGCCCTGCATGCGAAGATTAGTCTCTGTGTCTGTGCTGCAGACCAAAACGCATTCTCACATTATGGCACAGCTTATGAATGTCTCGCCAAAGCCCCACTGAAATGCCAGCAAGGATTCCTGCAGCAACAGCGGCGACTGTGTACACCTGTTGCCTAGGTGACGTTTAGGCACTGTGCCTGCACCTATCCCACTGGTAGCAACGGTCTTTGAGGGAAGTGACATGTATAAACGCAAGCAGGAAACGTTACCCATCCCCAGTGACTTTCCTTCGGCCTGTTTTTGCAAGTGTGGATCGCAGCCCGAAAATAGGCTCCCCTCCTGTCGACAGGTTTGCCAAGCCACCCTGGGCCGAGGGGAGGTTGACGTTTGTTTTTAATTGCTGCTATTTTAGGCACGGGGAGAACAATGGCAGGAAGCCTATCGTGGGGTTAAGTGGCAGGCCGTGGCGACCCCAGCATGTCCCAGACTGTAAGTGTTGCCACCAAATGGCAAAAAGACCATTTATTTGCATTTTACCAATGACATCAAAAGGGAAAAGGGAGTGGGCATAATGGGGGGTGGGGCGCTCTAATAACAGCCTAAACAATATGTGGCCCATTTTTGACAGGAAAGGGAAGTTTAGGTTGAAACCACATCTCATTTCAGCGGTTAGGATCATCACCATTGTCTTCTTCATGTAATTGCTTAGCAGTGCTCATCCATTTATTTACCGTTACGTGCGGGATTCCTTTATAGATCTGCAACAACCTCCATGCTCCTACCTGCCTATTTAACGCCAGGCCCCGTGCCACAGAGAATGCTCAGGCCGTGGGCCGTCCAATCAGGACGTGCCAAGCCTGGCACCCAGCTAATGGGCATGATATCACAAGCTACGGCAGAATGTACTCATTCCAGCATGCACCTGCCAGCATTTAACAGTCAAGTCATCCATTTCACCTGATCTAAATCAGGACTGGGGCCACACTTAACCTCCCCATTAGACTTCTCAATCTCAAATAAGAGATGTAATTCTGTGAATGTGCTCTATAAATATGTTGCTGAATAAAGTCACAGGCCAAGTGATCCAAGTAGTCAGTCACAGCAGTGCTAAGTAAGAAAAAAGCCATCAAGATATGGTCACCATTCCAGTTACACGGAGAGTGTGAAGTGTCATGGAACCCAGAAATTATGTAGGGCAAAGGTGAAGACTAAGGCTTCAAATGCAGGAAATGGCCAGAAGGCACAACGTTTAGCATTGCTGCATGAGCTTCTCCAGGGATGAAGGGAATTAAAACAGCAGCAAGAGCGCTGAGCTTGAACAATGCACTGTTAAGCACTGTTGACATTTTATTAATGTTTACGGAACCAAAATAGCAGCTTCCATGTTTAACTGTCACTCTAAGATGTGTTAAACGGCAAATATTATTGCCACAGTGTGTGATGTGTGAGTGGTAACTTTATGAGTATGAGTCACATCCGGTTTGTCTCTCTAAAATCTGCCTCCTCGTGGGGGGGTGCAGACTCCTCGTATGGATCCAACAGGCTTTGAACAGCACCATTTCAGGACACGTTCTTCTTTCGGTTAATAGAGAGACGTTTGTTTTCTGAGCCCCACTCACTGTGGTTACCCTTTGAAGCTGTGACAGTCGTTGGGGGAAGGGTGGGGGTTTCTGTGACTCAGAGATCCCCAGCCTGACCTGGGCTGCTGTGGGGTTTTGGGTGTTTGGGTGCAGAGCTGTGCAGAAGCGGTATTACTCAAATTCACACACACACACACACACACACACACACACACACATGTAGGGTAAACATATCCTTATGGGGACCGCTCATTCATTTCAATGGGAAAAATGCTAACGCTAACTATGACAACCTTAACCCCAACCCAGCCCTATCCATAACCATAAGTAACCAAACAAAATACAAAAGTTTTTTCATAGCAGTCACCGATTTTTATAAAATAGAGTTTTCCCTTATGGGGACCGGGAAACAGGTCCCCATAAGGAAAAAGAAACGGATATTTATCACGTTATGGGGACATTGTGTCTCCAAAAGGATAGGTATACCTGCTCACACGCACACACACACACACACACACATACACACACACACACACACACACACGTACACACGTACACACACACAAACACACGCACACACATACACACACACACACATACACACACACACACACTAGCACACACACACAGACTTTGGTAAGCCACCAAAGCTAAATTTGTAACCACGCCGGGTCTACCATACGATCTAGAGGTGAGAAGACTTCCTCCCTGCCCGATGCAGACAGGAAACTCAACAGACTCTGCTGGTTTCAGGCTTGTTCCAGGCTGGTGGCTACCGGCACCATCCGCTTTTTGCCACGTGGCCACAGTATTCAAGCTCTGAACCACTTTGGAACAGAGATAGAAATGCCACAAAGCCAATGGTGATGACCCACAGTAAGGGTGTGAGTGTGATGCTACTCAAACCGGGTACAGGTGGGGCCACCCTTGGACCCGCTGCTCTATTGGCAGTGTGACTCGCTTTCTGAACCCCCACCCTAGTAATGGCACTCACCGCTGAAGAAACTCTTGGCCTTCAGGTAGCCGACACTGAGCCGCAGCACAGACAGTTTGTCCAGGCGGGCCCGCACATCCTCGGGGAAGGGCAGCAGGCTGGTCAGCTTGTCCAGCTCCCCATTAAGTCGGTCCCGGTGCCGCTTGGAGGGGTTGGACTTGGCACCTTCTCGCGGCGGGGGCTTGGGACTGACGGGAAAGAAGTTAGGCAGGTCAGGACATGTCCAGGGGAGGAGCTCTGCAGTGTGGATCCTGCAGCAAGCCTGTACTGACACATGCACCCATATCTGCTCATTCAGGTTCATACACACTCAGGGAGAAGGTCCTTCACTAGCTATAAGGTCACCAACACACTGCTTCAGAGGAAGAAGATAGTGTCGAAAGAAAACACGTCCACAGCCTTGCTTCCCTACCCATGTTATCCAGTGAACAGCCTTTGTCACCCTACATCAAATACAGCAAAGCTCATAATATGTTCATGGGCTGTTTATTTTCACAAACAGCTGCACCTCAGCTGCTGATGCAGCTCCAGACAGGAGTCAGAGAGCTCTGAGTGGAGGTGGTGGAAATGACACGGGCACCGATCACTCTTCTGTTTTTGGATGCAACTTTCTGCCCCTGGAACTGAGTTGGATTAAAAATATTTTGAGGAAGTCAAGGAACTGAAAAAATCTGATGAAGTTAACAGGCCCAGCCCCTCTCATCACAGCCAAAAATGAAAATCTAAGTATAATTTTCTTATATTTAGACAAAATTTGAAATTCATGAATAATCTGACTAACAACACATCTTATGTATAAGATCAATTTGCTTGCATTTAGGCATATAGTCTTATTTTAGGAAATCATAACACTTTTCTTACTGCACTGGCAGATAATTTAACTAGTTTTAGGTCATCTTGTCTCAAAACAGAAACAGTTTATCATGAATTTGAAAAGCCATTTTTTGCAGTGCAGCCCATACCGAACTTGTGGGCAGCTCATGGAGCTTGCTGAGGCCATGACTGCAGTGGAATTTTCTATTCCAGCTTGGGTCACCAAGGAGCCTGACCACAGACTCATGGCCACCTCTGTGATGCCAGTGGATGTTTATAACCCACGATTCAGAATACACTGATTTAGCTGCTAAAACACTGCAGTGTCCTTTGGCCTACTTCAAAAAAACCAACATGTAAAACTAAAACAATGAATAGGAATACAAGTCTCTTCTGTGGGCTTTAAAAGCCTCTGAATGGCTGTCTACCTCAGAGCACTTTAGTCCCACTTAGCCACAGCGAGCATGCAGCCCCATTGGACTGGCTCTGACAGAAGGATGCCAGCAAGAGCCATACAGCCAGATTATGCACAGAAGACTAACATCACAGAACAAGGCCTGTAGCCGCCCTCCCCGGTGCATTTTCCTCTGCGTATGGCCGCCTCTTACTCGGATGTGGGTATGTCATCGGATTAATGTCCTCATTCATTTATTTGGAATTTTTCTTTGTTTGGGGTGCAACATAAGGGCCAAACATCCCCCACCCCCCATCAAGAGCTGCCGTGTAATTTTACATAGTGGGACTGCACAAAGGGGATGCCGCAATACAGTAACTCAGGGGATTAGCGGGGGCTCGCCTGCTGGAGAGTCACATGTCTGTGTCCTTATCCACCTGCTTTTCCTGGGCAATTCACTTCATCAGATCATCACCAGCACCAACAAAACAAAACAAAACAAAACAACTAGCAGCAAGGAGCTTATTGTGCTTCCTGCTGCTGAACAAGCGAAAACAACAATAGAGAGCAGCTTTCTTTCTCATGAGGTTTGACTTCATGTAAAACACAAAAGGTACAGGGAGAACATGGGGCTGTGTGAAGCAGCACTCTGTAGGTATTGGTAACAAGGGGTCTACGAACACAAAACAACATTCAGGTGCATACTCTAGACAATGCCTGGATCTAGGCCTCACAAAATGAAGTTGGAAACAAACTGAGCCGAAATTCAACTGCAACCAAAACCTAGCCATTGACAGCGAGGGCAGAACAACAGCAGAGACAGGAAAATAACCAGGAAAATGTCCTTATCCACCTGCTTTTCCTGGGCAATTCACT